>NW_026592203.1:0-1554 GCF_907164565.1 Psammomys obesus | reverse complement strand
TGGTAAGTTGTCTTTGCTTCAGTTAATAACCTCCCGCCCATGCTCTGTCAAGAAACTAATTAAACTCAGTGAGTCACACAGAACAAAGCATGAAAGGAGGGGGACTCCATGGGAAGAAGAGCATCAGTTGGAGAGGTGGAGGGCAATGAAAGGGGACTAGATCTTGAAAACAACTAACTATAGAGAAAAAAGATGTACAGCATGGTGACTATGGCCAGGATTCTAATTTCATTTCAAGCTACATAGTCTTGAGTGTTAGCAGCCTAGCAACTTAATGCAGCTACAATGCCTGAATATTTGCACCCACAAGGGACCACCTCATTGGTCCCTTGTTCCACAGCACATTCTCATCTTCTAAATCTCTACCTATAAAATCCACATGGGAAATAAGAGCAAATGAACTTTGTAAAAAGGAGGTTGGATATGATTAGTCTTTCTCTGAAATTGTCCTTTGGTTCCTCATCTTGTCTAAAGTAAAAACCAAAGTCCTGCAGCAGATTCCAGACCTCTTGATCTTATATCTTACTATCAGCTTGTTTGAACTCCATGGTACAACCTCACTTGCCTTCATGTCTGCTTCCAAAACATGCCTGGAAGCTCTGATCTCAGGTCTTTGTGCTTACTGCTTCCTCTGCTTGAGTCTTGTGGATGCTCAGCCTTGCTCCTTCACCTTCTGTAGATTTGGGCTCAGATATGAGGTTGTTGTGATGCTTAGTCTCCCGATGTGTAATTATAACCCCCATAAGTGGTTTAGCCCTTCATTGTTTCCTTTTCTTTCAGTGCTCCTTCCTAGCAGTGTGTAAAAGACCATCTTATATTTATTTGTTGTTTTTCCAAACAGAAATTGGACAAGGATTTGATTTGTTCACTGTTGTAGATTAAGTAGGTGATATATAGCCACAAGAGAACACCAAACAGTAGAATAAAGACTGGCTACCACTTCACTGATGATTTACGTAGTTCACTGAAACACTCAAGAGGGGTGAGTAGCCTTGCTCTGTAGCCTCCGAGTTTTTATTCATCTGCTAAAATGAGGAGTCTAAAATTTACTGTTGACCACACCATGAGGATAAGCTTGAGTGGAACACAGGCAACTGTATCTGGGCCTACACAGTATTTTATAAATACAACATGTTATTAGAATGAAATAATTCAAAGTGTTATAATGAGAGCATTTCTGTATATTGAGGGGTTAGTAATAAAAGATGACATTCTTAATTGTTGAATTCAGCCTTCCTGAAAATAGGCTATAAAAACGCAAGCGAAAGTAATCTAATGAAGCACAGTTTGAAAATCTCTCTAAATTAGGAGCTATGAAATCCAGTTGCCTTATTAACAGTTATTACCGTCTAAGAGTTACTGAAAATACTAGCAATATACTCACAGGAACTTGGGCCTTTTAAGCTTTTTTGGGTGCCTTAAAAGTAGTTTAACAATCCAGTGTCCCATATATTTGGTTTTCTTTATGCATGCATGTTGGGAAAAGGTGTGTCGGTGATATGGCCACTGGTAAGTTGTCTTTGCTTCAGTTAATAACCTCCCGCCCATGCTCTG
>NW_026592202.1:0-37630 GCF_907164565.1 Psammomys obesus | reverse complement strand
TATATATATATATATATATATATATATATATATATATATATATATATGAAATGCTATCCTTTGAGGGGTAAGGTAGAGTAGAATTCATCAGGTAAGAACAAGAGAGCCTACGCTTATTTTGGAATTCCTGTGTAGTGCAAAGTTATCTAAGAAGAGCATAGAATGAAGAGCATTATGATCCACATTCTCAGACAGTTCGGATTTATTATATCTCACTCAATTTGAATACAAGGAGAATACCAAGCAACCAACTGCTGCCCCAGGGACTTAGGGTTGCTAATGTTTTGTAAATTAAAGTCTTCCTTCAAAACTTCTGCTTCCAGCAACTGAAATTAAACTTCTAAACACTCCAGGACATAGGAGACACAGTCCTCTCTTTTAAGCTCAGTACTACATCATCTGAGAGCTCGGCCCTGAACTCGCTGCTTCTTTGCAATTTCTCTGCACAGGTCATCATGGAGGAGGAAATAAATGAAGCAGTACTGGGAATCGAAATTCTCCCTGACTGTACATAGGCAGGCCATGTGCTGGGTCTACCTTAGCACTTTTTCTGCCTCAGGAACATTGGCAGAAAGTTGCCAAACCCTGAAATTCTATAATTAGATAGTTTTCTGGAGATGCTTTCAACTACCAGAGATCTCCCCCAAAAATTTACCACTTATTTCATTTCTATAACCACTAATAGAATAGCTAAGTTTTGTCTAGATCTGAGAATCATTTGGAGAATTAAAACAGCAAATATGTAAAGAGCAAAAGCTTGATCCAGGTCAGAGATCTGAGTTTGAAAACTTTTCTGACAGTTTCAGTCTAGGTAAGAGTGGGAAAAGGCTGTTTATCACCCATAGCCTGAAGCTTTGTTTCTCCCACGGGATTGATGGGAGAATTATATATAAAAGCAGCTAAAACTCATGACTACTCTACTTGTCAAACCATTCACTCATTCATCCATCCATTCATTTATACATCCACCCTGTCAGCTGGCCACTCATCTATCTGTCCATCTATCTATTCATCCACCTACTCATCTACTCATCTATCCATCCATACATCCATCCATCCAACCATCCATCCATTTATACCACATAAAACAGTGAGAATCTCAGTTCTATACCAATGTTAATCGAACAGAACTAACTTAACAATAAAAGCACAGAAGACAGAATCCTATAGAAGTGACAGACATCTGCCAGAAATGGAAGAGAGGTAGGTAGCACCTCTCTTTGAAGATGAAACGTCAAACTGTCAGCCTCAGTTTTGGGTTCTATATCATGTTTATATAATTTGATTAAATATCTCTGACCTTTCTTTTTGGTCACACACACACACACACTTTTGAGCTTGAACCTTGAGATTTTATTTTGTGGCTATGAATTTTAAATCAGGACGTACTCTATAAGCATCCAAACCCTAGTCTAGGTGTCAGGAATCTCATAAGATTTTGCAATTCTGAGAATGAAAATGTCATATAGTCATATACCACTCTCTGGATAATTTTAATTTAACTTTTAGGTCAAGAAAACCAGGCAGTTTTTTAATGTGGCTGATATGTTAATAAATTGTAATGCATTTCAATTAAGACAGGAGTGTGTGTATGTATGTGTGTGTGTGTGTGTGTGTGTGTGTGTGTGTTGATTGTGTCTGAGCAAACTTGGAGTTTGTTCAGTTTTCTCTATGCATACAGGAGAACTTGGAGCTTTACTCAGAGCTAGATGTCAGTATGGGTTATTAATATTTATGGCTCCTTCTCAGTAAGTCTGAAATCTACTCTTGCCTGGTAGAAAAATCAATGGAAGCTCCGCATAGTCCACTCTATCCTTTAAGGCACTTTCACTCTGTTATCTCATTTGATCTGTCCCCAGACTACTTTAGGCTACTCAAAGAGTGAAGCGCTCTCCAGCAAGCAAAAGAAAGAGAACTCTGCCCAGTCCACCAGTGCCAAGTTTCTTGTTTTCAACTGATGTCCAAAAAGGCCAATATCCCCAACCCCCACCTCCCCTGATACCACTTTGTTGGGGATTTCCTGGCGATTGTAATTGTTGGACACTTTCTCTTTTTATTTTTATTTTTCTTTATTTTTTAATTTAATTTAATTTTTTATTATTAGTTACATTTCATTAACTCTGTATCCCAGCTATATCCCGCTCCCTCATTCCCTCCTAGCCCCACCCTCCCTTGCTCATCTCCTCCCTGCCCCTTTCCAAGTCCACTGCTTGGGGAGGACCTCCTCCCCTTTCATCTGACCTTGTTTTATCAGGTATCTTCAGGACTGGCTGCAAAGTCCTCCTCTGGGACACTTTCTCTTACTACCTTTATTTTCCTCAGCCAGTAGCTACCTGCAGACTGTCTCTTCTTCTTGCCCTGCTGGTAGCACAATAAGAAACTACAGGGGAGAGGAAGGCTCTAGCAAAGGTATGCAGCAGGGAGCAAACTCCTGCCCTGAGTCACTCCCCTCTATCCTTTGTCTAGTTGTAAAATTTGGGGCGAGAGTTTAAAGACAGAGAACGTGGAAACTTAAAGAAGGTTGACTGCCCTTTTTCAGCAGCAATCACATGCCAATAGCTCCTCGGCTACGGGCTCTTCCATGCTGGGATTTTGTCTGGCTTGAGCTTGGGTAGGTCATGCTATCTCAGCTGCTGTGAGTTTATTGTGTGTACCTGCCCCGTTGTGTCTAGAAGACACGATTTTCTTGAAGTCTTCTATCACCTTTTATCTCTTACAATATGTCTTCCTCCTCTTTCACATAGATCTCCCTGAACCTTCAGGGTAGAAATGCAATGCAGACATCCCAGTTAGAACTAAGCACCCCATCGTCTCTTATTCTCTGCACACGGATCAGGTGGGGACCTCTATGTCAATGTCCATCTACAGCAAAGAAGCACTTTGTCTAATAAGGATTGAACACTGTGCTGCTCTATGGGTGGAGTTATAAGGCATTAGGAATTGTTTTAATGCTATTCTTGGTGGAGGGGGTGGATGTTGTAAGGAAACAGAGACGAAAGCAGAGGGAGCACTGTATGCTAGTTTATATAGTGTGTCCCACACCGTCTACCCTGAGGATGCGGCATGTGTGATCATTATAGCCTTGACTCTGATGACTGGTATTTGATATAGTGTGCCCCACCTGTACCCTGCTGCTTCTCCAGCAGAGGATGTGTGTCATCTGCTCTTCTTTCAGCATGCCGCTTTAGAAACTAAGCAGGTAATTCCACAAATGCTGTATCAGAAACTCTTTGCTTTCTTAATTAGGAAACGGAAAGTAGTTCTCAGAGATACTTCACGTATTATTGAGTTTTTGTAGGAAACTCTCCCTCTGGTTTTTTTGCTCTTGCTTTCAGTAAGGATTAAAGTCAAAATCTTTGTACAAAAGTGAGAAAGCATCATTGTGTTCCATGTATGTCTTGAAATAATTCCACAATGTCATATTATTAGAAGAATTTCTAATATAGTGATAGAATTAAGAAATATTCAAGGGCCTGGGAAGATGGCTCAGTGGTTAAGAGCACTGCTCTTCTTCCAGAGGTCTTGAGTTCAACTCCCAGCAACCACATTGTGGCTCACAACCATAATTGGATCTGATGCTCTCTTCTGGCCTGTAGGCACACACGCACATAGAGCACTCATGTACATTAAATCAATCAATCAATCAATCAATCAATCAGTCTTTAAAGATTATTTAAAAATATTAAAATAAATAAGCTTTACTTTAAAATTAAAAAATAATATCTCAAATTCTACTTAGGCCAGATCATTAGTTGCCATTTACAGTACAGTGAGATCTGATAATTCAAAGAAATGTACACCTACAGCTTAACATTATAACTTTAGATGTGATGTGAATCTTTTTACTTATCCCATGCCTGATTTATAAATATTGCACAAGTATGAGATGACACTGGTCAGGTTAAAATCGACATGGTTCCTGTGTTCGATATTTTTTTGTCAGTTTGACACAAACTAGGATAATCTAAAAAGAAGGGAACCTCAGCTGAGAAAATGATTACATCAGATTGACTTGTAGGCAAATCTGTGGGCTATTTTTAGATTAATGATCGATGTGGGAGGGTCAGGCTCACTGTGGGTGGTGTCATCAATGAGAAGTTCCTGGAAGGTGTAAGAAAGCAGGTCAGGCCAGCCATATGGAGCAAGCCAGGAAGCAGCACTTCTCCACAGCTTCTCCTTCAGTTTCTGCCTCCAGGTTCCTATTTTAGGTTGTTGTCTTGGCTTCCTCTGGTGATAGATGGCTACCTGGATGTATAAAATGAAATAAAATTCTCTTCCCCATGTTGCTTGATCACAGTGTTTATCACACCAGAAGAAAGCATCGAGGCATGTCCCCAAACTTATCCCCTTGTGTTTTTGTAATAGGAATCTCTTTATATCCATAACCAATTTCAAAATTCCAAAAAGACTCGCTAACTCAAATAAGTTCCATAAAATGCACATTTTATTTTGTATCATGAAAAAATATCCACATTTAAATAATGTGTGAAAAAAAAGCAAAGATAATCCTCCCTGATGAAATACAGTTTATTGTGCTAAAACCCAGGATTATTTTGGGTTAGAAACTTCCACCTGCCAATTCACTTTTGGAAACAACTATTTCTTTAGAACGAACTTTTAAATAAACTGAAAATTGTGACAGACTTCCCAACTGCAATTGAATTTTGATCAAAAGCATTTCAGAATTGACCTTAATGTCTCCAACTTAAGATGTTTTCACATAACCTCTCAGCAGCTGAGCAATAGATAAGTTGATAGTACATACAAATCTCTATATTACACACTGCAATGCCTTGATTTAAGTAGAAAAACATGATCAGCCTAGCATGAACCAAATTTTGAACTATAGACAAGTACTGCTAGCATATTGGCATTAAAAATATCTTCCATGTAGTGCTGGCCCTATTAGTTGATACATAAACCAAATATTTCCAGTGAGTTAACTCTTAGGAAGCATTTTTAATATCCACAGATATGGTTACAGTGGCAGAAACATTTGAGAACTTAAAGAACAATCCCTGTAGCAACATCCCCAGGAGTTTACATTGCAGGGTACAAAGTGATATCACAGGTGTACATAAAGTCAGTAGATCATACAGTCAAAATAAATACATAATTCTCATTATATCACAGATATGCATAATTCAATAGTGTTGTCTGAGTACCAAGCATTTCCTGAAGCCACCGCTGTCTCAACAAACAACAGGAAACAGCTGCTAGCTGTAACTGAATTTTTACCACAACATGTGGGTTTGAGATAGAAATGGGTCTAACTTAGTGTCCAACTTACGCTAACCCTTTCACTAGGGGAAAATAGGAATTATGGTAATGATGGGTTAAGTCGGTTTCTTAAGTGAAGTGTATGTTTTCCCTTCCTCTCTCTGTGACTGAGGGGGCCAATTAATCCACTGTAAACAGTGAGCCACTGTAACATCATAATGACACTGCTAAGACTCAGAATGAAACATTCCCCCAGGGCTCATAAAAAGCGGTCCTGGCCACTAACTTCTCTAAAATGAAATGCATTAAATAATCGATTTCTATGTAAAGCACAGTCACATTTTATTTAACGGAACACAACGTTTGACATATAACAGACTGGTATAATAGAGTCGATTCTGTCACACTTTGACACAAAGCTAGAAAAGAATCATTATGCCAATTTGCATAGTTTGCCGACTAGCTCATCTTCCTTCTCAATCCACTGTGCTATTATCAGGAATATTTTCATAACGTTTTGGTTGGAAAGTCTGCGACCAACTGAGACCCTTATGCAGCTTCTGACACTGTTCAATTTCCTTTACTAGGTGAAGCATCCTACCATGGGAAGAGGGGGATCAATTTTACACCATCAAAGACAATTTAGCTGAGAATAACGAAACAATATTTGACTGGTATTTGCCTCAGATATTAAGCATACTTTTTCAGTCTGGTTTACTCAGGCATTGAAGTTGTTTTGTTTGGTTTTGTTTGGTTTGGTTTGGTTTGGTTAGTTGGTTGATTGGCTGGGTGGGATTATTATTTTTTGTTTGTTTGTTTGTTTGTCCTTGTCTGTGCTGGTCTTTCCTCGGCCAGTGATTCTGCATAAATGCCAGTCCTCTGGAAACCATCTAATCAAGATGCATTCCAACTACCCAAGCAGAGACCTAGATTTCAGGTTTGGAGTCAAAATCAAAAACTTGGAAGTAGGTATGAAAGCATGCTCTCATATTAGAAGCGCCAAATAATTGCTGACTTTTCAAACTAGTTCACCACATTTTGTTAAAATCAAAACTATGGTTGTAATGATGTAATTTTAAAATTACTCAAACACAAACTGTTAAGATATCACACAAGGAAACATCATGGAGGAAGCTTCATTCTCTCCCTAATCCCCTGTAGCTTTCTGGATGTGTTCTGTGAACAAATGCCACAATTAGCACAGGTTACAGAGAACATTTAGAGACTCATTCAAGAGAAAATGCCAAGGAAGAAAGTGGCCTAACCAGAAAGCATCCCAGAGGTCCTCCCAGTGAGACACAGAGCTGTGTGCTCTTCACAGTGCCCTCTGCCCCCTGTCACTCATAAGGTGGTCTGGATTGAGACTCCAGACTGTTAAGGTAGTGATGTCATACCTCTGTTTTGTTTTCTCGAGACACTTTCTTCAAACATCTCAAAAGATAGGAAAACAACAACAACAGCAAAATCTCATTTTAGAATGTTAACCTTTTTCATAAGAGAAAATTATTTACTTTCTTAAAAGCAAGTATATGTACAGCAAGTGTATTAAATTTGGGGCATGAGAACACACAAGAGTCCATTCTAAATAGAAATAGCTCTTTTGGAAGATGCCTTTAATAGTGGTTTGGCAAGAAACGACCATCAGTGTAATCAATAAAAAGACCTGAAAACACTATTTAAAATCCAATGAGTACACCTCCCCCACCCTGACAAATTTTCTAAATAAAGCCCTCTGATGTCTTACTCAAATCCCAATCTTAAAAATGAAAGTGAACTACAGAAAAACAAAAACAAATCTTAAACACTTATTGCTTTCTTTAATTTACCTCATAGGTGAAAATTCATCTGGAAGAATATTGAGTATAAATGCCTGTAATGTGTTTCATTTGCCTTTTACTTATGACTATACTTCCCAGTTTCCCCATTGCTGCCTCTCAAGTGTTGGGAGAAGGGAAGGCAAATTCAGTTGTTGGCTCATGGCACGCTTTACTCACAATGGCTACCTATAAACCTCTTCATTTACTCTGGCCACCATGAAAGACAAGCATTTCCATCTCAGGGTGTACTTTTAAAAGTTATCTTGATTTGGGGAGTCTTTGCACGTACGTGTCCTAAAAAATTTGGAATTCATGCTGCAAGAGACCAGTCCTTATGATCCTAGGAAGACGTCTTTTTCTCTAAGGTCCACCTGCCTGTGTTAACATCTCAGCTTTCCTGATTTAGTGGTTATTAATTAGCTATGGCAATCCTATTCAAGTTCCTTAATTTACTCCTTCATAGGAGTGCTGCAGAATTAAATACAATTATTTAAATACATTGATTAGTACAGTGAGAACTCAAAAAAATGGGCCTAATTAACATTTGCTTACTTTTATATCTAAGAGGGATGGGCGAGCCAAACAAATTTGACTTCTTTCAGCTAGCCTGCACCATCTCCGGTTCATTTTCTAAATCCTCAGTGGTCCTGACCCACACAAAGCATGCAAATGCACTAGACTTGTGTTATGTAAGAAACAGAAAATTTTAAGTTAGAATATAGACTAGTACTCTCAGGACATTTGCCAAGTGTGGTAGGTATTTAAAAAAAAAAAAAACAAAAACAAAAACAACAAAAAACCTGAGTCTCTTCCCTATGTAACATGACTCAGCATTTTAATGAGAATCTAGAACAAACCACACCTTCTATTGCCATGTAAACAAGTATGGAATAATTAATTCCTTCTTTACCCCCAAAATTTTGCAAACATTCCAAACTTCACTGTTGAGTTTAATCAATTTTAAAACCTTTAACGATAATTAAAGAATTTTAGGTGACTTACTCTCAGTATAAGGAAAGGCCCTATGTTTGTGTGTGTGTGTGTTTGCTTTCTTGAGTGTGTTTGAGGTATAGAAGACAATACTCTGGGTGATAGTGTAGCAGAAATTCATCTTTTTTAAGGACTTTTGGACACCACCATTCTCAGATGGCTGAGGAAGCATCTATTGGGCATAAAATACTTTGAAAATTAAAGCTATTAATCATAATTTACATAGGCACTGCTTAACACATTGATGTATTGAAGATAATTACGTATCAGTATTCAATTAATTAATTTGTTATTTAAAATATTTAAAATTTAAAGAAAGCATTTTGTCTTAATATTGAAAGTCATTTGACTTAGCATCTCTAAGTATTTCATTCTAGAAATATACTTAAAGAGAAAAACTGAGTTAAGTCCAGGGGATTAAAAAAAATCTATAAATGTGGGAAAAGTTAATTTGATATTTTAGGGAAAAAGGGGGGATGGTGGCTAATAAAAAGAACTCAACCACTGGTTATCATTAAAATTATGGATGATAAATATCTCATAATACATAAAACTTGGGAAGAATATTTTACTGAAGATCTAAACTTTACAATAGAGAGACACGAAAATCGAGAACACCCAGCTCTCGAAGAAGGGTGACTGGAACTTCGTTGTTAAAACTTCATTTTCCACAGTTTACTTAAGGGGACTCGAACCAGCTCATAGATGAATTCCTTTGCTTAGAAGAGTAAAGAAGAATCTGTGCAGGACTGTGACATCTGACTTTATTTCTTGTTCAGTTCTTACAGCTGGGGAAAGTTCAATAATAGATGTTATCCAAGTGTCCAAAACCTGTTTAATATTTGGAACGCATGTACAGTTGTTCTCTTCCTTTTGAAGGGGGTGTGCCAGTCAGGAAAACATATTATAACTGCAGAAAAGGTGCAGTAATGTTTTCCTCTGCTCTGTTATTGTTCCGTGTCAATTTCTTGGAGGTTTTTTTTTTTTTTTTTTGCTTTGTTTTGTTTTGTTTTTTCAACTAGTATCAAATCTAGACTTATGTAACCTTCTCACTGAGAAGGCAGCGTGTACATTTAAAGAAAAGGAAAAAAAGTGTGTAAAATTAATCACAGCACAAGAGCAAAGCAAAGAACTATCATTCTAAATGTGGATACACTCGCCGGTGTAGACTAGAGAGTAGCTAGCAGCTTGCCAGGTGGCAGCATGCATCTCTTTGTCCATTTCTCCCAAACGTGGATACGTAAATCCTGATCTGGGCTGTCACACATGCGTGTAGCCTGGCATTTGTAACTTATTTAGTACTTAAGTTTCCATTAGTGTCTTGATTGTGTGACCCTGATGAACTTTAGCTCTTGCTTTCTTTTCTCTGGTCCAGAGTAAGAATATTTTCCATAGGGTTAGAGCACTTTTTATCAGCTCTAAAAAGTAATGTCTGCCACGTCACTTTCATAATGGTTTTTGTTTCATTTTGTTTTGTTTTTTTATGGAAGCTGATAGAGCATTAAGGCTATAAAGCAGAAGTTTGCACTCAGAGTAAATTGGCTGAAAATATTTATTTGCATATAGAGCAACTGTTGTAATGCCACAGGCCTAGTATGGTGGATAAAATATTACTAATAGCTTAGCAAATAAATAGAATATTACAGTGGGTATTAAAAAGTAGGGACCAATGATGGACCATCCCTTAGCCCCCTTTGACTCTAAGTCTTAATCTTTTAAAAAACACTTAAAGCTAATCTTTTTTTCTTTCAATGCTTGCAACTATGTACATTTTCAAAATAGTCTTAATTGGAAACCATTTTTAAGTTGCAGTTTGGTAAGAATCCTAGCAAAATCCAGTGAGAGATCTAAACATAAATGTTCTTTCTGGTGCAAAAATAATGTCCCCTTTGTGTTTAGTGCTCTGGTTATTTTCTTACCTTGAACCATCACAGCAAACATAACAAAAGACTCTGTGTGGAGCCCAAGGACAAAGGCTTCTCCGCCAAATAATAAAACATTAACAAATTGAACCTTATCTTCAAAAATCAAATGTTACTATGTTGTACATTGCCTCCTTGAATTACCAATAGTAACTATGCCATTAATTTCTCTATCAAAACACTGTCACTAAGGACACATGAGCAGGTGTCAGTGCTCTTAAAACAGCTAACGTGGTTTTCCTATGAATGAAAAGCCACTCTCCCCTGACCTAACAGCAGCTTGATGTAAGAGGGGAGTAGTTTAGGTCTTTGCTTTAGGATTTGTTGTTTGGAAAACTGAGATAGAAACACATTAATGATAGGTGACTGTGCAATTTCTGCTAGACTGATAACACCTGGAGTCAGAATCCAGGAAGGAACCCAAGGCTCATCCTAGGACGTGTAAAATCTAAACATAATTTTTTCTCTCCCCATTCAACAGATTCCTGGGAGCAATACTCATGTCTAATAAAGATATCAAGCTCAACATTCACCCAAGAAAATATTAATTTTGGAGGTATCTGTGTGTGGTGGCTCCAGATAAATTTTCTCATTGTCTACATGAAACTTTAGGGGAAAATAAAAACTCAGAGAAAATAGCTTAAAAAAGAGAAATTATACAAGGTAAAAAGATTCACCAATAACAATTATCAGGGAAAAAAAAAAAAAGAAGCCATGAATTTGCAGGAGAACAAGGAAGGACATCTGGAAGGGTTTGAAGGAAGGGAAGGGAAGGGAAAAATACTGTTAATTAAGTTATAATCTCAAAAAAAAATAAAGTACAATTCACAAGGATCAGCTGCTGCTATACAATTCCAGTCACTTCTTTGAAGACTAACTTAAAAAACAGTTTTTCCCCCAAAAGAATTCCAAAGTTTTCTGGGTCTCACAGAGAAATAGTAACTCCTTAAATTCTCTAAGACTTGTATTTGCATTCCGGTTGGCTTAATTCTCAAAATGACACTTTGGTTTGCTGTTATCATTAAAATTCCCATTAAAATACTGGATATTACTGAGTTGATATTTGTTCTAGGAGCCATTTAAAATCTTGCATTCTCACATCCTCTGTCCTTCAGCCTATGTAAAGTTATAGGGAATTTAGAGCTTTTGTAGCCTTGCATGCCCGGTGAGGTGTAACCAGGATTGTAAAGAAAAGTTTCCTTTAAAGAATGAAGTTCGGATGTGAATTCCAAGAATATCCCTGAACTATTTTAAGGTCATTTGTGTAAAAGAGATACACCAGTGAGCTTTGCCATTGTTTTCTACCTTATGGGTTTCTATTTGCCTTTTACTGTAAGTCCTTCTGCTTTCTAGAGCATATTGGGTGTGACACTATTTGAGACAGGTTAGCGATCCTTCCTGCTTTGATGCAAAGATCACAATTGTGTTTGTGCTTGACTTTCACTATCCCATCACAACCGCCTGTCAGGAATACAGTGTCTGACTGTATGTATTCATACTCTCATAAGAGAATTAAAGGTGCAAAGGTTGCTTTGCAAAATGTTTGCATTTCAAATACGTATTCACTTAGTCCTATTAGTAGGTTGTTCAGAAGTATAATATTAAAAAATATATTCTGGATGCATCAAGAGCACCTAGACAGTGTAGGAATAAAACATGCAGTCATCTGGTCTCCCATAGAGCCTGCACTGTGTGTTGGTTGAGGCCACACGGATGTGATCGCATCATTACCACATGTGTGCAAGCGAGTGTTCACCCTTCATCAAAATCTGACTAAATTCTACTGAGAAGAAGTTTAAAATCTGGAAACTTAAGACTATATACAGTGTTTGCTGAGTGTGTGCAGAGTGCGCGCAGCCCCACAGGCGTGCCATGCACTCAGAGGCAGGGGTCTGGAAAAGAATACTGTGGGGACTGCACCGAAAAACCAACCGCCGATGCTTTTCCTCCCCATTGAAGGCCTGGCACAGTCCCAAACCATTATGGTTGTTTTTCTCCCCACCTATTGGAACGAGTGTTTCGATAGAAATCTCATTACGGCTAAAGTTGTAGGTCGTTAGCTAGAACTCTGAGCCAGTGTCACATCCTGGCAAAGGTTTGAAAGGACACGCACTACACTTGAAACCAGCTTCTGTTCCAGTGACCGTCTGACGGCTTTAGACCAACTGTTAATTTTAAATGTGGCTAAAGCCAGAACACTGGTTTCTGTATTCACATTTTTTTTTATCACTCCTTCATCTTCAAAGGTATTTGTCATACTTGACAAATTGAGTAACCCAGTACATCACAGAAACCAAGGACAAGGCATCTTTCACAGCACGAAAGCTAAAACAAACACACCCCCAAACCTCAAGTCTAAGGCTGATGCTATAACTGTTTCATTTCCTTTTGCCTGCGGTAAATAGGTATCTCATCAGAGCATGGAGATATAGGACCCTGGAAATGTCCACTCTGAGAAACGGAGAGGGAAGCAACTGTAACTCATGGTGCGTAATACATATTCCAAGAGTCCTAGAACAAAGGGACACATCTTTGGGACCTGTGAAGAACTTAAAGAGTATCACTGTTTTGCACTTCTCCAGTATGATTGTGGTAACTCTTCTTCCTATAATTTTCGAGAGACTGGAAGATACAAAAGCGCTTAAAACTGCATATAAAAGAGCAAAATATTTTCTTGAATTTTGTCACCATTTTTGCATATTCACCTGTGTGTGTGTGTGTGTGTGTGTGTGTGTGTGTGTGTATACCCTACATATTAGTAGTCTAGCTGTACATGAGTGATTGACATACATTTTCAGGTTAATGCAAACACTAGCTTCCTTACTCTCGTTATTAAATTTTTTGCCTGTGCCAACTGAAAACCACATCCCCAGGAAGAACTCCAGAAAATATGCTAGAGCCATAAGAAACCCATAAGCTTCCATGGGTTCTCAAATAAGGTATGCATTTCATTCTGAGTGTTTATCATCTGAGGACCTAAATACAGACCGTGCAATGTTGTGACATCTCTTTCGATTGATAATAGGCACTTTCTCAGAAGAAGAATTGTTACCCGAAAGACTATGACATTCAGCCTCATAAGCCTTTTGTAAGTGGATCTGCCTGAGCCAAAGTGGTCTATTGTATCAACTCAACAGAAGGCCTACAGTGCAACTATGTGCTGAGGAGCTTAGGGAAATTGTATCCAGAGTAAAGTTATAGAAAAGCAGTTCTCTTAATAAAGCAACTTTAACATTTCCTCCTAGGTTGGTTATTTTATAAGCCAACCACATTTCATATGTTACCTCTACAAGCAATAAAATCACGTGTCAGCATTTCTGTACCTACATTTCATTCTTTCTAAGTCACAGACGGGCAATTAAAATGTGCCTAATTGCTTGTGTTCTTTTAAAAATTGTGTCATTAACCAGTTACACTTTTGATACATTTCTTTGCTAAGAGCCTTCCAACATCCCGCTTTGAACCAGCTTTGGAAATACAAATGTAGAACAATCATCGCCTTTGGACAATCGGCATATCTAAGATGTTGCTAAGAGGCCCTTGTACCCTGGGGTGCAATGTTTCTATAATAATATACACTATATTAACAATTGCGTATTTATGGTGTTGATAATGTCAGCTCCCAAGATGACAGTTGTTCTCCAAGACGGAGAGACCAGGGAATTCTTTACATAAGAGCTAATGATTACTATCTAATACAACACTAAAAAGGAGAGGTATCATTGAGTGGAAATGCAATTCATGCACAAAACCCATAGCAATAAATTCTCAGTATCCGACACTGGCATCAGATGTAGGCAACGAAACAGTCATTTCATGGTGCAAACATTGCCTGTAGGGAAAAAGAACCTAACACTAAGTTACAGAAAAAATACCCTATGGCATGAGATCATAAAATGGTCTGGCAGCTTCAGAAGCTGAGCTCTCCCTTGACATTAATCTATAAATTTTAACTAAACAGAATAGTGAAGAAATGACAGCTCGATATATACTCAGCCTGAGATCAAGTTTGTCATGGCCACATTGGCAGGTTGGACCCTGATTCTTCGAAGATTACATTGCCTTAGTTAACAAAATTCATACTTTTTTTTATTACAGAATAGAGATTATAAACACTTGTAAAGTGTGCATGCAGTCAACTGCATAATGTACAAGCAATATCTAGGTTTTGAATAATCGTCTTTGGCAGGCCAGAATCCAGCTGGACATGCAGTATGTACATATCAAAATCCATATTGTGTTCATCATATTGAAAGCAAGTGAAAATATATATGTATATACTATATATACACACATATGTATATAGATGTATATACTATTTTAAATATATTAACAAATATATATGTATATATATATTAAAAGTTGATTTCATCTTTGTCAGATTCTGGTGACTCAGGCCTTGAGACACTAAAAATATCCTGACATGGTATTTGGGGAGGTACTTGGAGTGGAATTTGGGGTTTTGGAGAAGATGCCTGGGGTACACTTTTCTCTGAGAGTAGTTTTAAAATTTCCGCCACCTGTTTTTCCAGGGCGGTCATCCTGCAGCTCAGCAGCTGGATGTCCTCCTTGAGTTCATGCTTCACTTCCTGCAGTGTGGTCTGTAAGGCCTGCTCGGGGATGGGGTAGAAAGGGTGCTTGGCATCAGCCTGGATGGGACTGTGTTCTAGAGGGCTTCTGGCCTCACCGGCTTTATCCAAACGAAGGTCACTTTTTGTAATCCCGCTGTCACAAGAATCTGTTTTCCTCAGGGGGTTTTTGGTCACGCTGTTCTCTGAGTCGCTGCCCTTGGGGTCCTCCGACAACAGCCCCATGGACTCAGCTTTGGTGACATTATTCCAGTCTTCCTTCTTCTCCTCGTGAGCCGCCACGTTGTTCTTCAGTCTCAGCCACCCTTTTCCGTTCCCATTTTTCATTCTGATGGGGCTGTTGACTTTGAGACATTTTTGTTCAGCACCACCATTGGGCTTCAGTTCCATGGCATCTCGGTTGTTCTGCTTAAGAGACTCGTTGGTTTTCACGTAGGCCAGAGACGTCTGGATGGGGGTGATCTGTGACACGGTGACCACGCTGGTACCTGTGATAGAGGCTCCGTTCTGCAAAGGGCGGCTCTCTACCTGGACCTGGCTCCTCTCAGGGTCACTCTGCGCCGAGCCCTGGTTCCTTAGTTCCTTCTGCTGTTTGAACTTCTGGAAGAGCTTCCTCACCGGGTGGTCCACGGGGATGCTGAGAGTCACCTCGTTCTTCTGCCGCAGCCTCTCTTCCTCCTCCTTCTTCACGTCACTGATTTTACGGAAGATGATCTGGAGAACAGGAAAGACCATTAAGCTGTGGTTAAGGAAGCAGATGGCTCTATAATCATGCCACACTGGGCTGGGTGTGCTTTGCTTTACAACGAAAACATCTGCATAGCCACACACTCTTTTCCCAAGGGAAAACTTATGCAGCTGCCACACAACAATCCAGCGTACCCGAAATCTAACACAGGGGACACTGAGGATTCTCTTAGACACCGGGGGGGGGGAGTAGTTAGCACAACACTGTGCAGGTACTTCATGGATGGACCCATTTAAAAGAATAGACACAAACATACATTAGTATCTGTTCATCGCTATTTGTACAAATATTCCTTACAATTATATTCCTTACAATTCCTTGGAACACACCCTCACTTCGGTAAGGTTTCCCCTTCTCTAGATGTGTTTCAAAACTGTTTTTAATATTCTGTTTGTGGAAAAGATAGCAGGAGTCAGGCTTCCTGAGTACTGAAAAGGTACCAAGTTCTCCAGTGAGACAAGCAGGTGGCATGACAAGGGGTGGGGAGTGGATACATTCGCTTATGTTTCCATGAACACAGAAGAAGAGTTTGTGAGGAAAAATCTCTAAGAAACACATGCTAGGTCAACACTCATCCCTGAACGTGCTGTTAAGTAGACCACCTCGGAAACTATTGAACTTCCATCTCTAAAATCTTCAAACACATAAATTTTCCTCACGTGACATTTTTGATGTAGATGGAATTCCAATTTTTAAGGCTCTTGATATTTTAAATATAAAATTCAATATCTAGCATGTGTGATGCTAGCTGGACATCCCTCAGTGAATAAGTAGACTATTAAAATCTCCTGAAACTGTTGGGAAGGATTTGTGGCGACACTATCAAAGGTAACAAAAGTTATTGGCTACACGAGACATTACAAACTATATTTTCAGTTAGAAGCTAACTAAGTGAGTTTATTTTTCCTGGGTTCCTGAAAAGCAAAGTGACCACAGAGGAAATCTGTGAGGAAAATTAAGAAGAGTTTCATCAAATGAAGCACTTTCAGAGTCAAGCAGTTTTACAACCCAAACAAAATTACTTACCTTTTCCATCCTCCCCATGCTGTTGTTTGGAGTGAAAATTATACATTAAAGATGAAGCTCCAACCAACAGCAGACCCTCAAAAGATATACACATTCTCTCTCCTTGGACTCAGAATACCTCCAACTTGTAACCACTTTTATCACCTCTCAAAGGTTCAGCAGCTCCCAGGGGTAACATATGGTCACTGATTTTTATATCAGAAAGAAACATTAATGATGACTACAGGAGAGCCCAAGGTCAAATAAGCAAAAATCCTCCTTCTAGGCCAGAGCATGTTCTCTAAATCGAGAATGATACACTAAAGTCAGTCTATCAAGTGGTAACAATTTGTATCTTAAGATAAATAAATATTAGAAGCTCCATGATTATATGGAAAGGCTATCATATCCTCTCCTGTCTGGTAGCACATGACAGTGGCTCTTTTTAACAGACGTATCACTAATTTCCAAGTCTGGCATCAAAGTGCAGTGGTTTCATTAGAAACTTTCCCAAGGTTTGACATGCTTCTCATCCTTCCTGCGGAAACAGAGCATGTACTAAGCATTCAGGGCATGAAACACCTTCAGGGATCATTTCCATCCACTCATGTTGGTCCCATGAGCAGACAGAAGAAGCCTGGTAGAAATGACCCGCCATAACCCCATCTAACTCACCCCAAGCCACTGTTTTAAACAGTAGTTAGCCTGGAGCAGACAGAGCGTTGGTATGATCCTTGACCTTAGCGGAAAAGGAGTTCATTTCAAACCTCAGTGGAGAACAACAGGTGATTGGCACACAGGAAAGTCAGCAATAACACGTGTGTGGATCATGCTAAACACGCGCATGTTATTTGCCTGAATGTTGAGGCATATCTAGGCTCATGTGAGTCTTGTATTTTTGTCGCTCCTTTTGGTGTCTCTCTTCCTGTGCCACAGATCGGACTGTTGCCATTCCTGTGCCTCACAGCTGATAGACACCACACTGAAAGGCTTGCGACCTCCGGTTATGGTTATTGAGAATTAGAGGCCTCTGACCTCGGGAACAATTTTATAAGCTTTTTAATATAATTGCCTAGAATTGCACGCAACTACTGTGTGTTTACCAAGTTCGGGGTATGAATGATTGAGAACTGTACTATGCCTATGGAAAATATCAATTAAAAAAAAGTCTTTTTTAGCTTTCTGGACCAACAGCTGCTCATGTTCACCTTCCTTCACCCCCCCACCCCATGAACAGACAAGGATATTTGTATTGCCAATATTAAATTGAGAACAAAGACTCCAAATACCAAAATACATAGCGCAAAGGAAGTCTTGGCAGAGGGCCAGACCTCCTGTGTGCATCGGGAGACAAATGACGCACAATTGGACTAGTGCATTGGGGAAGAGGAAGAACCAGAGTTTGGCATGTTGGGTGACATGATCCTGAAATGCACAACACAGCTGTTCCTTTTCCTGACCTACTGCAGGGCTCGAGGGAATAAGGTGGGAGATAGACCTAGTTTCTCATGTTTGGGGGAACTTGAACATCCATACTGTTTCTTACTACTCATTGGGACTTGCCCCTCTTGAGACATCAATGTATGTTGAGAAAGAAAAAGAAAAGTACAGCATGTCTCCTATGGAGGTCGAAGGCTCAAACCCTTAGCCCCTCATCCACTACTTCCGTTGTAGGCTAAATAAGCACTGGCCAGGAGCCACATAGGCTCAGGATCTGTGACTTCAGCCCCTCAGAAGCCGGACACTGAGAGAGCAGCGCACGGAATAAGGAGAGCTATTGCACTCTGTAGAATATCCGCTACCCGCGATTTTCAGACCCTTAAATAGCCACACATATTTAAAAAACAGCAACCAGGGATGGCCCAAACCCCGATTAGTGACCACAAGCCTTCCAGACCTCAAACACAAAACAAAAGCCTAAGACACTGAAATAGGACAGGTCACCTTTGTCCCTTAGCACCTCACAGTCCTGAGCCGAGTGAAAGCAAGAAGAGGGTTAGAAGATTCCACACCCAAAGGATACCATTTAAGCCAAACCCTAGAGACTAACAATGGCGCTTGCACTTGATCGACTTGCCGAATGTATCTATGTATTTTGAGCCAGGATATAATATTTTAGAGTATTGGATTTGATGGCGTTTACTGAATTAAAAAAAAAATAGTAAGGGACAGGAATATCAATTTAATGTAAAGATTATAAAAGAAGCTTACCTACAGCAACATAACCCGTCACACACCTGCACCTCCCATTTAATGGTCATCCATACTGTGTGAGATAGGTCCTACTAGTTTCATGTAACCGAGGACCAAATGGAAAAACAGAGAACTGAAATGATTTGTCTTAAGCCACACAGCTAGGAAGTGCCCAGGATACAAACCTAAGGACTTGGACTTTGTATGAGCCTAGCCATTCACTCTGTTGTCAGTCAGGACGACTTAGCGCTGACCCCTGGACAATGGAGGGACCTTGGATAGTTTAATGGATGAGAGAGAGAGATGTGGGCAGTTCCATACCCCAGAAGTCCCCTTCACAGACAACGGCTATGGAGAAATATCCTTTAAAAGAGTGAGATGGAAACTCCATGCTTGTTGGATCAATGGCAGCCTTGATTAATGGCAGGAGAGGTCTCTGTGAGAGACGTCTGACTCCTTAAATCTATTTTTGGAGGTTCCGTACGCAGAATACTTATTCAGATTCATTGTAGGGATATAACAATATTATGAACTTAATTCTTAGCTTACGACAATACACAATTTTCTTCATGAAAGGTAAGGGAAGATAGGGACAGAAATTTAAAGATTTCCATAAAACAAAGAAATTTGTTTTCAAGGTCTAAAAGCCCAACTACTGGGTCCTACCATAAGTAGATTCGTGTCTTAATGCAAAGATTAATTCTTGTCTTACTTTGTTCTATGCCAAAAATACAGCATTATCTGAGAAACAAGAAAATAAAACATTAGGGTTTGCTGAACTAGGTAACTCAGTGTATTTCAAAAACACTTTATATAACAAACCTCTCTAAGTTCTCACAGTTTTAAAGATAACTCTCTGAGCCTATATTGCTGTGGTCATTATTCTACACAAACGTTGCAGAATTCTCTAATCAACTCCATTGAATGCTTCATTTAATGGAACTATTTATCTTGACACTTTTATCATGACCCTACTGAAATGTCTCAAGTAAATAACATAATGGAGAGACTGATAGATTTTGTTTAGTAAAACCCTTTAAGCATGGTGTGTATTGTTTGGATAAAATAATTCTGACTGCTACATTTTGACAACAGAGAAATCCTGTAAACAATAAGATTCCTTATAATGCTTTTGATTTTTTTCATGAGCATGTATTCACAGAAAGATCTTAATAATTTGACATAAACCATACAGATTAATTTAAATGAGTATTCCACTGAAAGAATTCTCACGAGCATTAAAATGATCCACAAAGAGATCATTGTTTTTCAAATGATGGAGAAAAACGTAAATCTGTGATTATCAATATAAAATAAGTCAGCTTTTAAAAAATTTCTCATCAGTACTCATAACCTTGTACTTGATGCACTCTAGAGCCATCTTTTGTCCAACAGTAAAAACAAACTTCTATTAACCACAAAAATCAAAAATACAATTGTCATCAGAAACTCAGGCATCGGGCCACACTTCTTGCTACATATTATCAGCACCATGAATAACAGCCGGTGCTGTATCAGCAAAGAGGTTTAGTTCTTTTAAGCTTTCCTCCTCAGTGCTCCATTGTGTTCTGCAGAACCTGCTGGAAGGTTTAATTTATTTAAATGATAAAAAGCTTCTTAAACGTAACAGGGAACATGGCCAAGTGAGCTTTCCATTTCAAAAGTAGGACATTTGATCATAAAAGTGATATCAAAATTGAATAATTTCAATGTGTACTGAACTTTGAAATCCAATAGAGGCAGTGGAGAGGAGTCATTTGTTTAATGACATGGGCTTAGCATTATGCATTGGAGAGAGAGAGAGAGAGAGAGAGGTGTTTTCTCTCAAATGGCCCATCACTTTCCAGATCTCTGAGTCTGAGGAATTGACTGGGAATTTACAACTCTATGCAGTCAAGCAGTGGGCAGCTCTGGCTCAGCTGACTCTCCCGGGATCCAGCTGCTTTGACTCTTTGGTTCATACCGTTTTCAATACACTTAGTCACTCAGTCTAATTCTACCTGTTCCACACCATTTCAACCCAAGTAAAGGCAAAGGAATATTTATTCCACACTACCCTGGGCAGATCAGAGGCTGTGAGCTCCTAAGAGGTACACGATGCTCTCGCTGTAGCTGCTGCATCTCTAAGTTTAGATATCTCGCTGGTTATGATGAAACGCCACGCCATTTTCAGGTGCGGCACCCTCGCTCTCCCCTCCACGATGCTCAAAAACAAGGGTGATGCTACAAATTCAGCGATCCTCTCTGGTTCCAAATGAAATTTGAGGAATCCATAAATTAGTAAATTAAGGTAAAAGGGTGAAAGGAATGTCAGCAGGGAAGAAAGAGGAGGGAAAAGGCGGAAGAGAGGAGGGGAGTACTTTCATTTAGTAATGTGTGGTTTCTGCCTACTGTGAATGAGGTGATTAGCAAGAAGAAAAGACAGAAAATGCCCTCCCCCTCTTTCTGACTCTTCTTTCTTCTCTCTCTCTCTCTCATTTTCTCTCAATCCCCCTTATTTCTCTTTCCCCTTCCTTCTTACCCACCCTCCCACACAGACCATGAAAGCCACCAGACCACGTAGGAAAGTATTGAGTCACATTTGTTAACTTTCTCTTTCTGGAAAAAAAAAAGTAATAAAAATTTTCAAACTTATTCTTAGTACTCTCTCCCGCTCTGTTTTCTTTTCTGTACCTGGGCTTGACAAAAATGGATGGGAAAAGCCTATGAAGCCTCAACTCTAGCCAAGGAACTACAAATGAGAACAGCTGGGAGGGGCAGGGGCGGCGTCCCCGAAGAAGAGCACACCAACTGGTTTTCCAATCTGCAATGGTCAGCCCCCAAAACACACGTGCTAGTAACATTATACAGCCTCAACAGAACATATTCAGAAATACACGTTTCTCTCCAGATGTTTTATATACATAGGTATTTCTGTATATATTTCATATATGTATAAGCTTGCGATAAAAATCAATGAAAATAGAGGTCATGAATTGAAAGGGGAAAGGGGAAAGGTGTATGTGAAAGCTTGGAAGGAGCTCAATGAAGGAAGAAATGCTGTAATTATTTCATAATCTCAAAAGTAAAATAAAATATTTAAGTGACCAAGGAGAAAAAAGAAGCTAGCCAACCTGTGACCATCACTTTCTTTTTTTTTTTTTTTTCTAATCTGTGTTAAACACAGCCAGCCTCAAGCTGCAAACCTACTGCTACCGTTTTCCAATCTCTTCCAATAAAACCAAAGGGTTGGGAGTGTCAAGTGATTTGTCGCTGGAAAATACTTGACCACTTCTTTCCAATTCTTACCTGTTAATTTTCTTTTAAATTGTTATTCTTTGAGAATGTTTACATATGGACTGTTTCACATCATCTTCACTCTTCCCTCTCCATCTCCAACTCACCCGGGTCCCCATCACTCCCTCTCAAACTCATGACCTCGTCTTTGTGAATATTACACATATGCAGATACGTGAGCGCCAAAACAGCAACCAGCTGAGTCCATTTAGTGTTGTGCACATGTGTTTAAGGCTGGCACGTAAACTTGCTTGGTATTTCGAGTCTTACATGTATTTCTGTGAAGCTTCTTTTTCGAGATTTGTTTTCCTTTTAACCATGCGCATTTGTGTGCCTGTTGCCCAGAGTCCTGAGGAGAGTGGCAGAGCCCCGGTTGTACGAACTTATGCTCAGTCCTCTTTGCCAGAGCAGTTTGTGCCCTTAACCCACTGGGCCCACTTTCCAGCCCTAAGCACTTCTATTTTAGAACAGATGATGCCAGAGCGCGCTGCTAGCATTATCTCATGTTAGTTTCTAGGGGCATTGCCCTGAAGAAAATTCAAAAGAATAGCATCGTTTTATTTCTAATATTTTAGCATAAAGATTTTAGCATGCCCATTTTCAATGATTTTTTTTTAAAGTCGATAAAGAAAAACATCACAATTGTGTTTTTCTGGGAAAGAACAACTAACCCCAGCACTTGCCTGAGTCCCATAAACGAACCATTAGACTGTGTTGTATTTGAGATAATCGTTCCAGCCACAATAAACCACGTGCACATATTGTTTTTGTTTTTGTTTTTGTTTTTGTTTTATCTTGGGAACATTAAACACAAATACCAACATTAAGAAAATAGTACTAAGTCATTTACAGGGATTATTGCTGCATTTAATCGTCACACGAATCCATGTGAAAGGGGAAAACTGAGGCTGAGAAGGACTGAAAAATCCTCCCCAATGTCACACAGCTGAGTAACAAAGCGGGCTTTCTGAGTCAGGTTAATGGACGGAAAAGTTAGGCTACTGCAACATGAGAATTCTTTGATTAAATGTTTATGTTGGCTCAGAGAGAAGGCACTTTAAACAAAATGAAGGAATCCAGGGCTTGAGAGATGTCTCAGTGGTTCAGTGGTCAAGAGTGCTTGCTGCTTTTCCAGAAAACACAAGCTCAATTCCTAAAATGTACCCCAGACCACTCACAACCACCTGTAACTGTGGCTTCAGGAAATCTGATGGCCTCTTCAGGCCTCCCCAGGTACCTTCATTATGTGGTATCTCTCTATCTATCTATCTATCTATCTATCTATCTATCTATCTATCTATCTATCTATCTCTCAAAAATATCAATATTTTAAAAAAAGAAAACAACACTGAATGACTTCTGTGACCACATTAACCAAAAGTCACCACTGGGGGCTGAAATGCCAACATTCAGGAGACATATTCATATGAATACAGACTTGATACAGATGTAGACAATAGTATTATTTGGCATGTGGCTGTTGTGATAAAAAAAAATGACAAAGGAGTCCAACCTGTTTTCTCCATCCTCCATTTTCTTCTTGAAACTCTGCACTGTAATTACTATTGTTTCCATTCACAGTTGTTCCCAGATGACAGATGAGGCCAAGAGGAATTAATTATACAGGTCACCTAAACTACCCACCTTGTCAGTAAATAGTTTTAAGGAAACCCATTTCTAAAAGCCAACACCAGTGTTCATTTGTTCTTCTATTCTATACTAACATTGTGTGTGTGTATGTTTAAAATTTTCTTTTGAGCCTGGGATATTGGCTCACACCTTTAATCTTAGCACTCAAAGGCAGACACAAGAAAATCTATGTGAGTTTGAGTACAGCCTGATCTACATAGTGAGTTCTGTAGTCATAGCTAGGAAGTAAGACCCTGTCTTGGAAAAACAAAACAAACCCTATTTTGTAGTTCAGAGTACACTTTGAATATATTACCCAACAAGATCTCATTTGTTATTATCATTTTGTCAGAGGGAACATACCTAATACGAAGCTTTAGCTTTTGCCTTAGAAGAAAAAAAAAATTTTGCCTCAGGGGTGTAATTACTAAGGAGGAATATTTACAGTCATTTTATATGTTTTTTTTTTTCCATAGTAGAGACAATTTTCTTTAGCTTTGGAGGATGAACACAGCCCTTAGACATCTATTTAAATTTTAGTTGTTTCTATATTTGGTTTCACATAGAACAAAACAGTTTCCCTTTAGCATCACATAGATTCAGCCATAAAGGTAAATAATTTTAAAAAAGACTTAGAAATGTGCATGTAGTCTGGATGACATATCACCACTTTAATATTTTACAGGTAGAATCAAAATTACATTAAAAATGGTGAGGGGTTTTGGTGTTTCTTTATTTTGCGGAGTTTGAGAGCCGAAATGTAAAGGAGCCGCCATTGCCTGTCTCCAAGACCATCTTCCACTTCCTATTAGAGTAAGTGCAATTTACGGATTTTTACATTTGCCAGGGGAGGCATTGTAAAGGCTTTTTTGAGAGTAAGGAATCAAGGGTTTAGATATTATAATATTCCATTTTGCTACAAAATACGTGAAGTTAAATATGTTGTAAAGAAAAGAGGTTTATTTATCTCACGGTTCTAGTGGTTGAAGAGCCCAGGAAAGGGCCTCATGGTAGAGGACATCGTAGTGATGGGCTCTATGTCAAAGGGAAGTTTTGGGGAAGGTGCTGGGCTCACAGTCCCACCCGGCTCAAATCAATCTCTCTGGCTGTGATGACCTCACAACTTCACTAGTACCCACTGGCCATAGCTCCCAAAGCCCACCTGAGGAACACTCTCTCGCCACACATGAGCTTCTGGGAAGCACAGTGTATCTAAACTGTATCCGGTACCATCCTCAACACACCTACCTGTGTGGAGTCTGTTGCGATTCTTTCGTCCTTTTAAGTACCAGATGTATTTCAAGGTATTTCTAAACTAAAACGGTATTTTACCGTGACGTGTGGCAATGCAATGCAAAATAAATCCTGGCTGTTTATGTTCATTCTAACGAAAGTAATAAATATAGCACATACTCACCCAAGGTCAAAGCTCAGAATATGATCTTTAAATATTTCTTATGCAAACTTATCAAATTCTTGCTCAGTGGTCTTTGTTTTAGACCCAGATTTCAATCCCTGCCTCCATCCCCCATAGGCACATGGCATGGCCTTATCTACTTGGACCATTTCCACCTTTATTTAATTTAGGAAAATACTACTAGAAACAATATTAGCAATTAGTGCCACTTCTAATTGAAATCCCTTTGGCAGGAGACTTAGTGTTTGGGTCACTGGAGTACCAGGCCTGGCCAGAGTTCTGACTGGCTGTGTGACCTCAGAAACAAGTTCCATGACCTCTCTAGAGAATAGCCCGCTTTTTGCACTAATAATAAAGTGACGAGGCTTGTCTTTTTAGCAGTAGCTAGCTTTGAATAGATAGCACAGGCAGACAGTATTAGACTCTTAAAAACATACATACACACCCACAATCTCCATGTGCTCTTTAAGTTATTCTTCACATAATTTCTTGCTGGGAATAACATTTGCCCTATTTTCTAGGTGTCAAAATTTCCATGTACCAACCACTGAGATTTCTGTGACCCTCGCTAACAATTATAGATCCAGGATAAATAAGTACTCCTTTTATTTATGTTTTGGCTCCGTGTCTGCCAGAGCCAACTGCTCACATGCTGTGTGGAGAGAAGATGAAAACTTGCTGCTAATTACCAAGGTTTGTGCTTCTAAACATGGCTGGCCAGTAATTGAATCTCGGTGTCTAGAGTCAAGCACTAGCTAATAAGTTTGTCCCGGCAGAGTTGAACTGTGATTAGTAAGTCTAGTCAAAGAAGATAGAAGCCCTGCTGACTGGATCTTTGGCGTTACAATTGCCAGGAGCTGGAATCTACAATTTTTAAAAGAAAAGTCTGTTTAAGTGACTGAGAGATGCCTCCAGCATTACATGTACACAGACACCCGGAGCAGAGCCTACAGGCCCATGATGAGTGACCTCTGAGATGTCAGGAATGGGAAATCTGGTGGAGGGGAACTCATTGCGTTATTGGGGCATAAATTGTGAAATTTTACACATGTGCATTAGTATCGAAATATGTGCTAATTTCACAGGCAACTTCTTATATACTCATGTCATTGGTATCAAATACATTTGATCATTGAAAACATCTGTGGCCCATATTTAGACTGCTTGAAAAGAATCATTACACAGTCAAAAGAAACATCCTTTTATTGCATTTCTTTTATTTTTAGCAATTTTAGGTTACCCTAAGTTGGAAGAACCCTATATTTTACATTGGCATGAGAAGAACAGTTTTCTACTAGCATAGTCTATAGAAGCTTAAAAAGGGCATTGAAACCCTATTTTTATAGTAAAAGCAGACTAGACTAGAGCAGATGACTCTTCAAGGATTTTGGGTCTGAGTGGAGGAAAACCTTTGAAAGAGAAGTAAATGAATGAAATGGGGGAAAAATGAAAAATAAAAATTCATTTTTTACAGAGTCATCTGGACTGCAAGCACAATTTATCCACAAAAAATGTAAAAGTAAGTGTCATAAACAAATGTAGGTATATATACATATTTGTGGTTTGAAATATTGACTATTGCTAAAATGTAAAGGTTTTTTTTTCTAATTGACTCATGGATTTAAAACAATCACAATCGAATCTTAATAAGATCATTTATCAAAATTTAATGACCTTAGTCTACAATTTACAAGTGAATGCCAAAGAGCTTCAAAAGTCTGACTGGTGTTTGTTGAAAAGAAAAAAAAAAATCTCTACTATTTATGTCACCCATATTTCAGTATTAACACTATAGCAATAAATACAGTATGGTGCTGGCATACTATAAAGCAAATTAGCAGAATAGAGTGCTAGAAATAGAGCCACATGCTGTTAAACATTGACTTATGATGGTGGCAACGCCAGTACATGCCAGAGATACAACAGTCTTTTCTATATAGATATAAGTTAAACTGAATTTCTACCAGATATATTGTACTTCAGCCTTTCCTGTCCCCATATACAGCAGTTGTCAATATATCATAGAACAGTAAAAGGTAAAAGAAATAAAGAGGAAAATATAAAAATGCTTTCTTGACCGTAGTATATAAAAAAGTTTTAAAGTGTTACACATGCACAACCAGTAACCATAAAAAGGGAAAAATCAAAAACATATACTAATCTGCGGTAAGATTTTATAAGACGCTTTTGTTCTTTGCAAGATACTACAAAAAGGACCAAAAGTCAAGGAAGAAGGAAAGAAGATAAATACAACATGTAGAAAGATAATATACATATTATTTATGTAGATATGACATAAGAATATATGGCATTATGTGCATTGGTGAATACGTGTGTAGACACAAATTTACAAACAAATGTGCTCAATTAAAGACTTATATCTGAAACTTGTAAAGAACTGTTATAAATTATTAACTACAACAGACAGATCCAAGGGAAAAATGTCATTTGAATTTTTAAGTTATATAAGTAGCCATTTGCTAAGAAACTGTGCTTCCCTTAGTCAAGAGACTACAACTTAAAACCACAATGTATTTCATTTACATCATCAGTGTAGTAAAACAAACGAAAGAAACACAAATGGTCTAGATAAATAAAATAAGCACCCGGCATATAGCTCAGAAAGGACAAAGAACATGAACTAGCGGTTTAAATATAAAATGAAAGCATGACGTAGAAGAGTGCATGCCATGGGCAAAAGATAAATGTCACCTTCACTATCCCCCCATAGTCTGACCATTGTTTCCCAAATTCAGTAATCTGTATTGACTGGTGTCCATAGCAGTGGATAAACTGTGAACCTCTGCTTCCCTCGGCTGAACTGTATGTGGTTATCTGCATAAAATTTTTCCAGTAGTATCATGGTTTACTTAAAGACACACACACACACACACAAAAAAAAAAAAACCTAGAAACCCAAAGACTCTATTATGATTAATCTTCACAAGATAAAAACCTCAAAATATTGGTAACAGGACATAACCTTTGTAAGGTTTATAGTTAAAATAAGAACACCTAAACAGCATATTCCATCAATCTGTAATGATGAGGCTACTCACAATACTCTTTAAGAATGAAAGCTCTAATTTGTGCTGGTTTCTTTAACATGTCCTTCCTATGCTCACCAGCTCTTTTCTAGGCAAATTTCTTTCTTCATTTCATTTGCATCATTGCCAATTGGAAGGTAAGAAAAACTTCGTATAGGGTTGTTGGTAGGCATAATGTATTATGGAACCTAAAGAACTTTGAAGAGTGCCTGAAGCGTAACATAGCTTTAGTACTTGTGGTACCTGTCACATCAGACAAGAAAGGCTCATAGCAAAGATGTAGAATCAATAAAGTAGACATAGAGAAGGGTTGCCAACTGTGTGAAGCCACTAACATTAACTTGCACCATAGCATGGGAGAAAGCTTCACAACTCTTTAAGAAGGAGCCTTGAATCACGGACAGGATACAGGATACAACCAGTACGAAACTGTGGGCAGAGTGACCCAGACAGTAGAGAGGTACACACAGCGTACAACATGGTGAATGTACAGAGCCTTGCTTTGGCCTTTATTCTTGGTGTCAAACATTCTTTGAAATAAGAGTGGAAAGCTAAGCTAAAAAAATAATCTTACTTTAAAAAATTCATTATTCATCAGTTAACTTTTGAGTTCTCTAAGAGCAGTCACTGTTTTTTTTTCTTTTCCCCATTTTTTTTCTGTATTACATTTCCCTTCCACATAACACACTCTCCTGATTGACATTCCATTCACTGCCCAGTGACCCACCTCCATCACCTCATCTAAATCATTGTCCTCTTCTGATTTCTAAATGTCAGCATACTCAAGTTTGTATCACTTGAAATAACATTTATATCTTGAAGAATGACATTTTTGTATTGACGTATTTATTCTCTACATTATACATTCATATTCCTAAAAAGAATCACTTAAATTTAACATATCTTTTTTTTTTTGTATTTTATTAAAAAAAGCTTTTACCTGGGACAAAGCAGGTATTAACCCTCTAAACTAACTTTCCCTCTCAGCCCCAGTCTCGAGGTACCTCCCATCTGTCCCAAAATACTTACTAATGTTCCCCATCTCCTCTACCACACTGCTCCTTTTTCACACTAACCCATGGCCCCAGTCCATTTCCTTCTTCTCTGATCCTCCCTTCTCTCTTATCTCGTGGTCTCTCAACCCCAGCCTATGAACCCCAAACTCTACCTCTCTCTTCTGACAAATGCAAAGCTTCAGCAATTTTTTTATCAATCAATCCACTTTTAATTAGGTGGAACAGGGTTTACACAACAACTACAGGTATTTGAGAGTGTGCTCTGATGATGTGCTCATCTGAACAGGGACAAGATCTTGGGGGCCAGTAATTAACAGTAAAATACATAGCACCAGGCCAACCCCAATTATTCCCCTCTTCTGTCTAAATAAAAAGGCCATTTTAAAAATGATATACAATGAGAACAATCATGAAACAATTATAAAAATTACAGGTAAGACCTCTATACATAATGTCTGTATTAATGTATTTGGCAACCTTGAAGAAAATATCTATCCTATCTATGAGAGTCTGAGGTTTTGTATCTAAGTTATTTTTATCATAGTTTGTATCTATTAACCTAAAATTATCTATCTAGACCAAAAACATCTATTTACTTCCTAAGCAACTAAGCTAATTATAAAACTGTGACTATCTGGTCTTCAACCCCATCAGAGACTCAAGAAGAAATAAAATTAATTACTTGAGTAAATAGGAAGTGCATGTTAGCAGCCTCCAAAAATTAAAAATTGACAGTAACAGTTTGTTGCCTGAACAGCCACCCAAACTCTCTATAATATTAAAGCATTTTGGCCCAGTACCTTTGACAGACATACTTACAAAGGAGGAACTATTTAGGACTTGTGCACCCTGTCTTAGTAGAGCTTAGCAGTCTACTTGTTCTGCATTTAAGCTTTCCTATTCTAGGCAGATACTGTTTGTCATAAAATAAGCGCTTTTTTTTTTTTTTTTTTTTTTTTTTTTTTGCCTAAATGGCTAGTTTGCCACATTTGAAGCTATCTCCATATGGAGGTTCTTTGGTTCCTGGGTGCTACCAGGAGTTGAACTGTCTCATTGTGAAAGAATCTTTAAAATAATAAAACATCCTTAAATGCCATATTCTGTCGGCCTCTAGGGTTTTTGAAGACCACCTATTTATTCATTTCTACATAATATATTTATAGAATTATATATATATATTAAATATATATATATTAAATCTAGGATGTATATTCCTGTGATAAATTATACTAGCATCTGACATTACCATGAGTTAGTCAACTTACAATTAACCTGCAGTACTTAAATATCCTAAACAGCTTGTAATAGTAGCTTTAAAAATAACCTTGAATTTGTATCAATATACCAAAATTTATACAAATATATTAAAAATAGACTAATTTTTGCATCAATATAAAAATCCTATACCAATGAGTTAAAATTAACTTTATTTGGGAATAACAAATAAAGTCTTAGGTTGAGGAGTAGATTCAATAATCTACCTTTTGTCTATGTTCCTATAAGATATCACTACATTTTCTTTTTTCTTTTCAACACTTTTTTACATATCTAAGAAAGAGAAAAGAGAGAAATCCCTGAATCTAACTTTATTTTCTCTCTGAATAAGATAATTAATAATTTATAACCAAGTCCCAATGACAATAAATTTCCATAACTCAAGAAAACAACCAAGAACCTACCCAAACTCCCTTAATGGAAATGAGGCCTCAATCTCATGGGTTTCTTGTAATTGGTTTGTGGGGCAAAGGAATCCTATTTTGAGGTCCAAAGGAAATTGGGAAAATGTTTAAATAAGGTAGCATTAACATTTGTGGCCCAGTCTCTGAATACTGAGAAATTCCAGGCTTACTAGAAGTCCTGTTTGGAACAGTCTGAAATGTTGGACAGTTGAGACCAGCAGCCTTCTTTGAAGCTGTTTTTGGGAGCAGGCTTTGATGAGAAATAGCCGTTGAAGCAGTTGAGGTTGTAATTTGCAGGATACAAGAACAGATGAGTCAGCATCTCAGAATGCTGGGGTATGAATCCTGTCAAGTCTAATCCAGCATCATCAGTGTCCAGTTCTTTTTGTTCTCCCATCCATGGTCCCAAAATATTTAGTAATGTTCTCCGTATCCTCCATCCACATTTATCTAGCCATGTGCTCCTTTTCTATTTTAACCCATGGCACCTGTACATTTCCTTCATAGAGGCAGGGGTACTATCATTAATTATTCCTAGACAACCAATATAATTTTGTACTAGAGAAATATACAGGCTAACAAACACACACACATACACACACATATTGTCTCTACTCAGTTAGACAATATGCATTACCAAGTCAAGAAAGAAAGAAAGAAACAAGGAAGGAAGGAAGGAAGGGAGGGAGGAAGGAAGGAAGGAAGGAAGGAAGAAAGAAAGAAAGAAAGAAAGAAAGAAAGAAAGAAAGAAAGAAAGAGGTACCAACTTTCCTGAGAAAAAAGATAGTACCTGCCTGGACTCCTGGATTCTGATTAGAACCAGTTCCTGGATGAGACTTCTAGTTTCTCCTCTGAGCTCTAAGTATAACAAAGATTAAATTTTTATTTTAATTTTTCAAATGTGTGTATGGGGGTACAGTGTGTGTGTGTAAGTGCAGGGCCCACCGAGGACAAAAGAGGGACTAGGATCCCCTAGAGCTGAAGGTACAGACAGTTGTGTGTTACCCAAGTGAGTGCTGGAAAGCTGACTCGGGACCTCTGAAAAACCAGTACAAGTTTCTAACCAGCAAGCCATCTCTCCAGCCTTGAACCGTCACCTCTTCCCTACAAGAAGATGGAGGGCATTCCTTCTAGAGATAAGAGCAGCCACAATACTGAGCTGGAGCTCAGGAACTGTAAACTGTGAGACATGCACCATGCCTAGGCCATGCCTAGTAGATTGCCCTGGAGGACCATTTTATTGTTGTCAGACCAGGGAGTCAGCTGCTGTCATTCACTGTCTCAGAGAACTCACTTGCTCATACAAACAAGGCACACATGTAACATCTCAGGATCAGTGAAGCCAGGGGACCGTATAGCTAAAAAATGGATAGTGTCCAGGGCTCTGAATCTCAAGTGGAGATGGCTTACCAGAGGCTTGTTTGGGACTGATAAATGCATAGTAGTTAACGTTTTAGAGTGGCATGGCACTTAAACTTGAGGGCTTATGGATTTTCAAAAAATATCATTTTCTTTTCAAAGAAACAAGAGTTTTCTCTAAATTTTCACTGTGATTTCATTTTATTGGTATTAAGTTTTATAGAACTAAAGTCAAAGCAAATTATAATCTAGAATTATTTGCATGAAAAAAGAAGTCCTTTTTCTTTACAGACTACACAAAAAAACCTATAGTTATTCTTGGCATTTACTATAGAGTGAAAATATAACTTTGGGACAATAGATGGTATGCAGGGGCAAGAAACACATAAAGGACTATTTTCTGGCCCTTGTTTTCAATAACGTGAAATAAAGTGGCTGTTAAGATGTAGTTGTTTAATTTCGAGTATTGGCTTAAAAGTAGTGGTGCCTGCAGATCATACTGCCCCCTCTCCTTTAATGTTCATGGAAAAATGGTTCCAGGGGAGGGAGATCAATAACTTTACAAATAGTAGTGGCCTCCATGGATCAATTTACTACAATCAATAGCCCAGGGATCGATTTACATGACTAACATTCCTTCCTTTTGTCTTCCTTTTGTTGCTATTCACTGTAAGGGCAAAGAAGTCACTCCAAATTATTTTATCTTGCTTTAACATCCAAAGGAATAAGAAACCTCCTCCCACATCTCATCATGAGCAGCAACAAGGGAATGTTTATTTGTTAAATGAATCTAAAGATTCGATACAGCCACAGGGGGCAAAAAAATCTTCATGTCTACTAGATAACATAGTTAAAATAGATTCTTACTTGTAGAAGGATGCTCTCTTCTATGCAAAGATAAACATCCCAAAGCTGGAAGACTATCCTAGCACCTGAGGAAGGACTGCTGTATTGTTCTGAGTTCAAGGCCAGCCTGAGGCACAAAAAGAGCTTCTTTCCAAAAAAAAAAAAAAAAAAAAAAAAAAAAAAAAAAAGGGAAAAAGGAGGAAAGAAATATGGTAAGATAAAAAAAATAAAGACAAAGAAAAGGGTCAAAGTAGCAGTAACAGTAGCTTGAAAACTTTTTATTGAGCTTATTTGTAAAAAGTGAAACTTGAAGACTTTTGATTTTCAAAAAATAGCTGGAATTTTGAAAGTATTAATTATCTGGATAAAAAGTAAAGGTAAGCAAAAAATGTCACTAAAGTTCAACTTAACTCTCTTCCTTTTAATATCCCACATTGATTTTTTTTTTTTTCTGATATGGTTGCATGGATTCAACAAAGGAGTTAGAAGTTTCCACATGGATTATAAAGATATAAATGTAGTATAGCTTTATATAAAATTCAGAGTCACGACTGTATTCTTATGCCTCTTGTGACATCTGCTTTAGTATTCAGGTGAAATTTGCTACACTAAAGCATGAAGATATTAATTATAATGCTTGTAGATGTTTTGTTACCTAAGCATTATAAAATAATTCTAAGTTGCCACGTCCGTGGGTTTAAAATAACTGGAAATAAACTTTAAAAATAGCTCCTGAAAGAAGAAGAGAAAAATCAAATGCTTTCTGCCGCGTTAAGGTGAGTTTTGAGGAATCTCTTGGAGCTCTGATCCTGAATCACCCTTTGAACTTAACCTTCTTGCGATACACTCTCAGGCTACTATTCATACACACACTGAATGAGAAAAACCAGTCAGTAAAACACAGAAGGTACATGAGATATCCCAGGACCCAGGAAGAGCACTTTCTTCTCTCCTGTGACTGAGCTAATCATGTCCTTTCTTACAAAATCCTCCCCACTCCTAACCTCTTGCAATCTGCAAATGGTCATGCATTGTTCATTGGGAAATTGGGTTTAAGAGAACAACTTTCTCAATTTCTCTCTCAGCTCTCCTCACTATCTATAGATGAACACAGTGGTGCCTCTCCTCTCCCCCTCCCTTCATCAAAGGAAAAAAAAATCTTCCTTCTGTATAAAGCCTCTGACTCATTCAACCACCTGTTACCTTCAAGATATTTCAGCATCAATCATTCTTACATCCAGCAATAGATTTAACTTCTTGGCTTTAACTTCAATAGCTTAGACCTTGGCTTTCAGTTCATCTCTAGTTTGGTTAAGAAATGAGAAAAAAGAAAGTTTGTAGAACTCAAAACTCAAACCTTTCATCTAACTTTTTCAGCCACTGTAATCATATTTTCTTCCTACTCTGCTCAATTTAATGTGCAGCTGAGTATCACCCATTTTCCTCTCCTCAGCCTTCTCTCCCCACTCTGTGCTCTGAGATGCTGGCGTAGGTGACCAAACCAAGAAGCTTATGTGTTGCTTTGTTTTTTGTTTCATATCTCCAACAGGAACCAGTAAGAAAGGGTGAAGTGCAGAAGAATAGGGACCAGGGTCTTTGTTATTTTGATTTTAAAGGATCTCTGTGGGTTGGCTTAATTCATTCAACCTTCTTGGTAGATTCCTTCTCCATTTCTTATTTCTCCTGCACCACCCCTTCTCTCTGGCTTTGTGTTTCTATATGTCTCAAGGGCGCTGCAAGCTGACCATTCAGGATGGTCTTTCCTCCCTTGATAATCTCTCTGAAAGGAGTCTCACAGACACAGCGGTCTTCTTTCAGGTGGAGGGTGAAGAGTAACCATCACTGCTGTTTACTCATCCATAGATAGACAAATCCAAAGCTTCCCTGCACTTCATATGCAAGTCTCTGATTTAGGTTTCTATGGTCTTAAATCACAATCACCAAAATGACTGGCTTGAAAGATACCTAGCAGATTACTAAAGCTCACCTCTCAGCCTGCCCATGCGCATGTCTCCAGAGATAATTTACTCTGGGAGGAAATACTCATCCTGATTGTGGGCATCACTAGCCTGTGGACTGGGGCTGAGATGGAATTAAAGAAAGGAGAAATCAGCTAACAGTTGCTTCCTGGCTGCCACAAAATGAGCAGCTGTGCTCTATCATACCCTCCCAACACAACACACTGCCTTACTATGGGCCAGGGCTAATGCCCTGTTCTGTGGAGAATTCATCAAAGTAACAGGAAGTCTGACTGATAAATTCTCCTTAATTATCCATGAAGACTTGGCCATTTTTTTTTCCTTGCTAAATCTCAGTCTGAAATGTTTTTCTTGGAAGATTAGCTGTGCAGTGGAGACTATGTTGCTGTTCCTCCAGTGCTCATATGTTGAGTTCCTAATCTCCAATCCGATGGTATTTGAAGAGGGACCTTTAAGAAATAAGGGCACATGGATGCTGCTTATAAAAGGATCACTGTCTTGTGATATGAGGCATATGAACTTCTCCCTTCCCTCTGTTCTTTACCATATGAGGATCCAAGAAGACACTGCAGCAAGATGTAGTCACGTTAATCCTGGACATCTCATCCTCCAGAACTTGTGTTTTCTTTTTAGGCCACCTAGTTTATAATAATTTATTTTACTAAAATAAGATAGATAATTCTCTTGGCCTAGGGTTAGATTTACTCAATTTCATTCTTGTTCCTATTTCATTCTCATTCCCCAGTCTTCCTGATTCTACTCATGACTCATCAAAAAGCAGTGTGGATATTTCAATGACTGTTTTCTAGATTTAAAAAAAAATCTGACCATTCCACCACACTGTTTAAGAATCTTCGGTGGTTCTAGTTTGAGCTTATTCAAGGCGCATAGGTACTTTTTTCCTGTTTCGACCCCTATCTATGTATCCTTGACCCCAGCAGCTAGAATCTTGTCTTGTGCTTTATGAACCACTAATACCAAACTGGGTTAAGTTTCTAGTCCAAGTCATACTATTTTATGCCTGCATGCCATTGAAGTTTGTAAGTTTCTAAAATGTCTTTGACTGTGTCATGTGATTGTGTCCTTCATGCTTAGAGTAAGTTTTTTTTCCTGTCCGAGAAGGTATTCCTTTAACTGCTTTCTCTCGCTGCCATTTCTACTGGCACTGTCCTCCACAGTCTCTCCTCCTGCTTCTAAATGGCTGTATTTCCCTGACACATCTTTCAGGGAATTTAAAATGTTATATGGGAATTATCTGTCAGCACTCTTTCTCTTCTTCATCAAGACCTGGAAGTTCCAAGGCAAGGTCATCTTTTCACGACTGCACAACACAGCCACTTAAAATCAAAGCAAATACTCAACATCATTCTTATAATAAAAAGTAAGTGTTGTTAATAACAAACCTGCTCTTACTCTGGCTTTGTGGTCATTGTTTAGAAAATGTACACCAAAATGCTACAAAGGGTCCTGAGAAGATTCTATTCTGATATATTCTAGTTTCTCCAAGGGTTGAGCTGATACACAGTAGGCAGCAGGTCTTACAATATGTAACAACTTGAAACAAAAACCACTGCAGGCAAGTTCATGGGATAGTTCAGCTTAGGGCTATATGCACTAAGAGAAGATGTCATATCTACCTACATATATAAGAAAGGATGTCCAGGGCCTGTCACCAAAACCTGATTAAATATTTTACAAAAAAAAAAACCAAAACAAAAAACAAAAACCAAAATGTATAGTGTCCAGTTTGGAACATAAGAGAGGGATTTTGAAGCAGAAGGAATGATGACATCAAAGGAAAAGTTTTCTAGGCTCAAAGTAACTGAAGACAATTGTGAGGAATGATGAGTCTGAGGAACAATAGCTATGGTTCGAGAAACTCAGCACATAATTGTGGCTATGGTGGTGGGGCTCAGACAGCAGCAAAGAGCAATAAAACAAGGCTGCCCAGGAGCCCGTCAGATGCCCTGAAGACCCCTGAAGCTAAAGACATGGTTTTAATACTTGCTATGCCTCAATTTCACTGTTAATGTCTTTTCTGTATGTTGCATAAGAAAGTTAATGTTATGTAGATAACAGTGATTACATGGTCATGATAATAAATTTAACATAATTCATTACAACTCTTTATGATCACTTTAAAGTCACACAATTATATAGATATGTATGTAATTATTGTTGACCTTTCCTTCAAACGATAGCCAAAATCTAATCAGACCTCACTATTTCTACCAAAGCTAATCTGGTTTAAGCCATTGGCATGAACTGAACTATGTTCCCCAGAAAAGCCACTTGAAGTCTTTATCCTAGTATCTCAGAACGTGACTTTAGTTGGAGACACTATTTTTTTCCTCTCTTTTTTGCGGGAGTAACCAAGTAAAAAAGAGATAATTAGAATGATCTTCACTCCAATATGACTGTTATTCTTTATAAATCAGGGAAATTTAGGTATAAACACATTTCCATCAGGAAGATTATGAAGACAAACAGATGTGTGGTGGAATGACAACCAGCAACCAAGGAACATGGAGGATGCCAGTAAGCAACAGATGCTGGAGGTCACAAGGTCGATCCCGGTCTAGGGCTTTCAGCGACAGCGCACCTGCTCAAACCCCAATTTCATGATTTGAGCATCCAGGACAGTTAGAATAATTTAGAATGTATTTTTTTTTATGTTTTATAAATCACATGCTTTGTTTTTTTTTTTGTATCTAAAAGGAATGGTGATATGATCTACATACATCTAGTAAAATGATAATCAGAGCCAAGTAGTTTAACAATCCAATGTCCCATATATTTGGTTTTCTTTATGCATGCATGTTGGGAAAAGGTGTGTCGGTGATATGGCCACTGGTAAGTTGTCTTTGCTTCAGTTAATAACCTCCCGCCCATGCTCTG
>NW_026592201.1:0-11160 GCF_907164565.1 Psammomys obesus | reverse complement strand
TATACAGCCATTCTCCCTTATCTTTTTCTTTCCCACTGGCTTTTTTTTACACTAATTTCACTCCTGCTACAAAGTTATATACACGGCATGCAACACACACACACACACACACACACACACACACACATTATACACACTACCTAGGATTCACAAATCACAATATTTGTCTCCCTAAATCTGGTTTATTTTGCTTAATATGGTCTGTTGCACTCGTTTTCTTCGTGGATGAATTAAACATAGTGTGTGTGTGTGTGTGTGTGTGTGTGTGTGTGTGTGAAAATTTTAAAGTCTATCCATAAATCACAACACTAGTAGATCCTTATTAGCATGTTGTGAGGCACCAGAAGTTCCTTTATTCTTTAAGTCCATAGCTTCTCCAGAAACTGTTTTTTCCCCCAGAGAGTGAAATTTGGTACTATGAATTCTGTAGCCACAATTATTGTCCTTAGTTGTAAAGACACAGTAATGCTTTTTTTTCTCTCCATAAAATCAGGTAAGGAAATACATGGCAATGCTTTAAAACATGAGCATGTGCTCAGAATAACACATATGACATGTGTGGATGTACATGTGCCACTTAGTTGTATTCTGATGCATCATTTAAAAAATCCTGTTAAAAACTAGTTTGAAGCTGAGAAAAATGGTTATTGGTTGCACAAATTTTGTAATAAGTGAAGGAGGAACAAAGTTATTTCAAAACTGGAATTCAACCTCCCCCCCAATCTATGGCATTGTCTTGCCAATATTTCTTGGTTGGTAAAATGTTGGTTATTGTAGGTTGTGCAGTTTTTTAAGGTTCAAAGTTAAAAGACAGAAGGAACACTGTTGAGACCTTACTACTTATATTCACAAAAAAGACAATATTAAAAAAACACAAAACAAGTTTCTTAGTAAATTAATTCAGATTTCTATATAAATATTGTGATATCAATCCTACTGTAGGTGCTCAATTTTTATCAATATTATGTCAATCAAAATCTCATCTTTTTTCAGGTAACTTACCTGCCAGATATGAAACAGGCCTTTCAGTGCTTCTTCATCACTAACAAAAACAAGAGAGGGAAAAAATGGATTCAATGAGCTATAAAAATATATTGTTATGAAGCTTTGTACCTACATCCATGTAATAATAATTTAGTTTGTGAGAATTCTAGGTGTTCTTGGTAATGTCTGTGGCCAATGCAGTTACAAACATCTCACAAAGCTTATAAAACTATTTCTTATATACTGTGATGTTTCAAATGCTGAAATAGTGTTAACAACAATTGAAAAACTTAAATTACAGTGATTTTTATTACCTTACACTTTGGCAAACACGTAAAGAAGGAATGAAGGAAAGAAAAGAAAAGAAAAGCCCTGGGTCAATATTAATCAAAATATGTTATAATCAGAACTTTGGTCTTGCTGATTCTCTGTTTGGCAGTTTGAGCAATGGTATCAAAGGGTCAGTTTGTGAGAAAGCAAGGACCAAAGAAATCAGTGCACACGGCTTCTCCAGCTTCTTCTTCTGCTGTTCTTAAGATGAAGGAGGTAGAGGTCAGTAAGATGAGAAAGAAGGAGGCAAGTCTGTGTCTTTAATGTGTTATGGGATTGATTTATCTACACTTCACTGAATTTTTTTTATTTTTTATTTTTTTTAATTTTTTTCTTTTTAGTTACATTTTGTTAACTCTGTGTCCCAGCTGTATCCCGCTCCCTCATTCCCTCCCCAACCCCACACTCCCTCCCTGGTCTCCTCCCTGCCCCTTTCCAAGTCCACTGATAGGGGAGGACCTCCTCCCCTTTCATCTGACCCTGTTTTATCAGGTATCTTCAGGGCTGGCACTTCACTGAAATTTAAATGTACAAAATCTTCTGAAGTTATTATGTTCCATGTTGGCATGTATTTGATACTACTTTTGTAAAGTTAATGATAATAATTTTACTAAAGGGAAGTTATTCAGGGACCAGGAAACAAGATAATTAAAAAAAGTTTACTTACAAATGTTAAATAACTTCAAATTCCAGGTTAAGTTTTAGATAACATTTTTGTAAGATTCTAAGCGTCTTAAGAGTCAAATTAGGAGTCACAGAACATTTCTGTCTTCCTAAATGCTAATGATTCACAGCAGACACTAAAAATGACAACAGTTATGGAATCCCTAAAAGTCCCATGGTAAATTATATATTGGTATTGTAATGTACAACTGTCTTTTCTACCCACAGGGGTAAATGTATTATCCATTCCCTACAGCACCTTGTAAGTTTCAGTCCTGTGGGAGAGGATGTCTCAGGCCTTTGCATCACAGTGCTTCTAAATTGCAAGTATTAAGCTATTGAGTTAACGGCTCAAACAATTCAAAGTAATACTCTGCACATCACAATGTGACAAAGAGAAGGCTATGTGTAAGTCTGTTTAGTAAAGCAGCACTTCAGTTCTACCCGGAAGGCAGCTACAGCTCATTAGCTTTTCATTTTAGTCAATGCTGGAGCAAAGAGGCTTGTTGAGTTTTCCTTTTTCTGTCCAGTGTTTGGGTATTTTTCTCAGGTCTGATTCTGTCAATCCATGGCTAAGTCAGACCAGGATGGACTGGATCCACCTGATAAAATTTGGTCTGTTTTTCATATAGTATAGGAGAAAAAAAAAAAAAAAAGATCATTTGGACCTTTGGGTTTGAAAACAAGCTGTGAGGTTGAGAAAAATGTGTGTGTCACATACACACACACACACACACACACACACACACACACACAGAGAGAAACAGAGAGAAAGAGGGAGATCTGATCTGATGAATCAGCATGGTGCTTTACTAGTTACATAATCACAAGCTAGTGAAAACATGGAAATAATTATGATTTTATACCTGTTTGTAAACCAGACTTAACTATGTTATGTTTGATGCCCAGCAAAAATTTAGAAATGCAATTAGGTCTAATAAAAATTAACAAAATATAATTACATTTTGTCAATTGCCCAAATTTTTAGTTGCCTTTATTAGTAATCACTGTGCATGCCCAAGTGCACTCAGTATATAGAAGTCAGATCAGAAGAATTTATCAAAGGCTCTCATTAACTAGCACTTTAAGAATCATAAGTTTAAAAAAAAAAGTATTATAAGTTAAATCAAACTTTTAGTTTATAATGAACTTGAGAGGTATTCAAGTTCATTAAAATATTATTTATTATTTAATATATTTATTAATATATTAATATATATTAATGTAGTAATATTAATATATTAATATTTAATATATTATTATTAATTATAATTTATTCACTATATATCCTGATTGTAACCCCTTCCTTGTCTTCTCCCAGTGGGTCCCGCCCTTCTTCCCTAAGTCCCCCAAACACCCTCCACTAAACCACAGAAAAGAGGAGCTTTTCTCCCCTATTATCTGACACTAGCCTATCAAGTCTCATCAGGATTGCCTGAATCCTCTTCCTCTGTGGCCTGGAAAGGCTGCCCCACCAGGGGGAACTGATCTAAGAGAGAGTAACAGAGTCCATGTACAGATAAAGAGATAACCCCTGATCTCCTTACTAGGGAACCCATATGAAGATTGAGCTGCCTATTGGCTACATCTGAGCAGGGGGTCTAGGTCCTCTCAATGCATGGTCCTTTATTGGTGGTGCATCAGTTTCTGCAGGCTCCCCTGGACCCAGATTTGTTGGCTTTGTTGGTCTTCTTGTGGAGCTTCTGTCCCCTCCAGGTCTTTCCACCCCCCCCCCCTTCCATAAGACTTCCTGAGCTCTGCCCAAAGTTTGGCTAACTCAATTTAAAAACAGAATACAGATTTTAGTATGTTTATCCTATATTATATGTCTAATATCCATTCCATTGTGTTCCTTGTTTTTAATAGCTGAGTAGTATTCCATTGTGTAAATGTACCACAATTTCTGCATCCATCCTTTAGTTGAGGGACATTTAGGTTGTTTCCAGATTCTGGCAATTATAAATCATGGTGCTATGAACATAGGTGGAGTGTGGGTAGGACCGGGAGGAGATGAGGGAGGGGACTATAGCTTGGCTACAAAGTGAATAAATTGAAATAAATAAATAAATAAATAAATAAATAAATAAATAATTGTGGTACATTTTACACAATGGAATACTACTCAGCTATTAAAAACAAGGAAATCATAAAATTTGCAGGCAAGTGGGTGGAACTAGAAGAGATCATCTTGAATGAGGTAACCCAGAAGCAGAAAGACACACATGGTAGGCACTCACTTATAAGTGGATATAAGTCACATAATATGGGATAAATATACTAAAATCCACAGATTTAAACAAGCTAAATAAGAAGGATGACCCTAGGTTGGATGCTTAACTCTCATTCAGAAGGGTAAATAAAATAGATAATGGAAGTAGTGGAAGAGAGGAAACAGGTTGAGAGCCTATTAGATGTCCTCTGAAAGACTCCACCCCGCAGGGTCTCAAAGCAGATGCAGAGACTCAATAAAATTTTATATTTGGTGTGGTTACATTGTTAAATAGATATGTTTGTGTTGATCTTTTGAAATTGAAAATTAAATGTAATTCCATATGTGAAGCTATCTGATAACATCAAAACGAACACTACCAAAAAATCCTTGATATTGTTTGCCTTATCTGATTCTGTGAGGATTACAATAGTATCTATAACTTGAATCACTAACTCAAGCTTTCTTTCTCTGTCTCTTCTATCTCTCTCTTTGTATTCATACATACACAATATGCTTGGTATACTTAGTTAGCCATGAACTTCAGTATGTTTAACCAGCTAATTGACAGTGGCAAGGAATTAGGGCTGCAGATTTCAGTTCAGCATTTTACAGAAGAACTGTCATGATCCATTAAAATCATAGGGCTTATGCAAAAAAGGATGGTTATTTGGCAGTCAAAAAGAAATTATAGTTTTGCCTTCTGACTTGAAAATTGGTGCACTTACCTCTATTGCTGTCTTTTTTTTCATTTTACATCCAGATCGTAGTTCCCTCCCTCTTCCCCCATATCCCTGTCCCATAGTTCTCAGAAAGGGGGAGCTGTCCTCCTTTACCAACTGTCCACAGACTAGCACGTCTCTTCAGGACTGCCTACATCCTCTTCCAAGAGCAGGCAACAAGAGTTCATGTCAGGCACAGCTCCTGGTCCCCTTACTAGGTGACCTACATGAAGACTGAGCTGCTTATCAGCTACATCTGAGTAGGGGCCCTGGATCCTCTTCATGCATAGTCCTTGGTTGGTGCATCAATCTCCATAGGCCACCCCCCAGGCCCAGATTTGTTGGCTCTGTTTGTCTTTTTGTGGAGCTTCTATTCTCTCCTAGTCCTTCTATCCCCCTACTCTTCCATAAGACTCCCTGCACTCTTTCCAACATTTGGATGTGAGTCTCAGCATCTACTTCAGCCCTCTGCTGGGTGAAATTTTTTTGGTGGTAGGCTCCCATCCTGTTCCCTTTCTTTAACCACCTCTGGTGTCTATTCTATTTGTCCTTCTAAAGGAGAATTAAGCATCCTCTCTAGGGTCCTCCTTGTGACTTAGCTTGTTTAGGTCTGTGGATTGTAGTAAAGTTATCGGGTATTGTATGGCTAACAACTGCCCATAAGTGAGTATATACTATATGTGTCTTTTGGGGTCTGGGTTGCTTCACTCAGGATGATTTTTTTTTCTGGTTCCATCCATTTGCCTGCAAATTTAATGATGTCCTTGTTTTGAATAGTATTCCATTGTGTACGTGTACTACAGTTTCTTTATCTACTGTTTGGCTGAGGGACATCTGGGTTGTTTACAGTTCCTGGCTATTACTAATAATGAACATAGTTGAGCAGAATCAGACATTCCAAAAGTTTTGGGTGTTTTGTGTTTTTCTATGTCTGAACTGTACTAAGTACTCAGATTATGATTGCTATTCTTTTAAAAATTATTGAGAGCGCCATACATTTATATAAATAATTTTAGTAGCTTTCATCCTCCATTTTCCTCTCATCCCTTTTCCCCTTCTGCTAAAACCTTTCTTCCCAATGTCTCCATTCTACTTTCATAGTGCTCATGTGTGTGTGTCTGTGATGCACTGAATTTTATTAGCATTTTTCTAGTATATGACCCCTGTTTTTTAAAAGCTCTTTATAGTGCAATGATAGTAGTCCATAGGGAGTCTATGTCACCTAAAGTTGGATAAGAATGGTGTATGAAGGGGAAGGGGAATGAAAGTGAACACTCTCTTCTGGCTGTTCACAATAAAACATCTCTACATCTTTATGTGCCCAGTGTTTCTGGATTTTAGTGCCACACATACCCCCCCCCTCCTTTTTTTTAGTTTCATCGAAGGGAACATGGTCATCTAACTGTGGGGCATCTAGGTGAAAAGAAGAGGCTTGTGAGAAGGCTTTCCTTGTGTTCTCAGAAGTGCCCTTGCAGCAGATTTCCTTTCAAAGTTCACACACACACACACACACACACACACACACACACACACACACACACACGCCAGTCACTAATCCTAGCTAGTACACCTGGTGTACTAGCATAAGTTTATAAAACTAATTGTTTTAGAACTGAGGGAAGAACATTACACTCTCAGTGCACATCTAGAAATTTCCTGCCTTGCTTATATTTAGGAAGCAGTGACAGTCCTTCACAACCATGTTTGGCTTGTAGCACTGACAGTTAAACTGTTATATCCCCTTTATTACATGGCCCATGTGGTTGCCAGTGTCCTTCAGTCTGGCTGAGCTCACTTCAGAGTGTTTCCTGTTTTTGTTTTTGTTTTGTTCTGTCTTTGCTTTGTGTGAGATAGTTGGAGTCCTAGGGCCTGAGTGACATACCAAGCTCTGGAGCTGAGGAGCCTCAGTGCTTGCACGATCCTATTCTCGGATCTTATATTCCCATATCCTGTGTGAGATTCCTGATGGTGTCTGAACACCTGATTTAGGCAGGAGGTGTACCCCTAAATCTAAAAGTGTAGTTTCCTACCTTTGCCAACTGTGATTAGATATGTTATTGTGTAGTTAAATTTAGTCTGCCATTTGGTACGCAGTTAATTATAATATAGTTAGTTTTCTCTAGTCTTCCTTTTCTATAAATCAAATTACTCAGAGATTCTTATATGATACTAAAATCTTTTTTAAAAGATTTTTTAAAAAAGCTATTTCTAGAATTCTAAATCCAAAGCCTACTGCTGTGAGGAGATAGCAAGGAGGACCTCAATCTTTCAAGAAAGACTCAGAGCACCATGTGCTTCAGCAGCTTCTCTTTCCAATAGTGTTCCATGGAAATCACATCACTCCACACAAATTATTTCTTCAGAAATACTACTCATCAATGTATTCATTTATTTATGATATATATTGAGTACCAGCTACTGTGTTCCAGACCCTCTTTTTTATTTTAAACTTATTTATTTATTAACTTTACATCCTCGTCATAGCCCCCTCCCTCCTCTCCTCCCAGTCTTACCCACCCTTCCCATCCTCCTTACATATTCCTCAGAAAAGTGGAGCCCATCGCAGTTCATTGAGTGGCATGAGAACTGAGTTTGTCCTCTTCCCTGTGGCCTGGTAAGGCAGTCCTGTCAGGTGGAAGTGATGAAAAAGTAGGCAACAGAGTTAGTGTCAGAGACAGTCCCTGGTCCACTTACTAGTGGACTCACCTGAAGCCTGAGCTGCCTATCCGCTATCTATACATAGAGGACCTAGGTCCAGTGAGTGCATGGTCTTTGGTTGGTGCTTCAGACTCCACAGTCCCCTCTGGGCCCTGGTTAATTAGCTCTGTTGGTCTTCTTTTGGAGCTCTTGTCACTTCTAGGTCCTTTTTATCCTTGTCCTAATTTTCTGCTAGGCTCCCTATGCTTCGACCAATGTTTGTGAGTCTGAGAATCTATTTCGAATCACTCTGATAGGCTGCTGTCTGTAAGCATAGCAGAGTTTTATTACTAGTGTCAGGGGTTGGCTTTCTCTGATGGGGTGGGTTTTGGGTTGGGCCAGGCATTGGTTGGACATTCCCTCAATCTCACTTTATTTGTTCTATCTTTGTCCCTGCAGGTCTTGTAGGCAGGGTTAAGTTTTGGACAGAATTTTTTTGTTTGTTGGTTGATGTTCTTCCTCCACTAGGAGTCTTGCCTAGTTAGAGGATGTCCTCTCCAGTCTCCATGGCCCCTCCAACTAGGAGTCTCAGCTAGAGACCACCTTACATCCTCCCAGAGGCCTATTATGACTTAAGTCTCCAGCTTGTCACAGAGATGCCCCAGCCACACTTTCTTTTTTCTCAGCAGGCCTTCTGTCCCCCTATCTTGCTCTCCCCAGGTCTGATCTCCACCCTTATTTTTCTCTGCGCCCCCCTTTCCCTTTGTCCCTCTCTTCAACTGGTACCTCTGTCTATTTTATTTTCCCTTTTGAGTGAGATTTAAGTATTCTCCCTTGGGTCCTCCTTGTTACTTTTATTCTTGGGGTCTGTGCATTGTAGTATGTTTATCCTGGGCTATATGGCTAAAATCCACTTTCAGTGAGTATATACTATGTGTGTCTTTCTGGGTCCTCACTCAGGATGAGTTTTTTCTAGTTCCATCCATTTGCCTGTAAATTCATGATTTTCTTGTTTTTAGATGGCTGAGTAGTCTTCTATTGTGCAAATCTACCACAGTTTATTTATTCATTCTTTGGTTGAGGGACATTTAAGTTGATTCCAGATTCTGGATATTACAAATAAAGCTGCAATTACAAATAAACATGTTGATTTCCAAGTTTGCACTCCCATCAGATATGGAGGAATGTTCTCATTTCTCCATGCCCTTGCCAGCATGTACCATCACTTTCATCTTAACAATTCTGACAGGCGTAAGAAGAAATCTCAGAGTCCTTTTGATTTTTATTTCCCTGTTGACTAAGGACATTAAGCATGTCTTCTTGGCATTTGAGAGTCCAAATTTGAGAATTCTCTGTTTAGCTCTGTGCTCTATTTTTAATTGGGTTATTTTGTTTGTTGGTGTCTAATTTTTTGAGTTCTTTATATTTTTGAATATTTATCCTTTGTCAGATGTAGGATTGGTGAAGATCTTTTCCCAGTTGGTAGAGTGGTTCCAGGCCCTCTTGGAATAGCTGTAGATTAATCAGTGGTGTGGGCTCAATCATGTTCCTTCAATATTCATGTATTGAAACCATAAGCCCCAACAATTCACAAGATGACTCTCTGTAGAAATCATGTTGCTATAAATACAGTTACTTGAGATGCAATCATGCTGGAGTAAGATAGACCATTAATTTCCAGTGTGACTGTGTTCTTACACAGAGACGGTATTTAGAAATAGACACGGGGAGCTGGTAGATGCCTCTGTAAGCCAGGGAGTATCACAGATTGGTTGCGCTAATTATAAAGTAGGAAAGACATAGATTCAATTCTCTCTTAACCTCCAGAAAGAACCAATCTATTGACATCTTGTGAGCTTCCAGCTACATATAATGAACACAGATGATATTTCTGTGTTTGCAGTTACCATTTCATATTTCTTTGTTATGGAAGCTCTATCAAAATGACACATCTGTGTACTCACTGTGGATGGGGTGAGCAACCCTAAGGCTGAGGGTTAGGCTTAGATTTTTTCACAGTTTACACAATATCCAGGAAGTTCTTTGTGTACAGAGCTCAAACTGCATTTTGGCTACTTCCAGTGGTCTAACTCTGGATCTCAAATGCTTACATGAGAGATGTAGGGTGAATCTCATCATCCTTCAGGGTATCTAGGAAGCCTCAAGTTAATACAGCTTCACCTGCCTTCACTCATTGAAAACACCATGTGCTATTAACAGTTTCTGTGTAGGACAGATGGTAAAGTAATGGAGAAACATTTGAGAAACAAAAAGTCAAGTGTGATTTGGTTAAGGTTTGATTTCCAAGCACCCGGAGTGAGGGCCAAATCTCCTTATATCATTAGACCTTTGTGTGGCTGAGATGTTTAGTACTACAAGTGTTACAAGAGGGTAGATTGTGTAAAAGGAGGATTAGGTTGAGAAAAGATACTGTTAATAGGGAAATTATTGGCAAGAATCAAGCAAATGGTTCCACTTGGTAAAACTCCACTTGGGATTTGGAGCACAGCCACATTCAAGGCAATATGGGAGTGAGGCAGGAAATCAAGTACTAGGCAGACGGCCAAGCAAGACAGCAGCCAGTCATGTTTGTTAGAAGCCTGGTCTGTCCCCAGCCATGAATAGGGTTGTAGGTCCTTAATAGGTGGGAAGCAATATGCAAGCTTCCTGTGCTGCCTCAAGCCCCCCAAGTACTTGAAGGGTGTGGTCCTATGGAAAGCAGGTGGAAAAATCCAAAGGTGGCTTAGAAAGTCTCAAAGCTATGTAGAAAGGTATATTCACTTATATTAAGGTGAAACAACAGGGAGAAAGGTATAGATAACTAGGAAAAAAAGAGACATTTGCAAATCCTCCTTTGGTGAGTATTAATGAGTAAGAAATGTGTTACCTGGTTCATAATACATACATATTGATCTTAATATTTTTACTTGAAGATGTTTTTTATAATAATTATTTGAAACACTGGTAGAAAAAAAACAACTGAATATAACTTGCTGAGTGGACACTGCAATGGTATACTCAAATATTTTACTTATAGGAAAATCTTTTTCTTTTAAATAAAAGTTCTTTTATTAAAACAGTTACCTGACAATTTTATATGTTGAACATTTTGTTGTATGGCTAATAATTTATAGGGTGTACAATAAAGATTCAGGGTCCTGTTTATAAATTAATAACTTCCTCACAGTAACAACAGAGGAGTATTATATTGAGAACAAAGTCTTTCTAAGAAGGTAACGTCTTCAACAACAACCTTGAATCTGATATTTCTACCAAAATTGCCTAAGACTTTTAGGCTTAGTGACATGACTGTAATCACATATTTTTTAATTACATTTTTATTTTTTATATTAATTACAGTTTATTCACTTTGTATCCCAGCTGTAGCCCCCTCTCTCATTGCCTCCCAATCCCACCATCCCTCCCTCATTTCCTCCCATTCCCCTCTCTAAGTCCACTGATAGGGGAGGTCCTCCTCCTCTTCCATCTGATCCTCGCTGATCAGGTCTCATCAGGACTGGCTGCATTGTCCTTCTCTGTGGCCTGGCAAGGCTGCTCCTCTCTCGCGGGTGTGTGTGTGTGTGTGTGTGTGTGTGTGTGTGTGTGTGTGTGTGT
>NW_026592200.1:0-5949 GCF_907164565.1 Psammomys obesus | reverse complement strand
GTGTGTGTGTGTGTGTGTGTGTGTGTGTGTGTGTGTGTGTGTGTGTCAAAGAGTCCATTATTGAGAGTTCATGTCAGAGACAGTCATTGTTCCCCTTACTAGGGTACCCACTTGGAGACTGAGATGCCATGGGCTACATCTGAGCAGGGGTTCTAGGTTATATCCATGAATGGTCCTTGGTTGCAGTATCAATCTGAGAAAAGACCCCTGTGCCCAGATATTTTTGTTCTTTTGCTCTCCTTGTAGAGCTCCTGTACTCTCCTAAGAGTCTTACTTAGACCTATCTCCTCTTGTTTTAGTCACAAAGTAATGAATTGCTTTATGACCTATCTCCTCTTGTTTTAATCACAAAGTAATGAATTGCTTTATGAAATTCCATGGCTTATCAGTTGAGACATAGTGGAGTTAGTATAAGGTAATTCACCAGAAAAGAGCTCTTCTGTAAAATTCAAACTTCAAACTTTGAAAGTAAATAATTGCATAGCATGAATTTAAGAACAGGAAATGCCTACACACAATGCAGTTCAACCACACAGTGGGCAGATGTGTGATGTGTGATGCATCCAGTCTTCATATACAGGAGCTGTTCTTCAACATCTCTATCAGCTTGGAAAGATAGTATGTAATCAAAATGATTACTCTGAGGAAGGATTTCATTACTTTTATTACAATCTTTCAAGTGCCTCAGAATATATATGGTTAACTTTCAAAAAATGTAGTTTTTAAGGGTCTGGAGAGATGTCTCAGCAGTTAAGAGAACTTAACTCTTTTTTTTTCTTTTTTTCTTTTATTTTTCTTTTTAGTTACATTTTGTTAACTCTGTGTCCCAGCTGTATCCTGCTCCCTCATTCCCTCCCCAACCCCACACTCCCTCCCTGGTCTCCTCCCTGCCCCTTTCCAAGTCCACTGATAGGGAAGGACCTCCTCCCCTTTCATCTGACCCTGTTTTATCAGGTATCAGGGCTGGCTGCAAAGTCCTCCTCTGTGGCCTAACAGACTGCTCCTCCCCTTGGGGGAGGGTCAAACAGCCTGCCCTTGAGATCCTGTTAGAAATAGTCCGTGTTCCCCTTACTTTGGAAAACTACTTGGTTACTGAGCTACCACGGGCCACATCCGAGCAGAGAACTTAACTCTTAAGTGCTCTTGTAGAGACTCAAGTTTGGTTCCCATAATCCACATTGTGGCTCACAACCAACCATAACTCAAGTTTTAGGGAATCTGATGCTTTTACCTCCACAGATACTAGGAATACCCATGATACATATACCTACATGTAGGCAAAACTCATACACATAAAGTAAAATGAGAAAAAAATCTAAAAATGCCCAAAAATAATTTAAGGAACTGAAAAGATGTCCTATGGTTGAGTAATTACTGGTCTTTCCAGGACTCTGAGTTGGGTTCCCAATATCCACATTGGAGGGCTTATAACTGCTTGAAACTCCAGCTCCAGAGGATCTAATGCCATCTTTTTGGCTCCTGGCACCCACATACATGATCATGCACATGTACATGCACAAACATACACATTCAAACAAATTAAATGAATCTTTTTATTCTTATTTTTATTATTTACAATTTATTCACTTTTCATCCTAGTTGTAGCTCCCTTCCTCATCCTTCTTTCCTCTTCCTCCTCTATCCCTATTCCCTAGTCCACTGAAAGAGGAAAATCCTCCTGTCCCCTCCAGGTCCTTTTATATTCCTCTTCTTCCATAAGACTCCCTGCGCTCTGTCCGAAGTTTGGCTGTGAGTCTTTGCATCTGCTTCGATATCCTGCTGATTGGAGTCTTTTAGAGGACATCTGTGGTAGGCTTCAGTCTTGTCTCCTCTCTTCTACTGCTTCCAGTGTCTATCATGTTTTCCCTTCTGAATGAAAATTAAGCATCTTCCCTCGGATACTCATTGCTGGTTAGCTTCTTTAGGTCTGTAGATTTTAGTATCTCATCCTCCTTTAGACTACTCCAGACTCCAAAGGCAGGTGGACCCAGTTTGCAATACAGGCTCCAGGAATTAAATGAATCTTTTTATTTTATTTTATTTTATTTTATTTTATTTTATTTTATTTTATTTTATTTTATTTTATTTTATTTTATTTTATTTTATTTTATTTTTATTAATTACACTTTATTCACTTTGTATCCCCCATAAGCCCCTCCCTCCTCCCCTCCTGGTCTCACCCTCCCTCCCCCTTCTTTATGCATGCCTTTCCCCAAGTCCACTGATAGGGGAGGTCCTCCTCTTCTTCCTTCTGATCTTAGTCTATCAGATCACATTAGGAGTGGCTGCATTGTCATCTTCTGTGGCCTGGTAAGGCTGCTCCCCGCTCAGGGGGAGGTGACCAAAGAGCAGGCCAATCAGATTATGTCAGAGGCAGTCCCTCTTCCCATTACTATGTAACCCACTTGGACACTAAGCTGCCAAGGGCTACATCTGTGCAGGGATTCTAGGTTATCTCCGTGCCTGGTACTTGGTTGGAGTATGAGTCTCTGGAAAGACCCCTGTGTTCAAATTTTTTGGTTCTGTTGCTCTCCTTGTGGGGTTCCTGTCCTCTTCAGATCTTACTATTTCCCACTTCTTACATAAGATTCCATGCACTCTGCCCAACTGTTGGCCATAAGTCTCAGCGTCTACTTGATAGTCTGCAGGGCAGAGCCTTTCAGAGGCCCTCTGTGGCAGGTTCCTAGGTTGTTTCCTGTTTTCTTCTTCTGATGTCCATTCTCTTTGCCTTTCGGGATGGGGATTGAGCATTTTAGTCAGGGCCCTCCCTCTTGATTAGTTTCTTTAGATGTACAGATTTTAGTAGGTTTATCCTATGTTATATGTCTATATGAGTATATATCGTGCGTGTCTTTCTGCTTCTGGGACAGCTCACTCAGGATGATCCTTTCCAGGTCCCACCATTTACCTGTAAATTTCATGATTTCCTTATTTTTCATTGAAAAGTAATACTCCAATGTGTAGATATACCACACTTTCTGCATCCATTCTTCAGTTGAGGGGCATCTGGGCTGTTTCCAGCTTCTGACTATTACAAATAAAGCTGCTACAAACATGGTTGAGCAAATGTCCTTATTGTGTACTTGAGCCTCTTTTGGATATATGCCTAGGAGTGGTATGGCTGGATTTTGAGGAAGTGCTATTCCTAGTTGTCTGAGAAAGTGCCAGATTGATTTCCAGAGTGGTTGTACAAGTTTACATTCCCACCAGCAGTGGAGGAGGGTTCCTCTTTCTCCACAACCTCTCCAGCATGTGTTGTCACTTGAGTTATTCATCTTGGCCATTCTGATGGTAAGGTGAAATCTCAGGGTCTTTTTGATTTGCTTTTCCCTAATGGCTAATGACATTGAGCATTTCTTTAAGTGTTTCTCTGCCATTCAATATTCCTCTACAGAGAGTTCTCTGTTTAGAAACTAAAGTCCAAGTGGATCAAAGACCTCAACATAAAACCAGGCACATTAAATCAGTTAGAAGAAAAAGTTGGGAAAACCCTAGAACTCATTGGTACAGGAGACAACTTCCTGAACAGAACACCAACAGCACAGGCTCTAAGAGCAACAATCAATAAATGTGACTGCATGAAACTGAAAAGCTTTTGTAAAGCAAAGGACACCATTATCAAAACAAAACGACTGCCTACAGATTGGGAAAGAATCTTCACCAACCCTTTATCTGACAGAGGGCTAATATCCAGTATATACAAAGAACTAAAGAAGCTGAAAAGCAGCAAACCAAGTAATCCATTTAAAAAATGGGGTACAGAGTTAAATGAATCTTTAACAAAATAATTTAAAATGAAAAAGTTCTAAAAATCAAGCTCAGTGTTTTAGAGTGCTTACCCAGTATGAATGCAGCCTGAGACTGTTTTCTGCACCTCAAACAGAAAATAAATTAAATTAAAATTTCTGCTTCTTCATGAGTTCTGCTCCAAACATTTGAACATCAAGGGGTCAGGAAATATAACACATGGTTGAAAACTCACATTGAAGTATTTAAATTTAACCAACATTTAAAATATTTATATACACAAATAGTTCATGGAGATTTAAGGTAACTTGTAAGAATATTTTCCTTTGTTGTAAGTGGGTTTCTCTCCCCCACCCCATATATAAATTTTCTCTCTCTATGTACATATAGTCTCTATTTAAAGAATATATATATTTAAAGAACAAACACACACACTTTTCTTTGAAGCACTATCTCACCTAGTATAGCTTGGAACTCATAGTGTAGGTTCAGCTTGCCTCGAACTTGCCTTCAGCTTGCCTCCTCTTGCCACTGCCTTTTGAGTGCTGCTATTTTCATCACCATACTTGGCTGCCAATGTTTTAATGTATTTCATTTATAGAGAGCTTGAATGATGCATGGTCTTTGTATGCGAAAACACCCACTTTTGCATGTTTGACTGTTGCTGTCCTTTCTTCTGTGCTAAAGAACCTGTTTTTATACTATTACAGCAGTAGGGTTAGCTAGCTAACACTGTAGTTGGTTTAACTTGTATTATTTGCAAATTAGAAAATTTTGGCATAATTGATAACATTGCTTTTAACATACTCAACAACTGTTAATTACTTTTAATAGTATGTCATGAAAATAATTATTGAATGTGGCTAAAGTACCAGGAGGTTAACTTTCAAAAGTAGGGGCTGTACATATGGCTTAACAGCTGAAAGTACTTGCTCCCCGTTCAGAAGAACCCCTATGATGGCTCATAATTTTTAGTAACTTCAGTGACAGGAGTTCTGGTATCCTTTTTCTGGCCTCTGTGTGTACCACACATTATGAGGTTTACATACATTTATACAGGTACACATTCAATACACATAAAATAAACCCTAAAAATATTCAAGAGAATAATTTTTTTCTACAAGCACAAATCTTAGAATCTGTTATTATGCATATATATATATATATATAATCATTCCTATCAGTTTAAATGGGCCATACACACACACATACACACACACACACACACACACACACACACACAATCACTCCTGTCGGTTTAAGTGGGACTATGGAAGGTCTTCTAGGTCAAATCCTTGCCTCTCAGAGGATACACTTTCTCTAATTAGACACACTGGCCAAAAACTTGCTTTGTTTTCTCTGAAGAGTGTAGCCATGGAATGCATGATAGGTAATGTATACCCAGGCTTCTGCTTTTGTATGCTGCTGGCATATTCTTGAAGCAGTGAGTGTTTTAATATCCAAAAGGCATTTTTTTCTGTAGTACCCTGGCATATAGTAGAAGGGAATAATGTGCTTGAAAATTAAGAAGAGGGAATAGAAAATTGAATAAATCTGTGTTAGACTCTCTGCCTTGCTGCGTTTGAGATCTTACCTAGTTTAATTCAGGCCTGGGGTTCTCCCTAAGGGACCCAAGCTAATGTACTTTAGAGGTGTAGTATTTGGGGCAGGCATTTCCAATTGTAGTTTTGTGACACAATGGAGATTCCTCAACTATTTCAGAGGGATCACATGATAGCTTAAAAGAAAATGCAGTTTCAATTACTTTAATAAACTTTAATAAAGCAGATCCATTAAGGCCCCTTTTCTGCTGTTACGGAACTCCAGTTTGTGCTAAGTCGCAAACATTTAGGAACAACAGGTTTACATAGCCAGACCACATGTAGTGTACTTAAGGCAAACAGATATGAAAAACACAGCTATGTGTCACAGGCTTTGCTTACAGTGAGTGTCTGATGGTATGCTGATTCTTGACTCTTGGAATCGGGGGATGGTTCTAGTCATTTCTGCTCAGTCTGGACCAGGATGGGAATGCAAATGACTGACTCATGGCAGTCTGTGAATCTTTTGGAGACTCTTTGACAAAGAAGAAATAGCAGGTCTTATACTATTTTCCCTTTGCTGTTTATTAGGAGTGGCACAGGTGCATGTAAGTGTGTGTGTGTGTGTGTGTGTGTGTGTGTGACATACAGTAAACACACA
>NW_026592199.1:0-7483 GCF_907164565.1 Psammomys obesus | reverse complement strand
CTCCTCGGTTGCCGCGTCATCCTTATCGGCGAAGGCTGCGCGCGACAAGTGGTGCCGAAACCCGGGAAGCCGCCGAACCCGGGTAGAGGGACAGCTTTGAGGACCCCGACTGCTCGTCGGAAAGAGGATCCAAGCCAGTGACCTGAGAAACTCCGGAGACTTTTCAGCAAGGTATGATTTCTGTGGTCTGGGTGATTCCGTTTCTCGTTGTTAGTCTCGTTTTCGTTCTTTTCTGTTGTCTGTGTCTTAATTGTGGGAAACGGGATACGGTTTGTATTCGTCCTTTTTGCGACACTGCATAATTTGGCTGTAATCCTCAAGTAGATAACTGAGTTGCCACACCCTCCCCTGTAGATAAAGGAGCAATGGAATAAGCCGCTTCTAGAAGCAGCGCGGGCGCTGTTGAAACAGAAGGAGCTTAAGGTCCCAGATCGGGTGTTGCAGAACTTTCTCAAAGAAGTAGATCGAGTGGCTCCCTGGTTCGTTCTCTCCGGGTCCCTTACGGAAGGATCATGGAGCAAGCTAAGTGGGGATCTGACACGAGAAAAGGAACAGGGGACCCTAAGACCAGGGGTATGGCCACTGTATAAATTGTTCAAATCGTGCATTAAGGATGAGAGGTGCAAGGAAAAGATCAAGGAAGGCCAGCGGGTCTTGTCAGACCATCAGGATAGTGTATCAGAAGCTGAAAAGGGTAAAGAGGCTAATAAAAGGAAGAAGCCTTCTAAGAAAAAAGAAAAGAAAAGTCATGAGAACAAGGATGTGTTAACCAAGCTAGCTAAGTTAGAAAAAAGGGCAGCGCAACTTGCAAAGAAGGAAGAGGAGCTTGAAGATAAGGCAAAAAGATTGCAACTCTTACCAACCCCGCAAGAAAAAAAAAAAAAAAGATGAGGATGAAAAACCTAAATTATATCCGCTCCTCACTGAGTTCAAAAATTGCACTCTATCATCTTCTTCTGAAGGGGAGGATGAGCAGGAGTCATCTGACTCTGAGGAGTCGGGTCTTGACCCTGCTGAGCAGGCAGAGTTAGATGAGGAAGCTGCAAAATATGAGGAAGAGAGATATGGCCCCGTCCCGCCTTATTCACCTAGGCGTGGCTCTGTAGCTTTTAAGTGCAGTACAACAGCTCCTCCCTATGAGGAAGTGGAAAAACACACAGGATCAGGAGGAAGGCCGTCACGCATTCCTGAAAAGGAAGTTAGAAAGATACAAGCAGCATTTCCTGTATGGGAAGATGCTCAAAATCAGAGGCAATATGCTCCTCTAGATTTGAAACAACTGAAGACATTGGTGGAGGCAGTACAGACGTATGGTATCAGTGCCTCTTTTACCTTGGCATTGGTAGAGAGGCTAGCTGCTGATGCTATGACTCCCGCTGACTGGAATAATACCGTGAAGGCATGTCTCTCTATGGGTCAATATCTTGATTGGAGAGCAATTTATCAGGAATTATGCATGGCTCAGGCTAGGCAGAATGCAACTAATCAGCACCCTCAATGGAATTATGATATGCTTACAGGTCAAGGTCAATGGGTTGTTAATCAGTCAATGTATCCTGCTGAGGTGTACCAACAGATCAACAAGGCAGCTGTTCGTGCCTGGAGGAGTTTACCAAATAAGGGACAGGTTATCGGAAATTTGACAAAGATTATACAAGGAGCTACAGAGCCTTTTTCAGACTTTGTGGCTAGAATGATGGAAGCAGCAGGAAGAATATTTGAGGACCCTGAGGGCGCAATACCGTTTGTGGAGCAATTAATTTTTGAGCAATGTACCAAGGAGTGTAGGAATGCCATTACTCCCTGGAAAGGAAAAGGAATAAACGCTTGGATGAAAGCGTGCAGAGAGATAGGAGGTCCACTGTCTAATCAGGGCATCGCAGCTGCGGTATTATCAGCTCAGAAGGCTGCAAATGCAAAGTGTTTTAATTGTGGAAAGATGGGTCATATGAAAAGGCAGTGTCGGGCGCCAACTGCGACCCCTAATGCTCAGCCTGTCAAACAGCCAGGGTTGTGCCCAAGGTGTAAAAAAGGAAAGCATTGGGCAAATGAATGCAGGTCTGTTAAGGACAATCAGGGGAGGCCCCTTCCGGAGCGCTCTACTGAGCAGCCAAAAAACGGGAACAGGGGCCCCCGACCCCAGGGCCCAAGACAAATGTATGGGGCCATCCAGCAGACACCCTACCAATCAAAAGGGTTTGTGAAGATGACTCCATCCGGAGAGCAACCTCCGGATCAGCAGGATTGGACTTGCGTGCCACCACCAGAGCAGTATTGACACCTATAATGGGATGTCAGCCTATACCTTCAGATTTAGCAGGCCCCTTGCCAGAGGGTTCAGTGGGACTGATAATTGGCCGCTCATCTGCCACCTTAAAAGGATTGCAAGTTCATCCAGGAGTCATTGATCAAGATTTCACAGGGCAAATTCAAATGTTATGTTCCTCCCCTAGAGGGATTAGTGCCATCTCGCCTGGGGACAGAGTGGCCCAACTTTTGATCTTACCCAGTTTACATCAGAACTTCCCAAGTGATAAAACTACTCGAGGAGAAAAAGGCTTTGGTTCCTCGGGAGGACAGCATATGTTCTTGTCATTGGGTATGCAAGAACGCCCTATGATGAGTTTGATAATAGAAGGGAAAACTTTTCAAGGTCTATTGGACACTGGAGCAGATACCAGCATAATTTCTAAAACTTGGTGGCCGTCGCGATGGCCTCTTATTCTATCATCTCAATCCCTACAAGGGTTGGGATATGAAAATGCTCCTCAAAAGAGTGCGAAGACTTTGCATTGGCAAAATGAGGAAGGAAAAAGGGGCATGTTCGCTCCTTATGTGCTACCTCTTCCCATTAATTTATGGGGAAGGGATGTGTTACAACAATTGGATTTTACCTTAACTAATGAATACTCTCCTCAAAGTCAACAAATAATGAAGAACATGGGATGTGTTCCAGGTAAAGGACTGGGTAAATGCCTGCAAGGACGCACTAGCCCTATCCCAACCTCGGAAAAGAAAGATAGAACAGGCCTGGGTTTTTCCTAGGGGCCACTGAGGAGGCGATTCCCATTCCCTGGACTACAGAGGACCCAGTTTGGGTTCCTCAGTGGCCTTTAACCTCTGAAAAGCTTGCAGCAGCTGAGCAGCTAGTTCAAGAGCAGCTCAGCCATGGCCATATTGAGTGCTCACAGTCACCTTGGAATACTCCCATCTTTGTCATTAAGAAAAAATCTGGAAAGTGGAGATTGTTGCATGATTTAAGAGCTATAAATAAACAAATGCAGGTTATGGGGCCAATTCAGAGAGGCCTACCATTGTTGTCTACCCTTCCTGCGAACTGGAATTTGGTAATGGTAGATATTAAAGATTGTTTCTTCTCTATTCCCTTACACGATCAGGATAGAGTTAGGTTTGCATTTACCTTGCCTCGTGTAAATCATGAACAACCTGATAAGAGGTATCAGTGGAAGGTCTTACCTCAGGGAATGGCCAATAGTCCAACCATGTGCCAACTCTATGTGGCCAACGCTATTCAGCCAGTTAGAAATCGGTTCCCTGCTATTAAGGTATGTCATTATATGGATGACATCTTGCTATGCCATGCTGAGCAAGCATTACTGCAACAGGCATTTGAGATGTTGTCCGCTAACCTAAAACAAAAGGGTTTGTACATAGCACCTGAAAAGGTACAAGAGGGAGAGATCGGTAATTTCCTTGGCTCAACTATTTATCCTAGATGCATTAGACCTCAAAAGATTACCATTAGGAGAGATGTGCTCAGCACGCTTAATGATTTTCAAAAACTTTTGGGCGATATTAATTGGCTAAGGCCTTACTTGAATTTAACTACTGCAGAACTTAGGCCTTTGTTTGCCATCCTTGAAGGAGATTCAGCCATTACCTCTAGTAGGCAGCTTACAGCGGAGGCTGCTGAAGTATTAACTAAGGTGGAAGATAGGCTTAAGGAAGCCTCTTTAACTCGGCTGGACCCCTTCAGTCCATTCCATTTATGCATTATCCCATCACCACAGCAACCCACCGCAGTCCTATGGCAGCAGGGACCTTTGCTTTGGATTCATTCTCAGACATCTCCAGGAAAGGTGTTAAGTCATTACCCAACTCAAGTTGGAGAAATAGCCTTAAAGGGTGTTCAATCAGCCCTGACTCATTTTGGCTGTGAGCCAGCATCTATTTTTGTGCCATACACCGCTCATCAAGTAGGGGTGTTATGTGCCACTTTGGATGTGTGGGCAATTCTTCGCTGCACCTTTACTGGTAATATAGATAATCATTATCCTAAACATCCATTGTTGCACTTCTCTTTAACTAATGCATTTATTTTTCCAAGAGTTACACAAAGCCAACCTATTGTAGGGGCTATTGATGTGTTTACTGATGGCTCAAAAACTGGCATAGGGAGTTATGTTGTGGGTGGACAATCATTTCAAAAGCAGTTTTCATTTTCCTCCCCACAATTGGTTGAATGTGCAGTAGTGGCTGAAGTTCTAAGGAACTTCTCTCAGCCCTTAAATATTGTTTCTGACTCACACTATGTGGTGGGAGCAGTAAAAATTCTAGAGACAGTGGGATTGATTTCTTCTAAAAGTACTGTGGCAATATTATTTGATGAGATACAACATATTATTAGGAATAGAGCAAATCCTTTCTTCATACAGCATATGAGAGCTCATACTTTGTTGCCTGGACCTATGACAAGAGCTAATGATTTAGCAGACAAGGCTACCAGAGCAATTTGTCTTGCATTAAATCCTGTAAAAAATGCCACCTCCTTTCATGAATTGTATCATGTTCCAGCTGATACGCTCAGGCTGAGATTTGGCGTCTCTCGCGCAGAAGCTCGGGAGATAGTTTTAAAATGCGCCAGTTGCGCGGAGTTTCGGCCATCACCCAACATTGGAGTCAACCCCAGAGGTCTTAAGCCATTACATATTTGGCAGATGGATGTTACTCATGTTCCTGCCTTTGGCAGACTTAAATATGTACATGTATCTGTTGATACATGCTCAGGAGTGATTCATGCCACTCCCCTGTCAGGAGAAAAAACGGCTCATGTCATTACCCACTGTCTGGAGGCCTGGGCAGCCTGGGGCAAGCCACGTCAGCTAAAAACTGATAATGGCCCTGCTTATGTATCTAAGGTTTTTCAACAGTTCTGCCAAAAAATGGAAGTTCATCATGTAACAGGATTGCCTTATAATCCACAAGGGCAAGGCATGGTAGAACGGGCAAATGGTGTTTTAAAGACTTATGTGCAAAAACAGAAGGGGGGACTCTGCCCCATTACAATGGGACAGAAAGCAACCATATCCCTTGCTTTATTTACTTTAAATTTTTTGAAATTGGATTCGTGTGGGCGGTCTGCTGCAGACAGACATGCTGACCATGCCTCCTCAAATGAGCTGGTAAAATGGAAAGATGTGCTTGATAATCAATGGAAAGGACCGGATCCTATTTTAATAAGATCCAGGGGAGCTGTTTGTGTTTTCCCACAGGACCAAGAAAATCCGATTTGGGTTCCAGCGCGGCTGACCAGAGTGGTCAAGCAAGATGAGCCTGATCTTAACCCTGATCCTGATCTTGAGCGGAGTGCAGATGGACCTGAAGGTGGAGACCCAGGAGATCCGCTGGGGGATCCTATCAACATTCCCACGACCAATGCCAGTCATGTATGATGCACAAGTCTTCCCCCGTTTCTTTACCACCAATGACTCCATTGGGCTACCATATTTGCCAATGTCTCAGGACATAGCCCCTATACCAGACAACAACACCCAGCCAAATAACGGCAGTCTTTGTTTTACAACCAACCAGACTCATGCTGACTCATGTATAAAGCTAGGAAATTTTTCTTATGCCAAGTTAGGAAAAGAGACCATCAGGAATCGTACATCTTCAGCTAATGCTACGGTCCTTTTTGGATGGTGGCCACAGCACGGTTCATCTTATGGGAGCAATGAACGAAAGCACCAACCTCAGTACGCCCCCTTCTGCACTGGCCGGCATGCGGACTCTTCAATTATTTTCCCATGGACGGGCTGTCAGAGTCGCAGAGCGCATCTGCTCGAAAATGGACTCTTTACCTTTTCACCCTTGGAAGGGTATGGAAATTACACCGAAATGAGTCCCTGGAATTACCCCACCAATCCCTTTAATATTTGGCTGCTGTGTGGTGTTGGTGGCAGTTGCACAGATCTCTCACCCATGGTCACCATTTTGGGTGGAGCGACAGCTACTACCACTCTGCTTGCAAATGTCAGACCTGGATCCATATCCGCGACGGAATTAGGAGGACTAAAGTCGGTGGAGCCCACCCCAGTTTGTGTTTGGCCTCCATTTGTTTGGACAGTTTGTAATTATACTGGATGTTTTTATGCTCTGTGTTGGAATGCTAGTGAGTATGACTTGGCTACTGTAGCCCGCATGCCCCGTTTTCTGCCTATTCCAGTGAGGACTAGTAGTTCTTTGGCCCTATTTCGTCAAAAGCGTGATTTTGGTATCACCGCAGCAATAGTGGCTATTATAGCCACTGCGGCGGTTGGAGCCTCCCTGACTATATCAGCCTTAGCATTAAATGGCCAGGTTGCCACGGCTCATACCCTCAATAATTTGTCAGCATCAGTTAGTGAAGCGATAGATATACAGGCTTCCATGAACAATCAGTTAAAAGGAGGATTAATGATAGTTAATCAACGTATTGATTTGGTTCAAGAACAGCTAGAGATTTTGTGGCAGCTGGCTCAGTTGGGATGTGAAACTACATTACCAGGAATTTGTGTAGCTTCTGTTCCATATAACAGGTTTACTAGGGCTGCAAATTTATCCATAGAATTGTCTCGCTTGCTGCAATCTAATTGGTCCGCCGAATTTGATGAGACAATAAGAAAATTACGCCTAGCAATTGTTCAAATTAATTCCACTCGCCTAGACGTTTCCATTACTCAAGGATTGTTTAATTGGGTGTCCTCCGCCCTCTCCTATTTTAAGGAGTGGGTTGGAGTGGGAATGTTTGGAGTAACCCTGTTTGCAGGACTGCTCCTCTGTTTTTGGTTGCTCTGCAGATTCAAGAGACAACAACATCTTAAAAATGTGGCCATGGTGCAGGCTATGCTGGCTGTGGAACAGGGGGCATCCCCCCAAGTTTGGCTTAACTTGCTCAACCGTTGAGACTCTGTCTAGAACTTATGGCACCCCTGAAGGGCACAGGTTCCCATTGCACCGGGATGCTGTTCTGGACAGACCTCTGCACTCCCCAGGGCTCGGGTTCCCATTGCACGGGGCTAAGGGTGCAGAGGGTCTCCTACACTGTGTAAACTCCTTGATCGCTGATGCTGTTGGCTCAGCAGGCTGATCGGTGACCTCATGGTGTGTTAATTTTTCTGGTTGAAATGGCCTTTAATTAATAAAAAAGGGGGAGATGTCGGGAGCCGCTCCCGCCACTACAAGGTGGCGCCGGTCTCCTGCT
>NW_026592198.1:0-1544 GCF_907164565.1 Psammomys obesus | reverse complement strand
CTCCATTGTATAGATGTACCACAGTTTCTGCATCCATTCTTCAGTTGAGGGGCATCTGGGTTGTTTCCAGCTTCTGGCTATTACAAATAAAGCTGCTACAAACATGGTTGAGCAAATGTCCTTTTTGTGTACTTGCGCCTCTTTTGGGTATATGCCTAGGAGTGGTATGGCTGGATCTTGAGGAAGCACTATTCCTAGTTGTCTGAGAAAGCGCCAGATTGATTTCCAGAGTGGTTGTACCAGTTTATATTCCCACCAGCAGTGGAGAAGGGCTCCCCCTTCTCCACAACCTCTCCAGCATGTGTTGTCCCTTGAGTTTTTGATCTTGGCCATTCTGATGGTGTAAGGTGAAATCTCAGGGTTGTTTTGATTTGCATTTCCCTAATGGCTAATGAGGTTGAGCATTTCTTTAAGTGCTTCTCTGCCATTCGATATTCCTCTACAGAGAATTCTCTCCTTAGCTCTGTTCCCCATTTTTTAAGTGGATTACTTGGTTTATTGCTTTTCAGCTTGTTTAGTTCTTTATATATATTGGATATGCGTCCTCTGTCAGATAAAGGGTTGGTGATGATTCTTTCCCAATCTGTAGGCAGTCGCTTTGTTTTGATGACAGTGTCCTTTGCTTTACAGAAGCTTTTCAATTTCATGAGGTCCCATTTATTGATTGTTGCTCTTAGAGCCTGTGCTGTTGGTGCTCTGTTCAGGAAGTTTTCTCCTGTACCGATGAGTTCTAGGGTATTCCCCACTTTTTTTTCTAGCCGATTTAATGTGTCTGGTTTTATGTTGAGGTCTTTCATCCACTTGGACTTCAGTTTTGTGCAGGGTGATAAGTTTGGATCTATTTTCATTTTTCTACATGTAGACGTCCAGTTGGACCAGCACCATTTGTTGAAGATGCTATCTTTTTTCAATTGTATGGTTTTGGCATCTTTGTCAAAAATCAGGTGTCCATAAGTGTGTGGGTTTATTTCTGGGTCTTCTGTTCGGTTCCATTGATCCACCTTTCTGTTTCTATGCCAGAACCATGCAGGGTTTTTTTTTTTTTTTGCCTTTTTTTTAACTTTTATTAATTACACTTTATTCATTTTGTATCCCCCCATAAGCCCCTCCCTCCTCCCCTCCCTATCCCACCCTCCTTCCCCTTTCTGCATGCATGCCACTCCCCAAGACCACTGATAGGGGAGGTTCTCCTCTCCTTTCTGATCTTAGTCTATCAGTTCTCATCAAAAGTGGCTGCATTGTCCTCTACTGTGGCCTGATAAGGCTGCTCCCCCCTCAGGGGGAAGTGATCAAAGAACAGGCCAATCAGATTACGTCAGAGGCAGTCCCTCTTCCCATTACTATGTAACCCACTTGGACACTGAACTGCCATGGGCTACACCTGTGCAGGGGTTCCAGGTCATCTCCACGAATAGTCCTTGTTTGGAGTATGAGTCTCTGGGAAGTTTCCTGTGTTCAAATTATCTTGTTATGTTGCTCTCCTTGTGGAGTTCCCGTCCCCTCCAGCTCTTACTATTTCCCACTTCTTACATAAAATTCCATTC
>NW_026592197.1:666-1207 GCF_907164565.1 Psammomys obesus | reverse complement strand
TTTGCCTTTCAGGATGGGGATTGAACATTTTAGTTAGGGTCCTCTCTATTGCTTAGTTTGTTTAGATGTACAGATTTTAGTGGGTTTATTCTATGTTGTATGTTTATATGAGTGAGTATATACCATTTGTGTCTTTTTGCTTTTGGGACAACTCACTCAGGATGAACCTTTCCAGGTCCCACCATTTACCTGCAAATTTCATGATTTCCTTATTTTTCATTGCTGAGTAATACTCCATTGTATAGATGTACCACAGTTTCTGCATCCATTCTTCAGTTGAGGGGCATCTGGGTTGTTTCCAGCTTCTGGCTATTACAAATAAAGCTGCTACAAACATGGTTGAGCAAATGTCCTTTTTGTGTACTTGCGCCTCTTTTGGGTATATGCCTAGGAGTGGTATGGCTGGATCTTGAGGAAGCGCTATTCCTAGTTGTCTGAGAAAGCGCCAGATTGATTTCCAGAGTGGTTGTACCAGTTTACATTCCCACCAGCAGTGGAGAAGGGTTCCCCTTTCTCTACAACCTCTCCAGCATGTGTTGTC
>NW_026592197.1:0-566 GCF_907164565.1 Psammomys obesus | reverse complement strand
AGAAAGCGCCAGATTGATTTCCAGAGTGGTTGTACCAGTTTACATTCTCACCAGCAGTGGAGAAGGGTTCCCTTTTCTCCACAACCTCTCCAGCATGTGTTGTCCCTTGAGTTTTTCATCTTGGCCATTCTGATGGGTGTAAGGTGAAATCTCAGGGTTGTTTTGATTTGCATTTCCCTAATGGCTAATGAGGTTGAGCATTTCTTTAAGTGCTTCTCTGCCATTCGATATTCCTCTACAGAGAATTCTCTCTTTAGCTCTGTTCCCCATTTTTTAAGTGGATTACTTGGTTTATTGCTTTTCAGCTTGTTTAGTTCTTTATATATATTGGATATGAGTCCTCTGTCAGATAAAGGGTTGGTGATGATTCTTTCCCAATCTGTAGGCAGTCGCTTTGTTTTGATGACGGTGTCCTTTGCTTTACAGAAGCTTTTCAATTTCATGAGGTCCCATTTATTGATTGTTGCTCTTAGAGCCTGTGCTGTTGGTGTTCTGTTCAGGAAGTTTTCTCCTGTACCAATGAGTTCTAGGGTATTCCCCACTTTTTTTTCTAGCCGATTTAATGT
>NW_026592196.1:0-2032 GCF_907164565.1 Psammomys obesus | reverse complement strand
GCCATGGGGAGTGTGTGAGCAAGAAGAGTGCTGTTCCCGAGCACCAGGGGCAGCTCAGATATCTGCTGTCACTTTGTTCAGGACACTCTCACTGAACATGCCCGGTGAACAGACCCCGCACCAGGATCTGACTCATTTGCCCCTTCAGGTCCCTTGTCATAGGGGGAGAAAGATGCCTTGTTCCAGGTTAGAGCCCTCTTCAGCCTCTGGGTCAGCAGATGCCTTTATGGCTACAGCTGAGGTGAAGGGTGGGTTAGACAGAACCATCCAGACCCTTCCCCTGCTGCAAATGGTATGCCACCCAATGTCCTCTTATCCTCAGGACCGAGACAACAGCCCCAGCTCCTGTGCTGGCCTCTTCATTGCTTCACACATCGGATTTGACTGGCCTGGGGTCTGGGTCCACCTGGACATTGCAGCTCCAGTACATGCTGTGAGTGCCTCAGGGATGCTCCTCAAGGCCAGGCAGCTGGCCCACGCCTGCCAGACACATCATCATTTCCTCCCCATGAGCTGGGCTATTCCCTCCCTCTTGTCCTGTCCCCACAGATCTCCTCTGGCTCAGAGGAGCTGCTTAGCTCATCAGAAAGGTTGTGTTCTATGTCAGATTATCTGTGGCCCAGCCTCCAGCCAGCTGTGCTGCCCCTGACCTCTGGTCTCCTTATCCCTGGGAACAGAGTAGCTGCTGTGTGCTGTCCTCCCAGCCAGCCTAGCCTATGCATAATAGGAGGCCCAGACTATCTCCACCCTGATCTGTAGCTATTAAGTAGGCTGTGCCCGCTACCCATTTGCTTCTGTTGGCCCTGAACATGTGAGGACATCTTCAGTAAGGCTCAAGACACCTGAAGTCTGGGTGTGTCCTGGGAGCTCCGTGTGGAGAAGGGAGATACTGGAGGGTGAAGAGGCCCCTCTGTGCAGAGGTGCTCCTCTAGCCTGTGCTCTCCACCTTCTGTCTGCAGGGTGAGCGAGCCACAGGCTTTGGTGTAGCTCTCCTACTGGCACTTTTTGGCCGTGCCTCTGAGGACCCGCTGCTGAACCTGGTGTCCCCGCTGGACTGTGAGGCAGATGCCCAGGCGGGCGACAACATAGGGCGTGACTCCAAAAGACGTAGGCTCGTGTGAGGGCCTCTTCCCACCTGGTGACACAGGGTCCCTTACCTCACTTTGCACTGACTGATTTATAGCAACTGAAAGATTAGATCTTCAGATGACCTTGGCTCTTCCCTTTGTGTGCCCACTGGTGATGGGAGTGAGTTGTTCTCTTCTCAGAAGACAGCTTAGGGGTCTGGTAGGGTCTGGGGAAGGTTGCCACAGATCCCCTAGGTCAGCTTCTGCAAACTCTATCCCTTGTCCTCCACCCTGGTCTTCAGAAACACCTCAGGTCACCCTGTGTGGTGAGTTACCTCCTGACCCAGGCCCCTGCTTCAGCCAGGGCTCTCTGGGATGTCCAGCCAACCTGGGTAGGTGTGACCCTATGCTTTGAAGCAGGAAGAGCCTCACAGCCCCTCCAAGTCATTGAAGTTGTATTAAATGTGGCCACAACATACCCTTGCCTCTGCTGGTTTTTTCTGACTCTATCTTCCAACCAGCCCAGAGTCTGGCTGAGGCTGAGTGCAGAGCTACTCCAGCCAGCAGCCCTCCACCTCTTCTTCTGGTTCTGAGATGGCTAGTTGAACCGGTTTTACAGCCCAGAGTCATGAGCTCTGGGGCAGAGGACAACAGCCCTCTGGCCTGTCTCCACACACTGTGGGATGTCTTCTAGAGGCTGTATTCATGTTGGGGTGGACCTTGCTCTCCTCCGCCCTGAACATGAACCTCCCTGTTCCTCCTGGAGAAGTCCTAGGCCACAAAGGGACTGGTTTGGAAAGTACTTGTGATTCCCAGGAGCCCAGCCAGAGTTCAGGGTCTGTACACCATGCCTGGGCTTTCGGTATGGCAGAGGAGGCAGGACTTGTAGTATCTGAAGATAAGTTTACTCCTTTCTGTCTCTTCCTTGGCATATTTTCCTGCCTGCCTGCTGCTCCACTGCTGCC
>NW_026592195.1:0-7961 GCF_907164565.1 Psammomys obesus | reverse complement strand
TTGGGAGGGGGTCTCTCTGACGGAAGATACCCTCCGGGGATCTTTCATTTGGAGGCCCCAGCGAGATCTGAGACCCCCCACCCAGGGACCAACGACCCACCTTCGGGAGGTAAGCTGGCCAGCCGTCTTTTCTGTTGTATGTATCTGTCTTGTCTGTTGTGTGCTTCTGTGTCTGTTCTGTTTGCAACCTGAGACTTGATCAAGTCATCTGAATCAGACGGAAAGTAAGAAGGGGTTGACGAATCCAAGGACTTCTTTTCCGTATCCCTGGAAGACGTTTCAGGGTGTCTGAGTGAGTCTGAGTGGGTTCGAGTCCCACTGCTGACTCCCATCTGGAGGGTCTGAGTGGGTTCGAGTCCCACCGGCTCTCATCTGAGAGGGTCTACTGTCGTGGGTTCGAGTCCCACTAGTCGTGGGTTCGAGTCCCACCGACTCTCATCTGAGCGGGAGCCAATTTTTGGCTCCCCATCTGTTTGAAAGAACGAGCCGACTCGGACTTTTCGGGGCCTCGCCCCTGTTCGAAGGCTACGGGCTCCATCTAGAGGACGGAGGAACAAGACCTCCTCCGCAGTCTCCATCTGAATTTTTACTTTCGGTTTTGCGCCGATCTCGTGCCGCGCGGCTTGTGTTGTGTTCTGTCTGTTTAATTGTGGTAATAAGTGTGATAAGTGTTTTCTCTCTATCTGAAAATATGGGACAAACTGTCTCTACCCCCAAAAGTTTAACTTTGCAGCACTTCAAGGAAGTCCGTGACATCGCCCACAATCTCTCAATGGAAGTGCGAAAAGGAAAATGGGACACCTTTTGTTCATCTGAGTGGCCAACCTTTAACGTGGGCTGGCCACGAGATGGCACCTTTAACCTAGAAGTTATTTTGCAGGTGAAAGCAAAGGTCATGGATTCTGGACCCCATGGACATCCTGACCAAGTCCCATATATCATCACGTGGGAATCTCTGGTCAAAGATCCCCCATCATGGGTAAAACCTTTCCTTCCCCCTTGCCCAAAACCTACACCGTCCGCTCCCTCCCTTCCTCCTCCACTGATTCCGACCCCGGTTAACTCCGCCCTTTACCCGGCCCTCACAAAAGCGGTACCGGCGGAGACCTCCGGACGTAAAAAGATATCTCCGGTGCTGCCGGCAGATGAGGGCCCCCTTCTAGACCTTCTAACTGAACAACCACCCCCTTACCGGGGACCAGCCCCCGCCCCTGAACAACAGGCGGGGGCTGCCGGGCAGGGGTCACCGGAAGAACCCGCCTCGTCACCGGAAGAACCCGCCTCGTCTCCGGTGGCAGGGCGGTTACGAGGGCGCCGGGAGGTCCCTTCCGGTTCTTCCTCCCAGGCTCTTCCGTTGCGGACGGGGCCTGACCGTCAACTCCAATACTGGCCCTTTTCTGCCTCTGACTTATATAATTGGAAAAATAATAACCCTCCTTTCTCAAAGGACCCGTCTAGGTTAACAGCTCTCATTGAGTCCATTCTAGTGACTCATCAGCCCACCTGGGATGACTGCCAACAGCTGCTCCAGACGTTGCTGACTACGGAGGAGAAACAACGAGTCATCTTGGAAGCCCGTAAACATGTTCCAGGAGATGATGGATTACCTACTCAGTTGCCCGATAGAATAGACGCTGCTGTCCCCTTAGAGCGACCTAACTGGGATTTCTCCGCTGAGCGCGGTAGGGAACACCTACGTCTTTATCGCCAGTTGCTCTTAGCGGGTCTCCGAGGGGCTGCTAGACGCCCTACCAATTTGGCCCAGGTTAAGTTAGTGACTCAAAAGCCAGAAGAATCCCCCACTGCTTTCCTAGAACGACTTAAGGAGGCATATCGTATGTACACTCCATATGATCCAGAGAACCCAGATCAGGCAACCAACGTGGCCATGTCTTTCATTTGGCAGTCCGCCCCAGATATCAGAAAGAAGTTAGAAAGACTAGAAAACTTAAGAGAAAGTTCGATACAGGACTTGTTAAAAGAGGCAGAGCGGATTTTTAACAAGAGAGAAACACAGGAAGAAAGAGATGAGAGGCTAAGAAAAGAAGCAGAAGAGAGAGAAAATATGAGAGAACGTAAGAGAAATAGAGAATTCAGTAAGTTGTTGGCCACCGTAGTGACAGGTCAGAGACAGAATAGACAGGACCTGGGAGATCGAAAAAGCCAGAGCCACCCATTAGAAAAAGACCAATGTGCTTACTGTAAGGAAAGAGGTCACTGGGCCCGCAATTGCCCGAATAGACCAAGGGGGCCACGTAAACCCCGGCCACAAACCACCCTGCTCAACCTCGAAGATTAGGGGGGTCAGGGTCAGGAGCCCCCCCCTGAACCCAGGATAACCCTCAACGTGGGGGGGCCAACCTGTCACCTTCCTGGTGGATACCGGAGCTCAACACTCGGTACTCACCACATCTCCAGGACCCCTGTCTGATAGGTCTGCGTGGGTCCAGGGGGCTACTGGAGGAAAAAGATGCCGCTGGACAACCGAAAGAAAAGTACTACTCTCCACCGGTAAGGTGACTCATTCTTTCCTACATGTACCTGATTGCCCTTACCCGTTGCTTGGGAGAGACCTATTAACCAAGCTCAGAGCACAGATTCATTTTGAAGGGACTAAAGCCCATATTACGGGGCCACAGGGGCAGCCGTTACATGTACTGACCTTAAACCTGGAAGATGAATACCGGTTATATGAGCTTGAGGGGCCTCTGGCCAAGAACATATCTGACTGGTTAAACAACTTCCCATCTGCTTGGGCAGAAACGGGAGGAATGGGGCTGGCCACCCAACAGCCACCCCTAATTATACCCCTCAAAGCAACTACAACTCCAGTATCCATCAAACAATACCCTATGTCTCAAGAGGCCTACCGAGGAATTCGGCCCCATATTAAAAGACTCTTAGACCAGGGAATTCTGACCCCCTGTCAGTCTCCCTGGAATACACCCCTCCTTCCAGTCAAAAAGCCTGGCACGGGCGATTATCGCCCTGTGCAAGATCTAAGAGAAGTCAACAAACGGGTAGAAGATATACACCCAACAGTCCCTAACCCATATAATTTGCTGACTGGATTACCACCAACCTATGTATGGTACACGGTCCTGGACCTCAAGGATGCATTCTTTTGTTTAAGGCTTCATCCACAGAGCCAGCCCATTTTTGCCTTCGAGTGGAGGGACCCAGAGTTGGGACTATCGGGGCAACTCACCTGGACTAGGCTCCCACAGGGGTTTAAAAACAGCCCCACCTTATTTGATGAAGCGTTACACCGGGATCTGGCCGACTTTAGGGTTCAAAACCCTGCCTTAATCCTACTTCAATATGTAGATGATCTCCTCCTGGCTGCAGAGACTGAGGAAAAATGTAGAAAAGGAACAAAGGCCCTCCTAGTCACCCTGGGAACTCTAGGATATCGGGCCTCGGCTAAAAAGGCCCAAATATGTCAAAAGCAGGTTACGTACCTGGGTTACCAGATTAGGGATGGACAAAGATGGTTAACAGAAGCACGAAAACAGACAATCCTGAGTATTCCAGTGCCTAAGAGCCCAAGACAGTTGAGAGAGTTCCTGGGGACGGCGGGGTTTTGTCGGATCTGGATCCCAGGGTTCGCAGAGATGGCTGCACCGCTCTACTCACTTACAAAACCAGGTACCCCCTTTACCTGGGAAAATGAACAACAAGAAGCCTTTACGGCTATCAAAAAGGCCTTATTAACTTCCCCCGCATTGGGACTTCCTGACTTAAATAAGCCCTTTGAGCTATTCGTTGATGAAAAACAAGGCTATGCAAAAGGAGTCTTGACCCAAAAACTGGGACCCTGGAAGCGCCCAATTGCCTACCTGTCTAAGAAACTTGACCCGGTGGCTGCAGGATGGCCTCCCTGTTTGAGAATGGTCGCAGCAATTGCTCTCCTAACTAAGGACTCTAGTAAGCTAACTATGGGACAACCAATAACAGTTCTGGCTCCTCATGCCGTGGAAGCCCTGGTTAAACAACCTCCGGGTCGATGGCTTTCCAATACCCGTATGACCCACTACCAGGCCCTACTGCTGGACACTGACCGCATACACTTTGGTCCGGTGGTAGCCCTCAACCCGGCATCATTACTCCCCCTATCGGAGAGTCCAGAAACTCATGACTGTCTCCAGATACTTGCAGAGGTACACGGCACTCGGCCTGACCTAACCGATCAGCCCCTGCCCGATGCTGACTTCACCTGGTATACCGACGGGAGTAGCTTTCTGGACAACGGAGAACGAAGAGCAGGGGCTGCGATCACCACTGAGACTGAGGTAATTTGGGCTAAGGCTCTACCACCCGGCACCTCGGCACAACGGGCCGAACTCATCGCCCTGACTCAGGCCCTCCGAATGGCAAAAGGTAAGAAGCTCAACGTTTATACCGATAGCCGCTATGCCTTTGCCACTGCACATATTCATGGAGAGATATACCGGAGAAGGGGACTATTAACTTCAGAAGGAAAAGAGATTAAAAACAAGACTGAGATATTAGCCTTGCTTGAGGCATTATTTTTGCCTCTAAAGCTGAGTATCATCCACTGTCTGGGTCACCAAAAGGGAAATAGCCCTGAGGCTCGAGGCAACCGTCTGGCAGATGAGGCTGCCAGAAAGATAGCACAACAAAAAGACTTTACAATCTCTCAGACCCTGACAATAAAGAAAGTAAAGCGAGGGTCTATTCTTCAATATAGCCAGGAAGACCAAAACTTACTCAAAGAAATGGGGGCCACCTACCTGCCTGAAACTCAAAAGTGGATATTTAGAGGAAAACCAGTGTGGCCCCAACGTATGACTTATTATTTGATTGACCAACTTCATAAGCTAACCCATCTGAGTCACAAAAAGATGAAAACCCTCCTTGAAAGGGAGGAGGACACCCACTATCTGTTGGGAAAGGACAAAATTTTACAACAAGTTGCTGAGAGGTGCACCGCGTGTGCACAAGTTAATGCTGGACAAAACAAGGTGGGTTCCGGGGTCAGAGTGCGAGGGCACCGACCCGGGACTCATTGGGAGATTGACTTCACAGAGGTCAAGCCTGGACTATATGGATACCGCTATTTGCTGGTGTTCATGGACACTTTCTCCGGATGGGTAGAGGCTTACCCTACCAAACATGAAACTGCAAAAGTTGTCACCAAAAAGCTGTTGGAAGAAATCTTCCCCAGGTACGGTATGCCACGGGCGTTGGGCTCCGACAATGGCCCTGCATTCGTCTCCCGGGTAAGTAAGTTGGTGGCCACATTACTGGGGATCGATTGGAAATTACACTGTGCATACCGCCCCCAGAGCTCAGGACAGGTAGAGCGTATGAATAGAACAATTAAGGAGACTTTAACTAAATTAACGCTTGCAACTGGCGAGAGAGACTGGGTGACCCTCCTTCCCTTGGCGCTATATCGGGCCCGAAATACTCCTGGCCCTCATGGACTTACCCCCTTTGAAATCCTCTATGGTGCCCCTCCCCCAGCTGTTCATTTCCTAGATTCTGATATAGGTGGCTTCGCTAACTCTCCTTCCCTTCAGGCTCATCTGCAGGCGCTTCAAATAGTACAACGAGAAGTGTGGAAGCCTCTGGCAGCTGCATACCAAGAACAACTAAACCAACCTGTGGTACCACATCAATTTCAGATCGGGGACGTGGTCTGGGTGCGACGACATCAGGTCAAGAACTTGGAACCGCGCTGGAAGGGGCCCTATACTGTACTGCTGACGACACCTACAGCCCTAAAGGTAGACGGCATCGCCGCCTGGGTCCACGCCTCCCACGTCAAAGCCGCCGCCCCCGAGGACCAGCTCGACAACCCGGACTCGAAAGCCAGATGGAAACTTCACCGCACTCAAAATCCACTAAAGATAAGATTGACTTGTGGGGAACCCTAATAACCTTGTGTTTCACTTTGAGTCTAAAAATAGCCTATGCGTCCCCACATCAGATTTACAACTATACTTGGGTCATTGAAAACCAGGCTGGAGATATAGTTATGACAAGCTCCTCTATTGGGGCCCAGCCCCATTGGCCAGATTTAGAAGTGGATCTCTGTGCCCTCGCCCTTGGAGCAGATACCGACTGGGCAGTTTCCGATATCTTCTGGCCTCCTCCTGGGGGCCAAGCACCTGAACGAATCACCCCAGGACGGGCCACCAACCCAAGCTGTGTTAATTCAGTTGGGAGGGCCCTTTTACGGGGTCCCCCTGGCAGTGGGGTAGGGGGAATTTATATATGCCCTGGCACCCATAGAAATAGAACTCTTAATCATAAATGTGGATGGGCAGATCAACATTTTTGTGCTTCATGGGGCTGTGAAACTTCGGGGGACACTTATTGGAAACCCTCCTCCTCCTGGGACTACATTACGGTAAAAAGAAAGACCTGGGAAAGCTGGGGGGAGTCTGCCCCCCTTAATACGTTCCTCCAGGTAGTTGAGTCAGGGGTATGTAAACCCCAGGGAAAAACCAAAGGATGGTGCAATCCCCTGTTGATTCAATTTACTCCGCAAGCCAAACAACAGATTTGGACTTCCCAGGGTTTCAGTTGGGGCCTTAAGGTTTATAAAGATCGAAAAGATATAGGTCTCACTTTTAAAATTAGGCTCCAAAAGACTTTACCGGCTACCAAATCTGTGGGCCCCAACTTAGTCATATCAGATCAGAAGAGGCCTTCTCAACCAAGACCTCTACCCCTATGGCCAATAACCCCAAATACTTCTGTTACTTCCCCTGGACCCACCACCGTGGGCCCCACCATGCAACCTTGGAAGCCTGGGTCAGGAGACAGACTCCTTAATCTAGTGACAGGAGCCTTTCAGATACTGAATCACTCTGATCCTGGCAGGACCCAGGAATGTTGGTTATGCCTGGTTTCAATTCCACCCTATTACGAAGGATTGGCCATAATGGGTGATTTCTCTAACTATACTAGCCCTCCAGTAAACTGCTACCCCTCTGCCCAACATAAACTAACTCTGTCTGAGGTATCAGGGCAGGGACTTTGTGTCGGAACAATACCTGCTGCTTATCAACAACTTTGTAATTCTACTACCAATGTAATCCCAGGAGATTACTACCTGTCCGGTCCAAATGGTACCTTTTGGGCATGCAATACCGGCCTAACCCCCTGTATATCGGCTATAGGTTGGAATGCTGGTTCTGACTTTTGTGTTCTCATTGAGTTATGGCCTAAAATAGTATATCATGAACCTGACTATGTTTACAGACACTTTGAGGAGAGAGTTCGATATCGCAGGGAGCCTGTGTCTTTGACTCTGGCAATAATGCTGGGGGGACTGACAGTCGGAGGCATTGCCGCCGGAATTGGGACCGGAGCCACCGCTTTAACAGCAACTACCCAATTCCAACAACTACAGCAGGCTATGCATACCGACTTACAGGCCTTAGAAGAGTCAGTAAGTGCTCTAGAAAAATCCTTAACCTCACTGTCAGAGGTAGTTTTACAGAACAGGAGGGGGCTAGACATCCTCTTCCTACAAGAAGGAGGATTATGTGCAGCCCTAAAAGAAGAATGTTGTTTTTATGCTGACCATACAGGCGTAGTTAGAGACAATATGGCCAAGCTTAGGGAAAGACTTAGTCAGAGACAAAGACTTTTTACAGAGGGACAGAGCTGGTACGAAAAATGGTTCAATAGAGCCCCCTGGTTTACAACCCTCGTTTCCTCTCTCATGGGCCCCTTAATCATAATCCTCTTGATCTTGTTATTCGGGCCTTGTATTCTAAACCGGCTAACCCAGTTCATAAAAGACCGGCTCTCTGTCATACAAGCGTTGATGTTAACCCAACAATATCATCAGCTCAAACAACAAGAGACAGAAGTTGACTCTTCCTAGGCCCGAGAATGGAAGATTCCATTCTAAGTTTAAAGGAAATGGGGGAATGAAAGATCCAGCTTCACCCTGAGTTAAACATAGCTAACGCCATTTT
>NW_026592194.1:0-1483 GCF_907164565.1 Psammomys obesus | reverse complement strand
ACAGTGTGTGCCCTGTGCCACCCACTGTGCCACCTGCACAGTCTGTGTCCTGTGCAACCCACTGCTGCCACTTGTTGGTTAAGAATGAATGCAGGTGTAGCTCAGGAATTGTCATTGCTGGGTTGTGACTTTGTCTATACTGTGGCTGCTAGCACACACAAGATCAAATGGCCTTGTATTAGTTGGGGTTCTGTAGAGTAACAGAACTTACCGAATGAATCTCTCTCTCTCTCTCTTTATATACATACATAATGCTTATCTCTATTTACGTATAGACAAAGGGGATGTATTAGAGTGACTTAACAGCTGTGGTCCAGCCAAGAATGGCTGGCTATGAATGGAAGCCCCAAGAATCCAGCAATTGCTCAGTCCACAGGCTGGGTGTGTATGCTGGAATTCCAGAGAAGGATGCTCTAATGACAGTGAAGAAAGGGGCTTGCTAGCAAGGCAAGAGCAAGCATTCAGAGAACAAAAGCTTCTTTTTCCCATGTCTTCTTACAGTCTTCCAGCAGAAGGCGTGGCCCAGATTAGATATGGATTAAAGACCTGGATTTAAGGCATGTTTTCCTACCTCAAGATCTGGATTAAAGGCAAGTCTTTTCCCAGCTCAAATGATTTGGATTAAAGATGCATTTCCTACCTCAAAGATCCGGATTAGATGTAGTCAAACTGACAACGAAGAATAGCCATGACAGGCCTCTCCTCTGTGTGGGTTGTGAGCTGCTATGTGGGTGCTGGGAACTGGACCCTGGTCCTCTGCAAACACAGTAAGCATTCTTAACTACCCAGCTATCTCTCAGTCACTGAGAGTATTTTTGTTAACTCATATTTGTAGGAATTTATGATTATGTAGATTTTTCTTTAGTCTGTAACTGATTTAGAGACACATTAAAATAAATAAGAAAAACATTTTAAGTTACCTTTCTGAGGCTTTTCAGAGACAGGATCTCATTTTATCCCTGGCAAGGCCTAGAGTTTACAGAGACCCACATACTTCTGCCTCATAAACACTGAGGTTAAGGTATGCATTAATGCATTAGACTAAAAAGGTTATTTTTTTGTATAATTTCTTTTTAAATTTAAAAATTCATTTCATGTGTATGAATGATATGCCAGCATGTATGTTTGTAGACCACATGTGTACAGTACCCAGGTCGGAAAAGGACATCAGATCCCGTGAAACTGGAGGTCCAGATTTTGAGAGCTGTCATGCGGGTTCTGGGAATGAAACCTGGCTCCTCTGCAAGTCCAGCCAGCGCTCTTAACTACTGAGCTGTCTCTCCAGCTCTAACATTGTTTTCTACCAAGAGACCATTTTTGGTGCCTATTCTTTGCTACTGGCTGCAAATTGCTCTCTAGTCAATTAATGTGGTTAAATTATGTGGTCATGATGTGGTTAGTTTTATATATATCATGTAGGCATTCAAGAAGAGTGTTTTTTTTTTCTTTTCATGGCTACAAAATCCTACACACGTCTTTCAGT
>NW_026592193.1:0-21092 GCF_907164565.1 Psammomys obesus | reverse complement strand
AACACCACACCTTTTTTTCTTTCTTCTTAGAAAACAAACAGGACAATTAAAAAAAAAAAAACAGAAAAAAGAAAGGACAAAGCAAACAGACAGAGGAAAAGCAAAACAAAAAAGAAAAAGAATGAGAAACACACACATGCACACAAACAAAACAAAAGCCCCATAAAAATACAGAATCTGGAAACACAATAGGTTAAGTAAGAGACAAGTGAGGTACAAAATGCACAAAGCATTCTGACACAAAACATCTGAAAAAATACCCCTGAGTTCCTTTTGTGCTGGCCATCGACTGCTGAGCATGTCCCTTAAGTGTGGTTTGTCTACCTAGGGAGACCCCAGGAGAAAACTCTGTTTTCATTTGCCAGTGGTTGTCAGAGCTAGCTTCTGAGCTCCATTCCTTTAGCAGAACAGAAGTATCTGGTTTCCTCCTAGGAACATGGCCTATCTAGTCTCAGGCTCTTGGCCAGCCAAACAGTGTTGAAATGCGTTCTCATGTAAGCACACAGTGTGGCCTTAACTCCAATCAGAGAATGGTTTGTTATGCCCGTAACTTTTGTGCCACTATTGTGCCAGCCTATGATGAACTAGGTCACGTTGTAGACTAAAGGTTTTGTAGGTTGGCTGGTGCTTACCTCTCTCTGAATACGTATGTTCCTGTAACGTGAACACTTGTGAGTTGTGGTAAAGACTCTAGGTAGGTACCAGGTTGGTTTCTCTGTGTTCAGTGAGTTATGTAGGTGTTCTCTTCAGCAATAGGTCTTACCATCAGTTTGTGGAGAGCAACCAACGGACTTGGCAATGGCTCGAGTTCTTTTGGGTTTCCATGGGTCCCTTTAGCCAATGACTCAATTTAATATAAACCATTGAACTGGAGGGTTCACTTGGAAATGAGAGAGGTCTAGTCGGAGATTCCCCTCCTCCCCATTTGGTGACTCCATTTAGATTTTTTCATATATATATGTGTATATATATGTATATGTTATATATGTGTATATATATACATACAATATAATGTAATATAATATAATACATATAATATATACATATGTGTGTATATATATACATGCGTATATATATATGTATATATTATATTATATTAGTATATATTAGTATATATTATATATTATATTATATTAGTATATATACATATTTTTCATATCTATATATATACATATACATATATAAGCATCTACTGTAGTAGCTTTCCATATGATCCCTCAAATGGCCCTTAGTATCAGTTATTCTCCCTGTATTCTCTTCTTTACCTTTCTCTTCCCTCTAAATCTCCATTTAGTTTAGTCTCTGCTAGTCTCTCCATGTATCTCCATAACTATATATTCTATTTTCTCTACCTTAGGAGTTTCTTCCCTCCCACACTAGCACCTCATTCTTTACCTAATCTCTGTGGTTAGACAGATAGTAGCATGCTTATCAAAGGCTTAAAAGCTAACATCCATAGGCAGCTCAGTCTCCATGCAGGTTACCTAGCAAAGGGACCAGGGGCTGTCTCTGATATCAACTCTGTTGCCTGCTCTTTGATCACTTCCCTCAGGTGAGGGGGCCTTGCCAGCTACAGAGAAAGAGGATGCAGGCAGTCCTGAAGAGACTTGATAGTCTGGGGTCAGTTAGTAAGGGATGAGGACTCCCCTTTCTGAGGACTAGGGGGAGGAGATGGGAGGAAGAGGGCTGGAAGGTGGGACCAGGAGGAGATGAATGAGGGGGCTACAATTAGGATGTAAAGTGAACACATAAGAGAACACATACAATATGTGTTACGTCAGTATGATTTTTTTTTAATAGCTCCATTTATTTTCCTGATTTCAGAGTTTTTTGTTTTTGCTTGAGACAGGGTCTCATTTTATAGCTCTGGATGTTCTGGAACTCATTAGGTAGATCAGGCTGGCCTTGAACTCACAGAGATCTACCTGCCTCTGCCTCCCAAGTTTGGGGATTTCAGTCATGTGCCGCTATGCCTGGCTTGCTCCCCCTTTTCTTTTTGACAGCTTAACAATAGTCCATTGTATAAATGTGCCACATTTTCTTTATCTGTTCATCTGTTAATGGGCATCTAGGCTGTTTCCAGTTTCTGGTTATTATGATTAGAGAGAGCATCATTGAACACGGAAGAACAAGTATCTCTGTAGTAGGCTATAGTCTTTGGTTATAATGACCAAGAGCGATGTAGCTGGCTCCTGAGGAAGATCTTTTCCAAGCTTCTTGAGAAACTGCCAACTGATTTCTATAGTAGTTGTACAAGTTTGATTCTTACCAGCGCTGGATGAGCGTTCTCCTTACTCCACATCCTCACCAGAATGAGCTGTCACTTGTTTTATTGATCCTGGCCATTCTGACGGGTGTAGGATGAAATCTCAAAGTCTTAATTTACAGTTCTCTGATAACTAAGGATGTTGAACATTTCTTTGTCTCTCAGCCATTTGTATTTTATTCTTGGAGAACCGTGTATTTAGTTCTCTACCTTGATTTTTATTGGGTCATTTGTTTTCTTGATGTCATATATGTGTGTGTGTGTGTGTATGTGTGTGTGGTTCAGCCACTCCTAACATATACCTTTAATCCAAGTGCTTTTTGTACACTGGATTTAATAAAGTTAACCCTAGATCAAGAGGAGGAACAAGAAACCAGCTGACAGGGATTAAAGATTAAAGAATAGGAAGGACTTTGTGTTGAGGGGTATTTAAGACAGTGTGGAGAAGCAGAAAAAGCTTTTTAGCTTAAACTCTGGCTTTAGCTTAGCCTTTAGCGCCTCAGCTCTCTGGCTTTTTGGGTTTTCAGCTAGCAAGCCTTTGGCCTTGTTGAGCTAATGAGCCTTTCCGATTTTTTTGGTTTTGTTTTGTTTTCATCTGGACCTGAGCTGAGAAGGAAAGTCAGCTGGGTGCTTTCTCTGCCCCTCTGAGCTAGCTGGTTTTCACCTGAGCATTTGGCTCTTGAGTCTTTACTGGTAAAATAGAATGGTTGGGATTTTCATTTTTGTTTATAACAACACACCACTACCTCTTATTTTGAGGTCTTTGATCCATTTAGAGTTGAGTTTTATGCAGAGTGATAAATATGGATCTATTTGAGTTCTAGTTTGACTAGCACCATGTGTTGAAGATTATGTCTTTTTTCCAGTGTGTATTTTTGGATTTTTTGTCAAAAATCAGATGTCAATATGTGTGTGGATTTATTTTTGGTTCTTTAATTCAATTCTATTGATTGACATGTCTGTTTTGTGCCAATACCATGCTGTTTTTATTACCATCTCAAGCAGTTCTTTTGTTATTTAGAATTGTTTTAGTAGATGGGAATGGTGGCACACAACTTTAATCCTAGCATTCAGAAGGTAGAAGCAGGCAGATCTTTGTGTTTGATGCCAGCCTGGTTTACAGAGTGACTTCCAGAACAGCCAGGTCACACAGAAAAACCTTGTCTCAAAAACAAAAACAAAACAGAATTGTTTTAATTATTCTAGCCTTTTTGGGTTTCCACATAAAGCTGAAAATTGCTCTCTTAGTTTCTGTGAAGCTTTTTCTTAGTTTTTTTTTTTTTTTTTTTTTTTTTTTTTTTTTTTTTTTTTGGTTTTGTGTTTTTTTTTTTTTTTTTTTTTTTTTTTTTTTTTTTTTTTTTTTTTTTTGATGGGTGCTGTGTTGAATCTGTAAATTAATTTTGTCAGGTGATCACTCTGATGTCTTGGATATTAATGGTCCCCATAGACTCATATATTTGAATGCTTAAATATCAAGGAGTGACACTATTTGAAAAGGATTAGAAGAATTAGGAGGTGTGGCCTTGTTGGAGGAATGCTTGTCACTGGAGGTGGACTCTGTGTTTTCAAAAGCCCATGCCAGGGGCTTACTAGATAGCCCTGGCTGACCTGGAACTCTATATGAAGGCCAAATTGGCCTTTAGCTCACAGAGTTTGGTCTGCTGCCTCTGACTCTTGAATGCTGGAATTCGAAGTGCATACCACCCCCCCCCCCCGGAAAATTGGAGATTTTTATACTGAGAATTTTGGTTCCTAAAAAAAAAAAACAAGTACGTTATATGAATATGTTTTTGTTTTAACCCCAGGTGTAATATAAAAGGCTGCTTCACAGCAGGTGATTATGGTTTGCCTTGTGCTCTGCTGTGGGGTGTGATTTTTGCCAGCTGCAGATAATTTACCTTTAGAATTCTGGGGACTCTTGAGAGAGTATGAATGCCAGAGCCCAGAAAGGGGCAGGAACACTCTGGAGAAGAAGGTTTCTGCTCCCACCTGCTGCTACTGGTTCCTTTTGTTTTGTGGTTTGATGAGAAGAGGTTGGATATATCCTGACAATGAAGATTGGACTAGTCCCAAAGAACCCAACAGCCCTAATCAGCAGGAAGTAGTTTAAAGAGGTCTAAGTTCCCTTTCCCCTCTAACTTCTTTTCTTGGTTACCTAGTGTTGGGGGCTAGAAGGGGCTGGGGTGGAGAAGGATCGTAGATATAAGAACCCAAATAAAATAGCTTTTAGAAAAGGCAGAATACACCAACAAGTGGCTCCCAACATGGAGCTAGACATAATGGGAAATCTAGTTTCTAATACCTTTGAGAAGACAGCAGGGAATGAAGGAAAGGATGCTGTGTTTCAGGATGTCAGCAAAGAGCTTATTGTGGCTGCTGCCACTATCATTTTTGTTGGTAATTATTAATATTTAATATTGATTTATCTTTCAGTTAAACAGCAGTTATTCCTAAACCAGCTGTATACCCAAATCACCACCCAGAGACTAGGATTTATTTTATTAGCCTAGAGCACAATGCTGGACAATAATTACTCCATCCTAAACCTCCAAGCCGGCAGCTTCATCCCATTCAGATTTCCCATATTATACTTACTTTTTAGTCATATCTTAGGTTCAGTTCACTTCTCCCGATGTTTCCTGGTCCTCTCTTCTTGCATTTCTCCTCCCCTTTGGACTAGGATGTCCAAACCTATTCTCTCCATTGCTTAACATTGACTGGTTGTTTTTTTGGCAATACAAATAACAAATGGTGGCATGTTTACACAAACTTGAGACAGGTGATGCTTAGAATAAGAACTACAATGCAGTGTCCTGATTGAAACCAGATAGTGGGGTAGAGAAATCAGCATTTGAATGAACAATGGTAAATTGTATACTTTCCACAAGAACATTATACCAACATACTTTACTCCTAGAGGGGGGTTTTTTCTAATTTTGTTTTTTTCTTCTTTTTATATTCTGCCTCAAAAAAGGCTGGAAGAATGGCTGAGCATTTGGAAAAATTCTGAGTAGAAGTGGAGGGATCTAAGACACAATTGGAGAGGCTGTGGGTAGAGATGAATGTGCTTGAGAAGTGAATAGTGCTGGAGAGAGGAGAACAAAAGGGCTCAAACCTGGTGGCTGAGAGTGGGAGCTTCTCCTCAGGGTGAAAGAGGGAAACAGACTGGGCTAGATGGCAAATTGCCATCCTGCCCTGCACCACCCTGCCCTGCACCAAGCATTTTTGGTTTCAAGTCCCTACAGTCCCTGGTTGGGGCAGAGAGGTGAGAGGAGGAGACCATGCAGGGAAAAACAGCCTGTTTCAAGATAAAGGGATAATCTTGATCAAACTGAGTCACCAGAGGGGCTACCTGGGGTTATACAATCACCATCATTAGCTTTCCCAGTAGCTGCTAAAAGCCTCAAATACCATAATTCCCAGTGCAGGAACTATGAGAAATATGGTACTTTCTGACTGTATCTCAGAATTTCTGGTGCGTTAACTCTGAGGAATATGGTACTTTCCACTGGAGCCAGGAACAAGCCATTTCTGGTGGCAATATGTTCTTGGTAAGAATGCCTGCGCTTCCTGGTGTTTGCAAGTGATGTGGTAAAGAGCATCATTGAACTAATAAATGCAGGTCCAGGAGGGACATCCAAAGTTATTTTTTGCTGTCAGGAAGTGGCTTTAGGAGCTCTAGCTTCAGGCTCAGCAGCAAAAAGTATGAGCTGATTCAGACAAGAGCAGCCAAGAATTGCCAGGATATAGAAAAAAAAAAAACAAAAAAACAAAAAAACAAAAAACAAACAAAACCAAAACTAATGATCCAAAAAATGTTTGGCTCATTGATAATGTCTCTAACAAGCAGGCTGAAAAATGCAACTAAGTATTACTGACAAAATAACCAACTGGTGTTTATAGTCCTTGGCCTTCAGGGACAATAGGAATATAAGGACAAAAATGGATAGATTATTATATCTTCTTGAAAAGTTAGGAAGATAAAAGGGGTGATGTAGAATGATAGTATAAATGGTGGATTATTGTATCTCCTTTTAGACTAAGAAAGCAACAAGTCTCAAATAATTTTAAACTGGTGTGTATCATGTATACTGAAAGACATTTAAGGTCACTTTGATCTACTCTTGCTTAATGTATAGTACATATGCAACTCATTGAACACGTAAAGTTCTAGTCTTTGAAAGCCACTATCTCAAACTGTTCAGGATAATTAAGGGTGCAAGTTAGTAGTTAATAACCTATAAGTAATCAAACTTGTAGTCATTCTAGGGAGTAGTTTTATTAGTTACAGAAGTAAGCTTTACTTAGCCTCCTGAATCTGTTTTCGAAGATAATAGTGAAAAGCTAGAAACAAGCAGCGTTTGTCTATTCCCATATACTGTAACTAGATAAGTGGCCTTCAAACACTTCAGAGATCTACAGAATATGGAATTTAAGATGTTTTAATAATAAAAGACTTTTCTGATAGAGAGACACATTTCCTCTCGGCCGCACCCCCAGTACGCTTCAAAGAGGATGATAGGCACTGAGGAGCCTCAACTTGGATCTTGATTCAAACATGGCAAAGCTGGCCACTGGGCAAAAAACTGCCCTTACCTCGATTGCTGACAGCACTTTGCCCAGACTGTGGACAAGCAGGATACTGGGAAGTCGACTGCTCAACTGCTCAGAGACAAGGTAGGCCAGTCCTTCAAAATTCCTGCTTCAAAGATAAGTCTGTCAGATATTCGCAGTCTGAAGGCTGAAGATGATGCTCCAGCTTTACAGAGGAATCCTGAGTGACTGTGTAGGCAGCCAGCAGTCTCTGTCATTTCTATAGTTTTGGAAACTGCTTGTTCTGCACTTTCTGGGTTTTTTTTTTTTTTTTTTTTTTTGTTTTTTGTTTTCTTTCCAAGTAATATTTATCCTTCCCAGGTCTCTGATAGGGTTGAACACTAGACAGTTATAGTCTTAGAGTTTTTCTTATTAAGATTAAAGACATAAAAGCTTAAGTTATTTAGGATCTAAGAAAATGTTTTAGGGTCCAAAAAGATGTTTTTAGGTTGATAAATCCAAGTTAAGATAAGAAAGTGATTTCGGTACAGAACTTTGGACTCACCAAGATAGGATAGATAATGCAATGTTTTCTTCAAGCTTGCCAAATACAAAAAGACTGAGTCTTGTAAATATAATTCTTACTTGATAGTTTTTATATATTATAATTGCCCTGATAGTTTATTAATGTTAGAGAAAAGACCACTCTTGGACTAAAAGTGGCAAACTTCATGAGAATTTTTTTTAACCCAGTTATGTGAATATGTTTTTGTTTTAATCCCATGTATGGGAAAAGAGGCTGCTTCAGAGCAGGTGATTATGATTTGCCTTGTGCTCTGGTGAGGGTGTGATTCTGCCAGGTGCAGATAATTTACATTTGGAATTCTGGGGACTCTCAGAAATATAAATGTCAGAGGCCAGAGAGGGACAAGGGCACTCTGAAAAGAAGGCTGCTACTTTCTCCTAATGGTACTGATTGCTGTTGTTGCAGTTTGACAAGAAGAAGGAACTGAAGATATCCTGACAGCAAAAATTGGACTTGTCCCAAGGAGCCCAACAACCATAATCAGCAGGAAGTAGTCTAAATCATATTTCCCCTTTCACCCTCTTTCTCACCTACCTAGCGTTGGGGGTTGGCAGGGACTGGGGTGGATAAGAGTGATAGATATACTAACCCAAATAAAATAGCTAAACAAAACGAAGAGGCCAACAGGTTATTATCATTTATTTATTTTCTTAGAGCAACAGCACCCTTTTCTGTTGTTGTGAAGGACAATTAGGTTGCTGGAAAATCAGTGACCCCAAAGCCACCCTGACCCAGTGGCTTCTGGTTCATTTCTTTCTTTGCTGTCTGTGGGATCAGGAGGTTAAGCTCTCAACTCCAGGACCATGCCTGCCTGCAAGACACCATGCTCCCTGCTGTGATGACAATGAACTGACCTTCTTCAGCTATAAGAAAGCCCCTAATTATATGCTTTCATTTATAGAAGTTTCTGTGGTCACGGTGTCTTTTCATAGCAATAGAACAGTGTCTAAGACAACTATTTTCACAATATTCATCCTACTGGTCCATAAGCATGGGAGTTCTTTCCGTTTTCTGATATCTTCTTCCATGTTTTAATGTTTTTATCATACAAGTCTTTCATTTGCCTTATTAGAGTAACCCCAAGTTTTGTTTTGCTTTGTTTTGTTTTTTGAGACTATTTTGAAAGGTATTGTTTTCCTGATTTCTTTCTCTGTCGGTTTGTTACTTACATAAAGGAAGGCCACTTTAAAAATGTGTTAGTGTTTTGCCTGTACATTTGTTTGTGCATCACATGTGTACAATGACCGTGGAGGTCAGAAGTGGGTGTTTAATTTCCAAGAACTAGAGGTATGGATGGTTGTGATCCACCATGTGGATGCTGGGAACTGAATCTGGGTCCTGTGGAAAGGCAGCCAGGGCTCATACCCACTGAGCCATCCCCCCAGCCCCAAGGCTACCGATTTGTTAGTTTTGTATCCTAATACTTTGTATCCTGATGCTGAAAGTCTTTATCAGCTGTAGGAGTTTCATGGTGGGACTTTTATGGTCACTTAGGTATACAATCTTATCATCTCTAAGTAAAAGATACTTTGAATTCTTCTCTTCCTGTTTGTTTCTTCTTGATCACCTTCAGTTGTTTTAGTGCTCTAGCTAAGACTTCAAGTATTCTTTTGAATGGTGTGGAGGAGAGAATGGACAGCCTTGTCTTGTTACTGATGTTAGTGGAAATGCTTTGAGTTTCTCTCCATTTAAGTTGGTGCTGGCTATGGGCTTGCTATAAATTGCCTCTATTATTTTGAGGTATGCCCCTTGTATCCCTAATCTCTCCAGGACTTGTATCATGAAAGTATGTGGTTTTTGTCTTTTAGCCTGTTTATATGGTGGATTACACTTACTAATTTACATATATTGAACCATTCCTGCCTCTCTGAGATGAAGCCAACTTGATCATGTTAGATATTCTTTTTTGATGTGCTCTTGGATTCAGTTTGCAAGTAATTTTTGACAGTTTTTATATTTATGTTCATAAGGGAAGATGGTTTGTAATTTCCTTTCTTTGTTGGGTCTTTGTGTTGTTTGAGTAGCAGGGCTGTGGCTTTGTAAAAAGAACCAGGCAATGTTCCTTCTGTTTTTATTTTGTAGAATAATTTGAGGATTATTGGCATTAATTCATCTTTGATGGTCTGGTCGAATTCTGCACTGAATCCATCTGGCTCTGTTTTGTTTTTGATTGGGAGACTTTTAAATAATGATTCTATTTCACTAGGGGTTATGGATTTGTTTAAGTTGCTCATCTGATTTTTATATATACCTACATGGCAAATTTCAATAAAATATATTTTAGATTTTCCAATTTGGTAGAGCACAGATTTAAAAAAAATCCTTATGATTCTCTGGATTTCTTCAATGTCTACTGTGATGTTCTCCTTTTTGTCTCTGAATTTATTAATTTGCCTAAAAGTTTACCAATCATATCGATTTTCTAAGAGTCAACTTTTTGTTTTATTGAGTCTTTGTATTTTTTTTATGTTTGCTTTATTAATTTTAGTCTTAAGTTTGATTATTTCTTGTTGTCTATTTCTTTTGGGTGTTACTTTTTTTTTGTTGTTGTTCTAAATCTTTCAGGTGTAACCATTAGGTTGCCTTTCCAGTTGTTTTTCAGGCACTTATTGCTATGAACTTGCATCTTGGAATGTATCCCGTAGGCTTAGGTAGGTTGTGTATTCATTTTTGTTCAATTCTAAAAAGTTTTAGATTTCCTTAATTCCTGTCTTGACCCATTTTTCATTCAAGAGTGAGTTGTTCAGTTTCGGTGAGTTTGAAGTTTCCTGTTGTGTCTACTGTTGTTGATGTCTAACTTTAATCTGTGGTGGCCAGATAAGATGCGGGGTATGCCAAGGTAGAAGAGAAAGATGAGATATGATGTTGAGCACTGTGAAGGCAGTTTTGACTGTTACCCTGGAAGTGAGTCTCAATAAAGGATTATCTAGATTAGGTTAGTCTGTGGGCATGTCCATGGGAGATTATCTTGATTACATTAATTAAGGAGGGCAGACCCACTCACTGCAGGTGCCACCATTTTCTAGGCAGAGGATCCTGGGCTGTACATGAGTGGCAAAAGTAAGCTGAGTCCTGGCATGAATGCATTCATTGTTTTCTGTTCTTGAGTCCGGATGTGATGTCATCAGTTATCTTAAAGTCCTGCTGCTTGCTGTGACTTCCCTGCTGTAATGGACTGTAACATGGGAATATGAGCTAGAAGAAACCCTTTCTCCCTTAAGTTGCTTTTGTCAGGGTATTTTGTGATTGCAACAGAAAAAGAAACTAAGACACACAAGGCAAAGAGAAGTAATAGAATAATAGCCTCCAGTATGCCTAGGAAAAGGAGCCAAGCCAGCTTAGAGGTCAATTGGATTATTAGGTCAGAGGCTTTTTTCCAGCTGGACTTGTGCCTGTCACCACATTGTGAGAAGAGTTGACCATTAAAAAAAAAGATTATGGACTATTATGGTCCATGTCTTTAATCCCAACAGTCAGGAGGCAGAGGCAGAGCAGATGAATCTGTGAGTTCAAAGGCCAGTGTGGTCTACAAAGTAAGTTCCAGGACAGCCAGGACTACAAAGAGAGACCATATCTCAAAAAAAAAAAAATTAAAAGATTATGAAACAAGGGAGACTGTCCTCAGAAGGAACCAGCTATAAAACACACAATCTAATTAAGCTACAAATTCAAATTCCTAAGTAGAGGAAACCAACATTTTTTTCACCCACTCAAGGTTGGTATTGGCCCTGCAAAGGCATACCTTCTGTTGTATGAGTTTGAGATGTTCTATCCTCGGGGAAGCTCCTTAAGCAGGAAGATACACAACTCAAAATAGCTTCAGGAAGTCCCTGAAACTAACCAAATTCTCTAAGACCCTCCTTTGAGAGTCCCTCTTAGACAAAGAAAAGGCTGAACTGCACAGAAGATTCTGAGACCAGACCAGCCGCAGAAACCGGCTTAGACTACCTGAGGAGGCACCTGGAAGGGACCCTCTCCAAGCAGCTGAATTTCCTGCAGGCTGTGCAGTGGGCTCCAGGTTCCCAGCTCTGACCTGTCACCCATGCTGGAGCAGGCTTTGGTGATGCAGCTGTTTCTGAGTCATTTCTGCTCCTGTTCGTAAGTTACTCCTCACTTATAATCCTGTAAGGAACCTCAAAAAATTGGGTTTTGGTGGTATCTGTACTTTGGTCTGGCATGGGTTCTCCAACTGGGGAATATTTGTCTCCCCAGAAAAAGTTTTGTCACACAACAGCATCTAAGATGCAGCAGGTAAGTCTGTGAAGAAACAGGGATACGGGGACTGTTGTGGGTCCTGGGATCATTCAGAGACCTGCCAGCCTGCCCATGAATACATTTTAACGAAGAAGAGGATTTTCTTCATTTACGGGCCCTAGGTCTACACCTGGGACAGTGTTGAATCTCTGAGGGGAAAGGTTTCCCAGATGGAAGTTTTGCAGCTCTGAAGGTAGAAGTAGCCTGACAGACAGGAATCACAAAGTCAAACTGCACAACAAACCTCACACCAGGTCTTTATTGGGAGAGACGCAAGAGAATGGATGTCTCTGCGTGGGCAGGAAGCAGCAAGGAAATAGGCTTGAGACAGGCTTATATATGGTTTCTTGGTGGAGTTTTCCAGGGTGGGGATTTTAAGTCCTAAGCTTGGGGTGAGCCCAGGGATTGGTGGGTTTTCATATCCTGGAAGTAAGCTCAGACTTTTTACCCTATGCTCTGGATTCCCAAAGTGCAGTGCCCAGCCATCCCAGTCAGGGATTTATAAAAGGCAAAAAATCCAAAGTTACATTCTGTTTTCAAGCAACAGAAGGTCCTTTCCTGAATGTTTACAGAAGCAAAAACAAGAATAGAAGATTAACCCTTTACACTCCTTAACATTTGGGAGTCTTATTTTGCTCTGTCTCACAGCTCTGTACTTTTGGGGGAAAACAGGGATACTAAGATACTGAATTTCAGGGGTTGAGGCATCTGCCAAATAGGCAAGAAAAGATACAAAGTGTCATCAGATGCAAAGCAAACAGTTTCAACTAAGAAGTGAAGGAAGAAATAGCCACCTGCCTGATGAAGTGGTGGCCAAAGCCATGAGACATTTATGGCAAATTTGTGTTTGCTGTTTAAGGGGGCCCCTGGGCATACATCCCGTGAGAAATCAGAAAGGAACATAGACAGAGCATTAGTCTATAACGCACATCAGTCTTCTCTTCAGTGGATCTTCTCGGCCTTGGTGATGATCCATTTTTCTGTAGTGGTGTTGTTGTTCCTGTGGGAGTGATATGTCCAGGTGCAGATGCGCTATTCCTTGACATCAGCGGGGTACTCAGGTGATGAGGTGTGTTCCCTTTCAGCAGGGTTCCGTTTTTGTTTGTTTGTTTGTTTGTTTGTTTATCTAACACTCCAGCCTGTTGTTGAGGATAAGGGGTAATATATTCTCTTCTGTAACTGCTTCTCAACTGAAATTGGGATGTTGTGGTCAGGGCCTCTGAAGGCTAGACTGCTGGTCTAAGGCCAAAGGTTAGAAGTTCAGGCAGGGGTGTGGATGAGGTTTATCAGAAGCTCCTGGTGTGTTGACCTGGCTGAGGGACAGGGCACAGTCACGTTGGCTGGACTGATTTGCCTCAGCCCTCAGAAAGTCTGGGACTTGTAGCCCTGTGGAACAGTTTGCAGCGGATTCCTGGATGGTGTCTGTCAGCCAAGCAGAAACCTGCTGAGACAGATATTGACTAGGAACTTAAAGGAGAATCTTACATTTAGAACTCTTCCCTTGAGGAATTAGGAGTAGGTGGGGAAGCTTAGGTTGTTGATGGACAGGGTTACTTACTGGAGTCCATTGGGCTGGTGGTAGGCAGATGCCAGTTGCAATTCCATGAAGGTTGCATAAATTTAAAGTTTAAAAAAGAGAGAGATAAAAGTTTCAGATACATAGGAAAAGCTGTAGACCTTTACCTTTGAATCACAGTAAAAGCTTGGGGATCAAAAGAAAAATATTTTAGGTTAAAAGTATTAACACATTTTCCTCTGTCCAGAGGGATGGGGACACACACACAGACATGACACACATCTATAACATGTGATATGTATAATATGTGTGTATATTACAGAGATGTTTGTAGCACTTAGAAAACAGCCAAAAGAAATTTAAAAATTTGAGTAGTCAAAGCCAGATTAACAGCGTATCAGAAAGCCATTGATTAATGTTAAAATTCTGAACCTTTGAAGTCTTAACACCATATATAATTTTTAAGTCTTTTTCTTATTTTTTATTTTCTCAGACTCTTACAACTTACATAAACCTCAGACCTTTTTAAAAAAATATTTAAAGATGTATTTATTCATGTATATGAGTGCTCTATCTACATGCACACCTTTATGCCGGAAGAGGGCATCAAATCCCAGTATAGATGGTTGTGAGGCACTATGTAGTTGCTGGGAATTGAACTCAGGACCTCTGAAAGAGCAAACAGTGCTCTTACCCACTGAGCCATCTCTCTAGCCCCCCCTTTTTTTCCTGCAATAATACCACAGGACAGGGTGGTTGATTACTGATCATTGCAAGGAGAGTTTTTAAATAAAGGAATAGTAAAAAAGTTACACTGAAACTGGTTTTGTAGGTTTGCCTGTATTACTAGGAGACCTAATAATAGCTTTAGAAAAAGATGAGGCCTGATTTTCACATATGAAATGCATTGACTGGGCACCTGCTGCTAAACTGATAGAGCTACAGTTAGCTGTTAAGAGCACCAGAGATCTGAGAAGGCCGATTTGAACAGGAAATATAAACCAAATGACGTCCGTAACAATAAAATGGCAGAGACTTGCCAGCCACCAGCTACCCTAAGCTCCTCCTTGGCAATCTCAGTGTCTGGCTGTTACACGGGAAAGCATTACTTCTTTGACTGTCACACCAGGCAGCCTTTGGCTACCAGACCTAAAAGATCTGAGAGACTTTCCTATGGTTGAGGAACTTGACAGACTGGCCTCCTTGGGGAGGCAAAGAGAGGGAATCAATTTTCCAGTGCCCTTTTTGTCCAAGGTCCTGGCAGCAGGCGAGGTATGAGGTAGTGTTACCCAGGGGTTAGCATTACTGCAATCCAGGTGGAGGCATCTCTTTATTCTGAAGGAGACCCGAGCGCTATCACTAGGAAATGGCTTTTTTTTTGGTCTATCTCAGGAAGCCTTCTTCATTAAATACTTTAAATGCCGTATCCATCAGATCTCTGAGGAGCTTTTGACAGCCATCTGTTAAGTCTAGCTGACTTTAAATAAACTTTACTTGGGCCAGGTGCAGTGGCGCACACCTGGAATCCCAGCACTCAGGGAGGCAGAGGCAGGCGGCTGTCTTGTGAGTTCGAGGCCAGCCTGGTCTACAAAGTGAGTCCAGGACAACCAAGACTACACAGAGAAACCCTGTCTCAAAAATAAAATAATAAAATAAATTAATACACTTTAATTGATTTTAGTTACTTGTTTTAGGCCTAACCTTGAAAACAGAAGGTTAAATAAAGCTTATCCCTGTCAATGAATTACATTTTGTCCTTAGCATGACTACAAGCGTAGTTCTGAGCACGTGAAAGAATTTGATAATTTATACAGTGACTATTAGCTTTCATGTCTTAATTATAGCATTAAAACTGTAATTCTCGAATTGTAGCTCCTTTAGTCTCAAAACAAAACCTCAAATTATAAATGCAGCCCATGGAGAGACTGAGAATCTTATTTTTGGATCCTTTTACATTATTATCATTATTTTGAGGCAGGTTTCTGTGTGTGGTCCTGGCTGTCTTGGAACTCACTCTGTAGACCAGGCTGGCTTCAAACTCATGCAGATCCACCTGCCTCTGCCTCCTGAGTGCTGGAATTAAAGGCCTGGGCCACCATCACTCAGCTTTTTGATCCTTTTATAGTACATTATTATGGAATATCACAGTTTCTTGTATGCTTCTGTTATCTAAATAGCTAAAACTTAACAAAGTTAGCACAGAGAAAGAGGCCAGATATACATTTTCAAGTCACTTTTTGTTGGCCTGACTAACCTTAGGTAAGGAGAGACCTTCTATAGGCTCTTTGCCAAGCTGCTTAGGTCATTGTCTTGCTGTATCACAAGACAGGGATATTTCAGTTTGTGGTGCTCATGGCTGTGGCCCTAACTCTTTAGCATCTCATCTCCTTCCAAATATTTTTAATTTTTTTAAATCCCCTTTTATCCCAGTTTACCCTGTTTCTCAAACATCTCTTATTCTTTATCTAGAGTAATATAGATCTCTGCCATCTTAGTCTGTCCAAAACTCTGGTCAGATCTTGTCTCATGACATCAAACAACCTTGTTGGTCTTTTTAAACTCATATTTTCATCAGAAGACCCAACTTGGGATGCTGGTCCCTGATAGTGACTCTCAGGTTGGCATGAAAACCTTGCCCAAGGCAGGCAGCCCTAAGCTGAGAGGTGACATGGGCTGATTTTTTTTTTTTTTAAAGACAGCTTTCTTACTGAAGCTTTCCTACTTGGTGCTGCTTCTTGCAGCATTTTCTGTCTTGTCCCTTTTAATTGAAAATTTCAGGCCTAGTCCTCTGGGACCTGAGTTTGGTGTTCTATTAGCTCAGGTATGTACCTGGCCATGGCCCTAGAATTGGCAAAATAACTAAAGGAATGTTTGCATATATCAAATCGCTGACAGACTCGGTGAATTTTGGGAATATTCAAGGACAAGCATTTTGGTTTAATCCATGATATTATTCTGAGATAAAACCGATATCTAAAGGCCTGTTATTTAGCCATATTTTTAAAAAGTACAAAGAGTTACTGAACACAATAAACAAAGCCTCATTTCTGTTGCCTTAATTGTAATAAACATTATTACATTTTTAATCATCATAGATTCCTTTAGTGTTAGTTCTTAAAAATATTTTTGGTTGCTCAGTCATTACATCAAAGAACATTAGAAAAGTAAAAGACTGCCTGTACTCTCCTTGTATACATCTTTCTATTTGTATTTTTCCCTTTCATATTAACGCATGTAAGTACAGCTTTAATATCTTAGTTATCAAATATATGCTGTTATTAAATCCTAGCTTGTAATCCTTTGTTTGTTTGTTTTTATTTTTTAAGACAGAATTTATCTGTGTAGCCCTGGTTGTCCTGCAACTCACAATGTAGGCCATGCTAGCCTCAAACTCAGAGATGCACCTGTACTGAGATTTCTGGAATTTTGGTGTCTTTAAAAAAAAATTCAGCAATTACTGGGTGTGGCAACTCCAGCCCCCTGGGAGACAGAGGCAGGCAGATCTCTGTGAGTTTGAGGCCAGCCTGGTCTATAAAATGAGTCCAGTACAGCCTAGGCTACACAGAGAAACCCTGACTGGAAAAACAAAACAAACAAACAAACAAACAAACAAACAAACAAACAAACACTATTACAAGAATGTGTTTTTGTTTTAATCTCAGGTGTGGAGATTTGGGACTGCTTTGCAGCAGCCAGCTATGATTTTCCTCGTGCTCTGGCTCTGGTACGATTTTGCCAGCTATAGATAGTTTCTGCGATTGTGTGGTGATTAGAATCCTGGTGACTTTTCAGAGGGTATATAAATGCTCCAAGAGGTTCGTGGGGGTGGGTTGGTTGCTGTTGGTTGTGATTTGTTTAGTAGTTCTGCAGGCCAAGAAGAAACAACAAGAAGAAATTAGATAGCCTGATGGCAAAGATGAAACTGGCTGCAGAGCCGCCCCTAACCAGCAGAAAGTAGTCTGTCGATCAAGTTGCCCCTTTGACTCCTGACTTTATTCAGAGATCTCTTTCCTTTCCTCTCTATTCTCTTTTCTCTCCTATTTAGTGTTAGGGGATTGAAAAGGTGGAAAAGGGTGGAGAAGAGTGGAAGAAAGAAGAACCCACAAAGTTGTAAAAGTCCAGGTACACCCCCTGCCTCTGCCTTCCAAGTGCTGGGATTAAAGGTGTGTACCATGTGTTATTTTTATGATTTTTCCCCTCAACTGTTGTTATTATTCTCATTACTAAGAATCACCACACAACTATTTATTCTAATCCAAAATATCCTGGAGATCCACTGTTATTTTAGAAACTTCTATTTTTTTAATTTTTTAGTAGTTGAGTTCTAGGTACACATACAGTATTCTGTAGTAAATTAAGGTTACCTATGTATAGATTTTTCTACTACTTTTGCTATAAGTTTTAAGTTAATTATTTTGTTACAGACTTTACGGATCTTTAGCCATACACAATAAACTTACAAATCTTGAGGTACAGAACATTTACATAAGGTTCTTAAAGGTCTTGAGAAAAGATTCACAGTTTAGCAAGAGCTTTTGAGTTAAACTAAAACCAAAAGAGCATGAGTTGAGTAACATCATTTCCATTGGGAATAGTCTATCCTTTCGTCTTGTTCTGCCCTCCTTTCTTTGTCCCATAGTCAGATGGCCTGCCTGACATGAAATAGAGATTTTAGAGAAAACAAGCATGCTTGGGTCTAGAGGAGGGGGAGCCATAACCCAACTCCAGAGTCAGCGTTTTGTTGAAGTAGAACAGCATAAAACAGCATTTTAATATTAGCTGTATCTAAAAAACACCTGAATCCCTGTAAAACTGAATCCAGTGACCAGGGGGACAAACCAGAGTAAGCTGAGAACAGAGAACTCTTAGAGATAAAAAGTTTTGAGCCTTGATGATAGACAGAGAACATTGCAGGAGGGAGCTAAGATGTACCAGCCAGAGAGGAGTGTGGGCTGGCCTGCTCCTTCACTCTTTCCCTCACTTGCTCAGTCTGGCTCCTGGCTCCCACATCCGCAGCAAACCATGGACACACTAGAACACACAGATCCGTCAAATAGTAACTGAAAAGGACAGAACATTCAGAGTCAGGGGGGACCAGACAAAAACAAACATTTGGTGACCACCTCATTCACACACCCAGCAGCTGGTCTCTATCTCTGCTTTTCCAACAAGGTCCAGTGTCATCCCAGTGGTCCCTCTCACTTTGAAATTAACACTGTGTCCAGTTTTCCATGAGTTCCACAAATGCATGCTATGAACAGGATACTTACTTAGACCTCGGGAGGTTTTCTGATGCCTCTCTTCTCACAATCTGGGTATTGAGAACCTACTGGGGTTCCCTCCGAACTTTAGAAATTCCTGGTTTCTCAGCTCCCAGTATGCCAGGAGCTTCCAGGACCCCAAGGATGGTCAGAAAAAGATGGTGGACATGGCTGACGACCCAGATCTGGAAGAGCCCTCAAATGTTATGGGTCTGGGGTCATTTAGAAACATACCAATCTGACCATGAATACGTTTTAACAAAGGAGAGGCTTTTATTCATGTACTGGAACTAGAGCAGCACCCAGGACTCAGATCCTGAATGTAGCACCCAGCCACCCCAGGAAGAGGTTAATAAAGGCAAGGAACACAAAGTTACATTCTGTTCTCAAGCTTGTTTATAGAAGCAGAAACAACAGTAGATTAATCCTTAACAGCCCTTAAGATTTGGAAGTCTAATTTTGCTTTATAGTTCTCTTAAGCACAGACACTTTAAACTTTTAAACATAAAGTTTGCCATCAACATAACATTAGCTATCACATCTTCTCCTTGAGTTCTATCCTGAGTCAAATTCTTGACTCTGTGGTGCGTGGGTGCCCGTTCATATTGGGACTTAATTACTATCAGTTTAATACCTCCTAAGTGGGCACTTACATATCTGGTTAAGGCATTAATGATGCAGGGGCCAACTGTATCAGCAAAAGTAGGCGAGCTAAGGACTATGCAATGGCTGATAGTAGACTTTCTGGCCAAGAAGAGCCTGAAAATGAGAATGAGAACCAATCATTTTTGTCCCTCCCCTCCTCTTCCCTCTCCTTCTTTTCCCTTCCCCCTTTCTGCAAGGTTTTTCTGAATCACAGTCAAGTCTCTACACTGAAGGTGAAATCATTACTGAGAGGGAGCTCTGTATAAAACTTTTAAGACTATGTCTGTTCTTTGTGGTATGTTAAGCCAAAGCCAGTGGCTTAGTTTTTCCTCTTGGGTTATCAGAGGAAGGTTATAGAAAGGAAGATAGGTAAGCCCTTAATACTTTGGGTGCTACCTGTTCTTTCCAAAGGTACCAGGTGACTGAACAGTTAAAGTCTGCCTTTCCAGGCTTCTTGGATTAAGAAGTCTCTTAATATTTTTATGACCGCAGCCTCTTGTTAAACCCATTAGCCACATGCTCACAGAGTGGCCATGTCCTTTTGTTTTAAGATAAGCTTGTGCCTAATTTTGGGAAAGAGATTTCAGAGCTCTGTCTATAGCATCCGAAAATTAAGTATTTCAGGTACTTAGCTGCAGAATTCTCCTTTTCCCCCTTTAAATGCTTAGTTTCTTGCCTGGTAAATAGAAGTTATGCTTTTTGAGTAGAACTCAGAGAGGCTGGCAGGCTTCACAGTGAAGATCTCTCTTAAGCAACTGCACTGAGGGAGAGTGTCCTAGTTAGAATCGGTCAACTTGACACAGCCTAAAATCACTTGAAAAAGACTGTCTCAATTGAGTAATTATCTTTATCAGGCTGGTCTAACAGTCTGTTAGTTTATGGGTGTTACTTTTTTGTTGTTGGCACCTGCCTGTAAATCCCAGCACTCTGGGAGGCAGAGGCAGGCAGATCTGTGAGTCTGAGGCCAACCTGGTCTACAAAGTGAGTCCAGCAAATGGAGCACAGAGAAACCCTGTTTTGAAAAACAAAAACTAAACAACAACAACAAAGTGTAATGACTTAGAAGTTTGCAATCAAGACTCACAAGCATTTGTGACTCCGGCTCCAGGGGCTTCCACACGGCCCCTGGCCTCCCCGGGCACGCACATTGTGTATGCACTTGCAGGCAAGCAAACAAACACACTAGTGTGGGGTAGCCGCCAAAGAAGTGTTCAGACATGAGTTTGACCCAATAAAAAGTCTTTACTAGCCAGTCTGTGATCTTACTGGGTGTTTGGGATCCCAGGGTAGTCCTGAGCCTTTCTCAGGGTGAGCTTTTAAGCACAAAAACCATGTCCTGGGTTGACATACTTCAGTTAACAAGAGCAGTTATCTAGAGCAGAACTACGGAAGCCAGAAAGCAAGGTTAGTACATTTGGAGACTTTCATAGAAAGATAGGCTTTGATGAATTGGGTCTTTGTTTTAGTTTTGGGAGGTGGTGCTGTCTACGTGCTGAGTTTGACAGCCTGAATGGTACTTCTACCATGAAGTCAGTTGTGCTAAGATCTGGGGCCTACTAAGTTCTGTAGTCCTGTTACAACATAAAATAGAAAACAATAAATTAATTAAAAGTACTATTGGCTATCATAGCTGCTGCTGCTGCCCTGGCCATGTCATGTGTAATAAAGTGGCCCAGCTTTCAACTGCCGTGAGTGCTGACTGTTAGAATTTCGGATGCCTCTGCTCGGGAGAGTTGCCAGTTGCAGCTGCCATCTTACCTGGAAGGTTATGCTCCTACCTGCCACTCCCATGATGATTCAAAAATCAAATAAGGATACAGAAGTGCAACACACTCACACCTGAGGCCATTCTGGTGCTTCAGAGCACTCGTTGGATTAAGTCAAGATCATGAAGCTTCAGGTACAAGGAATAGGCAGTGCTCTCCACGTCCCATTCTCCCACCTCCTCTGTACAGTGTGTGCCCTGTGCGGCCCACTGCTTCCGCCTGTACAGTGTGTGCCCTGTGCCACCCACTGTGCCACCTGCACAGT
>NW_026592192.1:0-6242 GCF_907164565.1 Psammomys obesus | reverse complement strand
GTAAAAGTTAAACACTGACTAAGCAGAATATGAAACCTTTTTTTTTTATTTCCAGTCCTAGGAATTGGACCCAGGGCCTTTTGTATGCCAGCAAGCACTCTACAGTGAACTTCACCTCCCCACACACACCATCCCATCTGCCCAGCTTTATGCTCACTTTTCCGTTTGAGACAGGTCTTACCAGGTTGCCCAGGCTGGTCTTGAACAACTGACTCACTAATATAGCCCAGGTTCCTATCTCAGTCTGTCTAATATCTGGGATAAGAGGCTCAGCTCACCAATACTTTCTACCTGTAATATTTCATTGAATTTTCATGCTTGTGACATAAACTCTTAACATACACGAAGGAACACAAGGAGCTACGTCCCCAGTAGATTTATCCCAAGCTCCAGAGACTTTTGATTGCTGGTGATGTTATCAGTGTTCCTGACAGCTACATATGTGTATTTGAATTAGGTTTGAACTCTGTACAAATAGGTCTTCTGGCTATTTGTTATTTTTCCTACGTTTCTTTCTTTGCTCTTTTCCTTTCCTCTCATAATGCCCCCCCCCAACTGTATTTTAGTAATAATGGGGAATAGTAATCTCAGTGAAAAACAAACAGTGCAGGTTTTTGGAAGGGTGGTCTTTATACAGGTTTTACTGTAATAGTAAAGATTGACTCAAGACAGTATTAGTAAATTTATTTTGTATGGATCAAAAAGTGAGTAACGTGTGAATGAGAGAGTTAAAGAAGGATTTTTATTTTGTTATAACTTAGTTACCTTGTCAGTATTATTTCAAAGGTTCTTTGAAGAATTGGGGGGGGGGTCAGAGTAGAGTTTTAAAATTTGAGTATTTTGAATTATCAGTGTTGCTTGTGAAGATGTGCGTGTATATTCAACTTTGGCGGCTTCTGGACCTGTACAATTGTATGCTGTATATACCATTCTATGGAGAAATATGTACACATGTCTGTCTACTGTGCTTTCAGACATAAAGCATGATAAAGATTATTATTTAAGATATACTTGTATTTATACCTCAGATATTCTTTTGGGTTTTGTACCTCAAGGCTCCCTTCCCCATGTTGTAAATACACTTTACGTGAATACAGTTTTAGTGAGGAAAAAAAAAAGAATAAATAAAGGAAGAGGTTTATAATTTGCCCTATATCTGTACAGAGTATATTCAGTAAATGCACTATTAAATGTTTAAAGGAAGGGGAAGAGTCTGGCCTGCTCTCGGTGTTGCACCTTCTCCGCCCTTAGAAGCAGGGATTGCAAAGCATAGGGGCCTCGTGCCAAAGCTACATCAAGACACATCGGCTGAAAGAAAACTTGGACGACGAATCATTCCAAGGCCAAGCTGCAACTGAGCCACTCACCCACAAACAGGAAACCCTGGTGAAGGTTCAGGAAGCCTGGAGATTCTCTCCACACCAAGGTCAGAAAATGATGCTGAGAATTTATGAGAACGGAGCAAGAGCAACGGAACGATGCTTATAAGCAAAGTCGAGGTCACTGATTACTCCACAAGAGGTCTCTTACCCATGTTTATCTTTCCTGTCGAAGGGATTACTTACATCTGACCAGAGAAGAATTTGGAGCACGGGGGCCTACGTCTTGTAACATCCCCACGATTTGTCCACGTGACCTGTGGTCTAGATTGTGAGTTCTTCAAGGGCAGGCTCATCTCCTGCACATCTTTGTAACCCTCTACAGCAGCTTTCAGTGTTTTGTACTTGTAGACACCTAATAAATTTATCATTTGCTAAAGAACATTGATTGAATTTACTTCTGTTATTATTTTTAAGAAAAGATAATGTAGGCTAACATCAACCTTAAATCCTCGCTTCAGTCCATCATTTCCCTTCTTGCTTTGGTGTTGGTTTAATTTGCAACATTTTGGTTGAGGCAGGGTCTTCCTACATTAGCCCAGTCTGTCCTCAAACTCACCATGTAGATCCATCTGGCCTTGAACTCATGACCCTGCTGCCTTAGTCTCTTGACTCCTGAAGTTAGAAGCCTGTGCCACTATGCCCAGATGCTGCCCACTTGGAGGTCTTAAACTTTAAACTGAAAAGGATGGCACCTTCTCTGCATGTTGATTCTAAATTAAAGAGTTCTTTATCAAGCCTGGTGTGATGGCCCAAGCATTTAATCCTGGCAGTTGGGAGGCAGGGGCAGACAGATCTACAGAGTGAGCTGTAGGACAGCAAAGGCCAAATAATAGACCCTCTCTCTCTCTCTCTCTCTCTCTCTCTCTCTCTCTCTCTCTCTCACACACACACAAAGAAGAAGAAAGAAAGACAATGACAAGAAAAAGGACTCTTTCTTTGTTCTGGGGATTCTATATGCCTCATACCATACATACAGGACAGGCATTCCACCACTAAAGTACATCCCCAGGCCCTTTGATGGACTTTAAACCAGTTTCCTGTCTCACATGCCTCATGAGGTCCACCTACAAGAAGCTTTTATTTTATGTTTACTTGAGTCATAGGGAACAGGAAACCTTGTAATTATCTAAATGGCTTTGCTTTTTTTTTTTTTTTTTTTGCCTGCAAACAGCTTATACAAAATAAGTCTTTGGGGCCAAATACTGTCTAACAAGTCCCAAATCCCTAAATTACTAGCAAGTTCTACAGTACCATAGTGTCACCAATATGGAGTAGTCAACATGCCACAGCTGTGGATGTAGATAGCTTTAGTTGCATCATGCATTCATAGCAAAAATGAAATAATGATTCTCACACTACTCAGTACTGAAGACAGCTTTAAACCTACTTTTTCACCTGTCATTTTAAAGTCATAGTCTAAAATAACCTGAATTTCCATTTCTACTGCCTCCATCCTCCAAATGCGAGCCTCACAAAGCATATGCCACCTTGCCCAAGGATCACAAGCATACACAGCTGTGAGCCCAGAGCTCTATTCGTGCTCGCCAAGCTCACTGCTAACTGACTTACTCCCCCAGACATTAAAGTAGAGACAGTGCCACTAGTGAGAATTGACACAGCTCTATTCACTCAGGAAGAGGTAAGATGGTCAAAGCTCAAAGCAAACGTTAAGCCCCACACATACGACTGGTATTTTTTATTCGATTCATTTTACATGTGTAAATGTCTTGCCTGTATGTGTGTATTATGTACTATGTGTGTGTCTGATGCCCATGGAGTCAGAAGAGGGATGTCGGATTATGGTTGTGAGTCAAGACGTGGGTGGTGGGAATGGAACCCTGGTTCTGTGCAAGAGCAACAAATGCTTTTATCTGCTGAGCTATCTGTGCAACTTCCTACCTACCAATTTCAGATGAGAATGATGGAAATGCTTTTTTAAAAATTGGATGAAGCTTTACTATATTTTAAATGTTTGTTTTATGACTGTGTGCCTGGGTATATATTTGTGTACACCACATTTGTGTAAATTTTTTATGGAAGCCAAAAGAAAGTGTTAAGAGTCCTTAGAGCTGGAGTTACAGGCAATTCTTAGCTGCCCAGTAGGAGTGCTTGAGAACTAAACATGGGTAGCCTGTAAGAGCAGCAAATTCTCTTAACCTCTAAGCTAAATCTCTCCAAGCCCCTTCTTGCCTTTTTTTTTCAGGGTTGTGGAGATAAGTGAAAAATTTCACATATACACGTGAAATTTTCACATATATATGAAATTATATATACTTATATATTTTCATATATGTGAAAAATTATGTATATTCACATATAAATTTATATTTTTTCATACATATATAACATATCTATCTTTTGCAGAAAAACTGAGAAAACCAATGATCTCAGTGTCGGTGTCTTCCAACAAGATGTGTTTGATTTTGCAGCTACGCAACATGTGCCTTTGTAGTACTTTTGTCCATTTTTCTGATATTTAACCTAAGCATCAGGGATAGCTTGTAAGGCGTGGCCATTTGACCAGGTTATATGTGGCTAAGAGGGTTAGTGATAAAGTCCACAGATCTGGGTAGTGCCCAAAAAGTGATTCCAACTCAGGCCCCATACCTCAAAATACCTGGTGTTGGCTGTTCTTTGGCTCTCAGAGCCCATCTGCTGTCAGTTCTGTACTGGAATCAGGAAGAACCAAGAGAAATTTGGCTGTAAGCTAATAATGAGCTAATAGCTAATAATAAGCCTATAGCTGATAGCATCCAAAGAAACTGCTATTCTGTCACTCCGTTACTGAAAGATCAAAAGGGAATTATATAGGTCAACAGAGATGGGAGACAACGTTTATTTTAATGGCTGGTGCAATAACTTAATAGCTCTATCCAGCAAGCCAAATAAGTGATTTCAAGCAAGCCAAATAAATGACTCCACTTACCCTTGTGTAGCATAGAGGGGCGCGACTCCCAGTTTGCACACTCGGACAATTAAACGTTTTCTGCTCATAACTCACCAGTAGCGTTGTTTGATGGTACATGGGAACATCTGTTTCCTCAACCTGTAGCTGAGAACCACAGTTCTGGTCTTTTGTATGCAAGCGCTCTGTGGACTGTAATGGGGACAATTGTACAGGTGCTCTCCACAGCCATGAGTGTAAAACAGCACTGAGCACCCAGCCAGGAATGCTTATAAGACAGGAATCCTGAGGAATGAGATCATGGCGTGCATGTCAGTTTGGTGTTCCATCAGGATGAAATTTGCCTAAGGGATTTAAATTCCACTTATTTAAGGAATGCAAATTACGAAAGCCCTCAAAGAAAGCCGGTGGCAGACAGGAGTAACTCAGGTATAGCTGCCAGCCCTGTATAGTTGCAATAGATCCAGGCCCCTTCTGTAGGGGTGGGGGTGGAGTGATCCGTCTTCTGCAGCCTGGGAATTTGCAAAATCATGTCAGCAGCTGCAGCCAGGGTACCTTTGGCGTGCGTGCACGGGTTCCCAGACAGCAGGCAGTCTACCAAATGGGCTCAAGGCTGTGCTGACACCTGCAACAAACCTCTCTGCAGAAATTTCTCACCTCACTGGTCTGTAAGACAGGAAAGCCGGCTGACTACTCGTCTCCTTCCTAGGTAAGATACAAAAGATTTTGAAAAGGTCTGTACTATCCTTTGACTCCAAGAAAGCTTTTATCAATCACAAAGAATAACTTGTAGGGGCTGGAGAGATAGTCTCAGTAGCTCAGTGGCTAAAAGCAATGGCTGCTCTTCCAGAGGACCTGGATTCAGTTCCCAGTGTCCACGTGGCAGCTTACAACTGTCTGTTTCTCCAGTTACAGACCCTACTTCCAACTCAAAACCGCTTTTAAACTACAGGGCTAGGTGCTCTGACACCACATTCTGGCCTCTGTAGATACCTGCGTGTGCGCACTCAAAAATTTCAAACTAAATTTTTCTTTGGTGGTTACTAACTTCTACTCCCAAAGCAACAGAGCCAATTGGTCATGCAATGAAACCTCCAACCCTATGAGCCAAAATAAACCTTTCTCTTCATGAGTTTTTAACTCAGTATTTTATTGTGTTTCAGTACTGGAAAGTGGATTAACATACCCGGCAGCAAAGACATCTGTACCCAAATGTCAGTGGTTATACACTAAGATGTATCTTCCTTCTACAAACTTCTAGTCCCAGCCTTTGCTCTCCCCAAAAGGATTCTTCAATATATGCTTTCAATATTTTCAGAGGTTTATCATATTAAATAATCTAACATGATAAGATGTAATGTCTTTATTTTCTTATTTCTATATAATTTCTCATTGCTCACCAACGTAGGAAACCTCTTAGAAGAAGAAAGTGTAAATCATCTTTCATTGATATGTGATTTGCAAATGTTCTTAATTGAAAGCAACTTTCTCAGGATTTTGGAGCTCTGGCTGCCTGAGGGCAGCAGCAGTTAAGGGTCCATGCTCTCTGAAGCACTTGGCAAAGACATGAACATTCAAGGAAATGAGGGATTTAGATCTGGCCCAGAGCAGCCAACTTTCCTTATTTCCAGGGCTTGAGACAGGGTAAAGCTTTTCTAACAACGAAGATAAACCAAGCTCCTTTTTTGTTGTTGTTTCAGCATTTCAAAATGTAAACAGACAAGCAGGTCACTAATAACATTCCAAGGAAACAGGAAATTCAAAGTTCACACACTGTAAAAATTACTAAGGCAGGGAGAAAAATGAACCCGTAGGGATATATCAAGGATCAGGAGAATATTTCATCCCAAGATCTTAGCATACTAAAAATGGAACATCTAACTTATTCTGGAGTTTGTGTTCCTAAAAAAGAAGAAGAAGAAGAAGAAGAAGAAGAAGAAGAAGAAGAAGAAGAA
>NW_026592191.1:0-11274 GCF_907164565.1 Psammomys obesus | reverse complement strand
AAGAAGAAGAAGAAGAAGAAGAAGAAGAAGAAGAAGAAGAAGAAGAAGAAGAAGAAGAAGAAGCAGCAGCAGCTAAATTTCCAGAGGAAACTGACCAGCTGGTAAGACAGAATAAGGATAAAATGGTTGCCTTAGAGGTTTTCTTATTCATGGTTGTTGTTTTGTTTCAGCCACCCTAATGTACAAACACTGTGTTTATCTGAGTCTCTACTGGAGGCCCCCAACCGGCATCTCTAGGAGCCCCTCTACAGCATGGGTTGACCAGTACTCTCCACAAACTCTCATTTTGAATAAATGGCACCTATGGGCAGTTTAGTCCGATGTCCACTTGCCTCTCACAGGACCCATGCCCATTCAAATGCCAGGAATGCATCGTGGATGATTTTTAAACGACTAACTTCCTTGACCAGAGCAACCCTAAGAGAATAAGAAGTTGATTTTATAGCCTTGCTCCACTTGTTTGTCTTCGTGTACTTTCTACTTTTCTCTCATCCTAAACCCATTTAATGTCAAGAAAAGTACAAATGAAGATAAAATCCAGCAACATTGGGAGAAGTGCCTCCATGTAAAATAAAAACCCTCATTTAATCAACCAAAGAAAGGAGGAAAAGTGCAGGAATCAAAGGGCAGAAAGACGTGGTACTTAGCAGTATTAAGCTCACCTCCTCTACACAGGCTATGGGCTTTGTGCCATGCTCTGTCTGTAATGGGGGGGGGGCATGTAAAATTACAGCAGGAATATTACAAGGGGGTGATAAGGCAAGGAAAGGATGGAGACTCAAGGACCACTCAGAAAGGGAGACATCAGAGAGACCGTCACAAGGTGGTAGGTAATGACTAAGCAATCTTGGGGCATATAGATTGGGAAACAAATTTGCCTGTGAGGAGAGGACTACCTGCTTGGGTTAGGGACAGACCTTCCTTGAGGACAGCCAGTTCAGAAAGTATGTTGATGTGTGCCTTGGGTCTATCAAATAAGATGTCACTGATGTGCATAGGACTTCAAGATGCTCAATTTTCCAGAAAGCAAAGCAAGCTTAGAGAGGCTATGTTGAGGGGCGGGGTGTTCATCTGGTGCTATGTATTTAATTAATTACTGGCTCCCTCAAGATCTGATTATACCCCAAGTGAGCACAGTCTCATGAACACTGAATGTAATATTGCCCCCTCCTTCAATTATCCCTGATTGGCTAACGAAACTGGTGACACCTGGGCTGAGCAGAAAAGAGGTAGGCAGGGCTGAGGTGTCAGGCTTAGGGTCTGAGAGGGACCACAAGGAAGGAGGAGAAAAAGAAACAGGTCACCATGAGGTAATAAGGAGACATAGCCTAGAGCAGTTTGCACTGAGTACTGGCATGATGGAACAGAAGCAGCCCAAATGAATCATGTGCAAGTACGAACGGGGGTTTCAGCTGGGGAGCAGACAGTTTGGGGCCCAATATCTGCCCAGCCCTAGTGTATTAAGGCATATCAAAAATCTAGAAGGTCTCTGTGCCTTTTATTTATATTAATAGTGGGTTAAGGAGCAACTGCCACTTTGATAATTATATGAATCAATATTAAATATCAATAATCATTCTAAAAGGCTGGGACTGCCTCAAGATTTCAAACAAGTGCAGCAAGCAGGCTAGAAGCCCTAAACAAGATAGAGAAGCATGCTGGTTTCAGCCATCTCTTTCTCAGCGTCTCCCCATAAAGGTGCTCTGGATCGGTGTCATTCAAGCCTCTAACCCCACAAAGAGGACCCCAGTCAGTACTAACCAGTGCTGTCATTTCCACTTTCTTCCCTGGCTCCCCCAAACTGAGAGCTTCCATTGCACTGCACGCATAATTACTCCAGCCAAGTCTGCCAGAATCTAACTTGCCATGCAGTTACCTTCCCTACTGGCAATGCCCCTCTGCCTATTTAACAAATCAGGAATCGAAAATAGTCTTAATTGTATCTGTACCGAACAGATACCTACTATTATCTTACCAGTGTTCACTAAATAATATAGTATGACACCTGTTTACACATCGTGTACAGTGTATTAGGTATTACACATAATCCCAGATGATGTAAGTGTATGGGAAGATGGGAGGAGATTATGTGCAAACGTTACCCCATTTCATTGAAGAGCATGGGCCTCTGTGTCTGCTGATACTTGAGAGAGGGCCTGAAACCCATTCTGCAGAGACACCCAGGAAGTGTGCATTCAGTGAGGTTCATGGACAACTGTTTGCTGAAGCAGGTTGATCACTATGATCCAAGTTTCTTCCTTGCTATTTTATTTAATCCCTGCCACAAATCCCTGAAAGACTGGAGGCATTATCGTATTTTACAAATAAGAGAAACAAAGTATTGCTGGATGGGTTTGCCCAGTGTTTGATAGAAGGTTAATCACACAGAATTTAGGAGCAGAGCCAGGCCTGTGGTAAGCCTGCATGTCTGTTAGCTGTTGTTCTTTGGATTATTATATTAGGGGTCACGTCTTGGATCAGGTAACCACACAGACTTCAATGCCACTGGTGTCAAATGATCATGTGGATCAACAGTGTGAGTTCAAGGAATTCATTATGTCTCCTTTGTCTCCATATGTACCTATAAAAAAGAGATGGCAGTGCAGAATCAAAACACACAGTCAACCCTATGGAGTGCTGACTCTTCTGAATGTCCTCTTTTTCTCCTAGTTTAAACATGAGTAAGCTGCACACACCTAGACAACAATGATTATCAAGCTTAATATGACTCAAGCTTGGATGTCAGAACCCCATAAGCAAGATAGTCAAAGCCTGACAGCTTTCTTTCTTCCTTTTTATCCCTTACAGAAGTTCTAGAATTTAGCAATATTGACCCCACAGCATACTTAGAGAATCATTCAACAAACACTTATTTGTTCAGAACTTCTCAGAGGAAAGCCACAGAAATGTTGTCTCTCCTTTTGTCTTAGATGTGCTTTCAATAGCTCCAAGGGGACAGACAGAGAAATCATTTTCAGGAGATGTGCTGCAGAGGAGATTCCACTGAAGCCCAGGGAAAGAGGTGACACCTGATCTGAGTGTTGAAGGATGATGGGGGAAGGGGGAACATTCCAGGCTTGGCAACCTTGGGGAGATGGGTAGCCTAGAAGAGCTAGGAGGGTGGATATGGGCAGGAAGGACTACATGGCTGGAGGGGAGGCAGAAGCAGGATCTGGGAAGGCACTGGTGAGCCTGAAAAGGGCTTTTTTTTTTTTTTTTTTTTTTTTTTTTTATCACCTGAGGAATCTGAATGTCACCCATGGCAGTGGGAAGTTTCAGAGCAGTCTGAATAAAAGGAACAATGCCATTCGATGTAACTTCTCAAGAGGAAAGCGACATAGAGTCTGGAGTTGGCCACAAAGATGGAGGCAGGCCCAGCAGTGCGGCATCCTTTGCAAGGCTATCCCAAAAGACAAGGGTGGGCTGAGACAGAACCAAGTGTAGATGGAGCACTTGCCTAGCATAAGGAGATCCTAAATTCAGTCTGAAGTGACATCTTCTGCAAGCACATGCCTGCATGTGCAAACATGCGCACACACACACAGTCATGAGGTTAAACATATGAGAGTGCCTTGGAAGAAATGAGAAGAGGCTAAAATGAAGGTAATTGAGAGGCACCAGCAGCAGCTCTTGATGACAGTCCTCAGGGAACACGAGACCAGGGATAAAGCTTGCTCTCCACGGCTTCTTAACATTTCTGGAAGATAATGGTGAAGTAGCTGGAAGGGATGGGCAGGTCAGGAGGAGAAACAAGTTTGAAAACAGAAAAGTACAGACAGGTGGACTCTGGATGCCTATAGGATACTTGGGTGTTACTGTTCCAAGAGCCATGGAAAGATGCGAGAAGAGTTTCCTAGGGAAGCCTGGTGAGAGACATGAATTTGTAAAGGTAAAAGTAGCCATAGCCATGGATGGTAAGGAGCCATCATGCATGGCCTTAGAGAGAAGAAAACTCCAGTCTTATGCTGTCCCTGCCCGGAGTGCTGGCATGTGACTGGAAATCACTGTAAAAAAAAAGATTCCGGAGTCACAGGATGAGGGACACCCTCTAATAATCACGGAGAACCTAAAGTATTTGGGTTTTCCTTAACATAATGTTTTAGATTTGCGAACTCTCTACCCTACTGGAAACGATGAACGCTGTTTATTGATTCCTTCCATAAAGCGACTGAGGGCAGATATAGAATGGAAATAAAGAATGGCTGCGGGGTTGAGGGGAGAGGGACTCAATTAAATGGTGTAAGTGTGTATATCCATGAAGCAAAGCATTGAAGTAGCCTGGACCTTACGCTGTTTACACACAGCCTGAGATTCACAGAGCGAGTTTGTCTCCTGGTGAAGTCAATGCATACCTCAATATCCTCGAGATGCAAAGGCAACACCAAGGAAAGACAAGAAGAGATGAGTGCAAGATCAAACCTTAGCACAGTACAGCTGTCAACTGACTGATCTTTCTTTTTGTTTCTCCTGAGACAGGGTTTCTCTGTGTAGCCCTGGCTTGTCCTGGACTTGCTTTATGGATCAGGGTGGCCTCAAACTCACAGAGATCTGCCTGCCTCTGCCTCCTGAGTGTTGGGATTAAAGACATATGCCCACTATACTCTGCTGATTTTATAAAGAGTAGTGGGTGTTGTTCCCTGGGTCCTGTCACTGGCTTCTCTATGGTAACCAGAAGCTTCCATTGGCAGTTATGTAACTCTGTAAAGATTTGTTTTTATTTCTAATCATGTGTCTATGTCTGTATGTGCATGCAAATGCAAGCATACCTGTGGTTTCTCTGTGCTATGAACATGAAGAGTGGAGCGGTTTCGTCAATGCATTTTAACAGGCAGACATTAGTTTTCAAGACGTGAAGTCCCTGGGATTAAAAAACAAACAAATGTTGGAGCTGACTGCAAGCCCTCAGCCCATACTCACTGTCCTTGTGAGGGAACTGGGCATCAGCCAGCAAGGCCGCAGGCATTCCCTGCGGTGAACCAGAGACACTAACATGTCCCAACCTTGCCAGTAAGATGGTGAGTGGAAAATTTTTTAAACCCTACCTAGCTCATTCCAGGTAATCCTCGCAGAGAAAAGTTGCTCAAAGGAGTCCCTCGGGGCAAGCTCTGTTTGTCACGTTGTTCAGTCATTGTCTGAGTTCATCTCTTGTTTTGGTCTTGGTCTTGCTCTGCTCCTAGACAGGAGCCTTTCTAAAGGCAAACACTTCGTCGCTTCTTTCTCTGTCCCCAGTACCTGACATGGTGTCTGTCCTGCTGTGTTCAAAAGACACTTTTCATCCATCACCTTGGGGGGAGGAGGTATGGTTCCATTTAGGGATGAGAATAACGAAGTTTCTTATCTTCTGCACTTTATGTGATTAACTGTGTTACCCAAAGTTACTGCAAATGGTTAACTTCTCTGATGAGGGTTGAGAGATGCAATAATATATAGGTATAACAAGAAGTTAGGAGGAGCCAGTTTAATACTATCTCCATTATCAGTAGGTTCTCCCATAGGTCCATGACCTGTCAAGACATAGCTTCTTGGCTCAATAATGGTGGTAGGTATGGGTTTCATCTTCTGGAGAAGAGCTTAAATCCACTCAGGCAGTGGTTTTGTCTTAGTTAGTTAGTCCTATTGCAGCTGTGAAACTAAAAAGCAAGTTGAGAAGAAAAGAGTCTATTTGGCTTACACTTCCATATCACTGTTTATCCTCAAGAACTCAGGACAGGCACTCAAACAGGGTAGGAACCTGGAGGCAGGAGCTGATGTAGGAGCCATGGTGGGGTGTTTTCTCTAAGCTTGCTCCTCATGGCTTGCTGATCCTGCTTTCTTATAGAACCCAGGGCCACCAGCCCAAGGATGACACCACCCACAATAGGCTGGGGTGTTCCCCCATCAATCACTAATAAAGAAAGTGCCTTACAGGCCTACAACCGAATCTTATGGAGGCACTTTCTTAATTGAAGTTTCCTCCTCCCAAAGGACTTTAACTGGTATCAAGCTGACATAAAGCTATCTAGCACACGGTGGTTACTCTCATGATGTTTATGCCACTCCTGCACCGGTGAACATGTCTTGGCAGGCCAGTCACTATTGTAGCTCTCAAAGTTCACAGTTAGGTAACACTGATGGTTTATCTTCCTCCTCGAGCACATGCATAGCACCTCCTAGCACTAGGAAACCTAGCCAACAGGGATGAAGATTCCAAATCGGTACTAGCTTGATTTTTCCATGTTCATGGATGCAGTATCTTCATCAACGGGGATCTTACCATGGAGTTCTAGAGAGCATCCAAGAACGCTGATAAAGCCTGTAACGTTTAGGGATCTATGGAACCTCAGCGGCCAACAACTTTAAAAGAGAGAACCCTGACACCAGGCTTTTTATTTACATTTTCATTAATTCATTGATTATGTGTCTTTTCTGAGACATAGCCATTAAATTTTATTGCTTATTTATTGATTGGATTATTTACTCTTTCTTTTTTTTTTTTTCCTTAATTCTTTATATTATGATTTTGTTTTGTTTTTCCAGACAGGATTTCTCAATGAATGGTCGTGAGGCAGGTTATGGTACACACCTTTAATCCCAGCACTCAGAAGGCAAAGGCAGGCAGATCTCTGTGAGTTCAAGGCCAACCTGTTCTACAGAGCTAGTCCTAGGACAGCCAAAGCTACACACACAAAAAACATGTCTCAACAAACAAACAAAAAACAAATAAAACAAAACAAAACAAAAAACAGGGCTGGGGAGATGGCTCAGAGGTTAAGAGCACTGTCTGCTCTTTTAAAGGTCCTAAGTTCAATTCCCAGCATCCATATGGTGGCTTACAACCATCTGTAATGAGACCTGATGCTATCTTTTGGTGTGCAGGTGTATATGCAGATAGAACATCGTATACATAATTTTTTATACATAATAAACAAATAAATCTTTAAAACAAAACAAAATAAAACAAAACAGGATTTCTCTATGTAGCCCTGGCTGTCCTGGAACTTTGCTTTGTAGACCAGGCTGGCCACAGATTCAGAGATCTGCCTCCCTTGGCCTCCTGAGTGCTGGGCTTAGAGTCATCACCATGCCCAGAGAACTCTATTCTGTATGTTAACACCAACATCTAATGTTGGTATATTAACACCAACTCTTCCTCCTGGTTATAGTTTTCTTTGCTGCTCAGACGTTTATTAATTTCTACAATGTGATTTATCAATTCTTGCTACTTCTTCCTGAACTACTATAGTTCTTTACAGAAAGTGCTTGCCCTTATTTATATCTTGAAATGTTTTCTTGTTTTTCTTTAGAAATCTTAAAGTCTTGGGTCTCTTGTTACGGCTATTGATCCATCTTGAACTGAGCTTTGTATATCTTGGGAGATGTGGGTCTACCTTCAGTCTTTACGTGCAGATGGCCAGTTTTCCAGCTCCATTTTTCTCTTTTGTTGGGAACTGCCCAGGTAAACACCAGGTTTATTTCTGAGTCTTTTGTTCTGTTCTAATGGCCTCTGTGTTGTTTTGTGCCAGCACTGGGCTGTTGTTTTTCCTCAGACTGAGAAGCTGAAATTAGCTATTGTGGTATCTCTGCCACTTCTCTTGTTTCTCAGGAGTTTTTGAACTAGTCTGGGACCTTTGTGCTTCCATATGGATTTTAGCAATTTTTTTTCCTTTTTTCAGTAAAGACAGCCATTAGAATTGGGATGAGGAATCTGCAGATTGCTTTTGATAATATGTTCATATTCAAAGCATTAACTCTGCCAGTCTGTTCACAAGAGAGATCTTCTCATCATTTAAGCAGCGGGATACACTCAAACCAGAGCAGGGACCCAGCAAACACAAATTCCTGCTCTGTGCAAGGCTCTAGAGTAATCAGGTGGCATAATGAATATCAGATGAGCTTTTGCAAACTTGGAGCCTCCATCTATTTAGGAAAACAAAAGATGTCTCTGGGCTTGTTGAATGCCTTCTGAAGGGGAGGGAGCTGGATTCTAAATATCTTCTCTCACTATTTGGGCCATGCAAGACAAGATTTAAACATGCATTTACCCCAGAGATAAAAATAGTGGAGCCTGGAAAGAATTTTAAATTAGGAGATAGATTTTTCAAAAGTATCTGCATTGGATGTTCCTCTTTCATCCCTTTTTCTTTCAAGAGCCAAGAGCTTCAATTGTAAATGTTGAGCAAGTATATTCCTCCCTGCCTAAAATTAAGATTTTACACATCTGTGGCTTTATTGCAGCTGTAATTGCCTTCTGACCTCAGCTTTCCCAATATGAAGCTAACACTTGATCTTGTGGATGCGTTTGTTTGGTTGTGGGATAAGGGTACTACTCCCTATGTGCCCAAGTAGATGTATTACATCTTAACTGACTTCTCAAGTCCTTCTTTTATTCACTTTGTCCTTTAAAAAACAATAAACATTAGGGTCATAGGTTTAGCTTTCCACTAGAACACTTACCTAGTGTAATGAGGCTTTGGCTTCAAGCTCAGCAAAGGAAAAAATAACAAAGTCCCAAGAACATATTTCACACAGAGCACACAGCTCACAAATAGAAAACAAAGCTTAGAGATTTTTTTAAAAAATTATTTTTAAAATATGTATTTAAAGAAAACATTTATTTTCCATGTCTTCCGCTGTCTCTATCTGTCTGTGTAAATATGATATAGTATGGTACATTTATGACAGTTAAATAAGTTACTGGAGTCTTTATCTTGTCCTACCATGTGAGCCAAACTCAGGCCTTCAGGCTTAGCCCTCTTATTCATTGAGCCATGTTACTGGCTCCTTAAGCTGTTTTGAGATGGCTACCTTTAAACTCTTCAACTACCCCAGGCATCAGTGTGTGTTAGATGGGAAACATATGGCCTGCAATTAATTTCATGAGCACCCTGCTTCCCGACTCTGTTCTTCCCGAATAAAAACCCTTCCCCACTCTCTCATCTTGCAAATCTGGGAGGGGAAATTTGGGACAGTGGCCAGTGCTTATTTGGTTGTTGTAAGAAAGGGAGAAAAGTGTATGTAAAGTTCATATCCACAAGCAAAAGATTAAAATTTGGCCACTATCTTTCATGTACAAAAATAGCTCAAAATGGATCAAAGATTTTGATGTAAGACCCATAACCCCCAAACTACTAAAGGAAAACATATGGTGATATTTTTCTGGATAAGACCCCAAAGGTACAGGAAACAAAAGCAAAAATTGACAAATGGGGTAGTACATTAAACTAAAAACCTTCTGCACAGCAAAGGAAACAACGAACATAGAAAAGACACAGCCTACAGAACGGGAGAAAGCCTCTGCAGCCATTCATCTGATAGATAATGTCTAGAAGGTTTAAAGAATTAAAAAGGCAACAGCAATAAGAAAAAAACAAGCAATCAAATGTAAAGATAGATAAGTGATCTGAAAAGACACTGAGAAAGAAGAAGCCCAAATGATCAGTAAATATGGGAAAAATGCTCAGCCGTTATGAGAACTGAATTTAAGCTACAAGGAAGGACAAGGGATACAGCTCACCAGGAAAGCACTTCTTTGGAGGGTACGAGAACATGGGTTAGCTTCATCCCGGGTAGTTTGGGTGCTATATAAGAATAAATAGCAAACTCTGGTGCATATCAAGAAACGCTCTGTGCTTGGTAGGAATGTAAATTAGTACAGGGTTTATGAAGAATAGCACAAACCGACTTCTGTCCCTTCGGAGAGTTGAGCACAGACCAGCTGTGCTATTATTATTTTTATGAAGCGCCACCTGTCTCGATGTTTTGTAAACATGCTCTCCTCAACTTCTGATTGGTTCAATAAAGAGATGAAGGCCTATAGCAGGGCAGGAGAGGAAAGGCAGGACATCTAGGCAAGGACAGGAACTCAGAAAGAATCAAGAGTGTAGGAGGGGAGCGGGAGGGTTCCCTAGCCAACATGAAGAAGTCTGACTTATAAGGAAAACTGAGAAGAGTTAACAGGTAACGGCCCACGTGGTGAACTTGACTAGAATACACGTGTTATTTAAGTTATATGAGCTAGTTGGTAGGTCACAAGCCAAAGCCTGAGCTCTAATAAATAATAATAGTCTCTGTGTCTCTATTCCATCTGCTGGTGGTTCAAAAAAAGCCCGGTATAAAGCTTCTCAAGAAACCCATTATCTTTTCACACCTGGCTGATGCGAAAGATATCTTGCAGCCTGACAGAGTGTGGGCATTGGGGGAGGAGCAGATTTCAGTGTAGATATATCCAGTGACTTTGATCCTTTGATCGGTCTCTGATGGTATTCACTTCACAAGCCTGTGATCCCAGCAGTCCGGGAGGCAGAGGCAGGCAAATCTCTGTGAGTTCGAGGCCAGCCTGATCTACAGAGTGAGTCCAGGACAGCCAAGGCTAAACAGAGAAATTCTGTCTTGAAAAACTGAAAGAAAAAAAAAACAAAAAACAAAAAGACTCAAGTCGTGGTGAGCCCAAAAGGACTGGGTGTGCACAGCGCTGCAGAAAGGCACAGGAGAACCAAGAGTTTTTGTTCTTACAAATGTGGGAATTGCTGGAATATTTTTGTGGGGTGGTGGATAGGAGCTTTGACAGCCTTCCAGGATGAAATCACCTCTGGCCTTCTCTGTAGAAATAAAGCTCTCACTTGTTCCTAGTTAGGGTGGACCGCACGATTTCCTGAAAAAAAAAAAAAATTCCTGGCCATGCCTTCACATCCCTCCTCCTCCACACAGACTAATATTGCTAAGGTCTAGAGTCTCCCCTCAGCGAGCAGCACAGAACATGGTCTGTGTTGAGTGGAGGGCTGTGCAAGAGGGAATCCCTGGAGAAACCTCTGTCCTTTTCTCTTCTTGCTACCTCAGCTTCTTTCTTTGGATGTAGGTAGATCCAAAGGGGTTGGTGGGGAATGTCAGGGAAATGGACCCTGAGATACTTAATGACTTGTTTCTAAATGATGATTCAACACACTTTTTTATCAGAGATGCTGGGATTGCCGGGGCAGGAAGCAGCTGCTTGAGCATTTGGTCTTCTGTAGTTGCACAGATAAAGCACACAATCCCCAGACCCAGACAGGCCAGAGATAGCACAGATGTGGGGCCACGGTGGGTCCAATATTACGAACGGCTACTCCCAGAAGCCTTTACTCTTAAAGGGTTAGAAAGCCCTGCTCTTCCTGAGTTTCTGACTTGGCTTTCTTACGGACTTTATATACACAGGAACTCCCATTCCCGTTCGCACAACCCCTTACACCACACAAACACACACGCACATGTGTATTTTATTTTATTTTATTTTATTTTATTTTATTTTATTTTATTTTA
>NW_026592190.1:0-12762 GCF_907164565.1 Psammomys obesus | reverse complement strand
ATTTTATTTTATTTTATTTTATTTTATTTTATTTTATTTTATTTTATATTTTGGTCCCCACAGTCAGCCGTTTGTGTCACGTTACTTCCTTGACTTTGTTGCTCGCACGTATGTGAGATCACTTGGCACTGGAGTTACTGACAGTTGTGAGCCTCCTTGTGGGCTCTGGAAACTTATCTCAGGTCCTCTGAAAGAACAACCAGTGCTCTTAACTGATGAACCAGCTCTCCAGCTCTCTTCGGATTTTCACTTCTGCTTTGTTACATACATTGCCGTGGGTCCTTTCTGGAAGGGGAAAAGACACAAACAGAGTATTTAAAATATTCAGTTTTGAAGTCTCATCACCTAAAGCCGTAAGTCAACCAGACTCTTTTTTTCTTTCCCTTATGACGGTGGTTCTTAACCTTCCTAATGCTGTGACCCCCAAACATAAAATTATTTTTGTTGCTACTTCATGACTGCGGTATTGCTGCTGTTATGAATCATCATGAAAATATCTGATATAAAATCCCAGGGGTCATGACCCACAGGTTGAGGAACCCTTCCCTATGACTTCGGATCTGCACACCTGTATTAAGTCCCAATGGCCACAATACTCGGTAGATTCATACAACCCAGGATGCACTAGAGAAATATGTTTGTTGAATGAATAACAGAAGCTCTGAGGGAAAAAAAAGCAAAAAAAAAAAAAAACAAAAAAAAAAAAAACAAAAACAAAAAAAAAAAAAACAAAACCCAGCATGGAGAGTCTCTTCAGAGTAATTATTACCCAAGTTCCTAGTTTTCTGACCTCAATTAGGTTTGCCTTTTCCTTGAGGGAGCCCTTTTAGGTTGAATGTTCTTACAAAGGAACAGGTCCTCCCCTTGGTGGAAAGTGCTGCAGAGCGGTGGTGGTTGGAGAACATTGTTCGCAAAGGGGCACACAGTGGATATTTAACACTTTGCCGCATCCAGCTGGTCTCCAGTGAATCTATGACCACTCTCCTTATCTGTGGAGTCTGACCTTGCAAATTTGCCTGCTCACTGAAATGTATGTGTAAACCCCTTGTTAGTACCTGAGGTGGGGGCTGGAGAGATGGCTCAGCGGTTCAGAGCACTGACTGCTCTTCCAGAAGGACTGGGGTTCAATTTCTAGCACCCATATAGCAGCTCACAGCTGTCTGTAACTCCAGTTTCAGAGACTCTGACGTCCTCTTCTGCCCTCCATAGGCACCAGGAACAGGCGTGTCCATATAGTTACATGCATGCAAGCAAAATGCTCATGCACATAAAATAAAAGTAATAAAGAAAAAAAAAAACGAAACAGGCATTACAGTGTGTGGAAGGCAGTGGAAATTTTAAGATCCCTGACTTCTATGTTCCCAGTTGGTGATAAACATGGCAAATTCTATGCTCTGCTTCAACTGTGTAAGTAAATGCCATGTTCACAACTGTTTCTGGTTAGTATGTATGCGTTTATTTATTTGAATTTCTGTGCTTTTTTGTTAGAGTGTCACCGTTTAACCCTCCACCACCCTGTCCCCCCACTCTCCACCCTCAGCATTTCAGAGCTAGTGTATGTGTGAGGAAGACTGTGACTCACCTTGTGGACAGAATACCTGCTCTGAAGAGCCTTCCTGCCACCCAAGCTTCAGGTGCTACCCGGCACGAACCTTATGAACTTGCTTTTTTTTTGGGGGGGGGGGGTTCAAGACAGGTGTTCTCTGTGAAGCACTGGATGCCCTAGACTCACTTTGTAGACCAAGCTGGCCTCACACTCACAGAGATCCCCCTGCCTCTGTCTCCCAAGTGTTTGGATTAAAGGCATTCCCCACCATGGCCCAGTGAACTTTATATACTTGCATTTGTTCTTGTTCTTGAGGCAGAAGCTCATGTAGGCCAGGTTGACCTTGAACTTGATATACAGTTAGTTGAAGATGATCTTGAACTCCTGATCTTTCTGTGTTTGGGGGTTGGTCTGATGCTTGTAATTTGATCTAATTATGGGCCCTCAAGATCTGGTTACTGCCTGGATTGACCTATCTTTGTTGTATAAACCTGCTTAAGAAATTATACCTGATTGGTTGAAAATTAAAGGCCTAAAACCTGGGTAGGGCAGAATGGGGTAGGCATGGCTAAGGTTGCTGGGCTTTGGGTTTGGGAGAATCATGGGAAACAAATAGATGGGAAGAGAGGAGGCAGGAGGATGCCACAATGGGTTAGCGTGGAAAAAGAACCACATGGGCCAGGAGAAAGGACTCTAAGAATGGCATGGATAGAGAAAACAGCAAGATGAAAAATATAAGCAAGTATCTTGGGGTTATTGACAAAAGGTAGCCCAGATAGGAATGGTTAAGACAGATGGCATTGGATGGGGGCTGGGAGATGGATGGTGAGGTTATTGAGACAGTGTAGGTAGAAAAACTGCCCAGCCCATTGTAAGTAAGGCAATTATAAAATCTAAGAGGTGTCTGTATCTTATTTGATTGTGATAGCAGGTCAAATAATACCACTGCAATAATTATAGGGCTAATAATAACATTGTATAGCCCAACACCCATTTTCATTTACAACATTTCTGCTTCTACTTTCCCAATCTTAGGATTACTGGTATGTAACACCAAACCTATCTGAGTTTCACTTAATGAGTCAACAACTTATGGGTAAGGGAAAAATCTTTTTATAGAAACATACATAGAATAAAGGTATATATTGATAGTTGACAAAAATATGACACGAGAAACTAATGTTGTATTTTCCTTAGCATAGTATTCAGTATTTGCTAATACTATATTCATGGTAACTTCACAGATTAAAAGTGCCTTGAAAAACAAGAGCTGCTTGAAGGCCACTCTGTAGTCGCAGGGAAAAAGCAGCTTATATAGTATGAAAATGGTTGGCATGGCTTGATTTTGACTGTGACCCACTGCTTGCCAGTTCCTACTAAATCACCTGTTTTCAAGCCATCAGATGATGGTGGCTTGTTAGAGAGATCTGCAATCTTACTTGAGTTTAGGCAGCTGGGCTTAGGGGCCAGTGCTTTCTCATTGCTGGCTGCTTCCCTTGCGGCAGTTTTCCAGAGCCCTGTGTCACTTAACTATCAGTCTGAGAAATGCAGCCTTGGGCAATTCCATCATCCTGCTGACACAAACCTGGATGGCATGGACAGGTCACTGCAGGTGGATGCTTTCTGCAGTCAAGAAATGTGCAAGGCCGGTACTGATATACCACAGCGTGCCATCTGACACCAAACTTGGTGTTTTATAAGTACAATTTAGAATACACAAAAATAAGAAAAAAAGCATAGTGCAGAAAATTCATGAACCAGCAAAAGTGTTGCAGTTGTCAAGATGTCTGTATTGTGCGTGTACTTTGACACAAATGGCAATACAATAGTCTCACAGCAGCATTCCTGCAATTTATTGTTCTGTGAGGTCATGGCAGCTATGATGTCACTAGACTATAAGCTTCATTTTACAGTCTTTCGGGACTACTGCCTTATATGCGGCCCTATGCTGAACAAAACATCATAACGAGGCACGCAAATTAACCAAGGCTAGAGCGCAGGTTACAATGGCAGCAAGAAGAGCTTTCTGCATACAGCCTCCTCCACTCCTCCCGTGGGTCAGCAGTGTGACCTTCACCACTGGGGTTCTTTTGACATTGTCCAAACAACACACAGAGAGAAAGCTGATGCTGAGAAATCTCACTAGTTCCTCGCCTTCTCACCATTTTCGGAATTCACAAATACCCTACTATTTAACTGGGAGAGAAAAACAACAACAGCAACAAAATAAGTAAATAAATCAGGAAGATCCCCCCAAAGCTGTAGCCTCAGATCTGAGGCTGTAGGTCACGGGTGAAGAGCTTGTCTAACTGCACAAGGCCTGAGATTTTATCTCGGGGGAGGTGAGGGGTGGGAATCAAATCTCTAGGCTGGGTTCTGTTAGCTGGCTCACGACACAATTGTAGAATTGGGGAGGTTCCCACCCCTCTCCCTGTGCCCCAACCTTATTTAGGTTCATGTCAGTCAGACAATTTTCAGGCAGGGGATAGAAACCTGCTGGTGAGAAACTTCTCAAGCGTCACTGCTTGCAAAAGACCGAAGGAAAACAAAAAGACCAGTTTATTATCCTGACGGGAAAAGATAACATCTCTTTGCCCTTTTGGTTTGTTTAAGGTTAGGACCGGAGCATTCTTTGAAAGTTGCCTAAAAAGAGAGTTTCTCAAGCATTTCTTTCCTCGCTGTGTTCTCATTCAAAAATGACTATCATAAATAAAAATATTATGACTGATATACAAAATTATGCGAATCTGCTCAGTTGGAAGAGAGGACTAATGACTGATGATAGCTCAAAGTTATTTGTCAACTAAATGGAGATGTTCTGTTGTCTTTACATCTCAGTAAGCATTGTTTTAAGCACTGGATTTGAGATTACGTAAAAAAAAAAAAATAAATAGGCGACAAAATTAAATCAGCACTTTGACCACAACAAACACGTAGCACTTAATAGCTGTGACCTCATTAGCCTTTGCATATTAGAAATACAACATTCATAAACCTAGATCCTCAGATCTTGTTCCTGCAGGCTGTCTGGGTTTGCCTCTATCATTACAGTTTAAGGATGAATTACCGAGTCTCAGAAAGAGGAATGAGCTGGCACGTTCTGCACGGAGGAAGGACTCTGCACGTGGATGGGCGTCCTGGCTGGTCTAGCTCGGTTGGGGCCCAGGGAGTGGGGCGGGGCGGAGTAGCGGGTTCCAGGCAGCTGAGCCAGCCCAGCTGGGGACACTGTCTAGGGTGGCCAGGGGCGTGGCGAGCCTTCAGTCACGTAGCCCTGAGCCTTGCGCAGTGTCCATGGGCTACCAAGGACTGTGGACTTCTCGAGGTCAGCATTTGATGGCGCAGGGGTCATCTGGGTCTTCCTGATCACATCTTATTTGCATACTTGCTAAAAATTGACAGAAAACAGGAACCAGGCACATTTATACAAGTTGCACAGTTCAAAGAGGGAGTGTCGCCGAGGCTGCAGGGTTCTCTGGGACCCGGGATTTCAGCAGCGTTTGGCAGATAAGGAGACTTGCTAAGACGATGTGCCACCCCACCCCCACCCACAGGCCCTGCGTTCTTGCTTCACACTATCCTACCCTTAGCCTTTTTTGGGGGGTAGGGTTGGGGGGGGGTTGGTAACTTAAGACTTTGAAGCAAAGTCCTGGAAAAGCTACTTCTTTTCTGCAGCTGTAGGTCTGCTGGTGTGCCTTTGCGTCGATCACTTGTTCAATCGCTTGGGCGCTTCCACCGCGCCACAACCCCCACCCCCACCGGAGCAGACAACAGAATGTAGTCGGAACAGAACGTTGCCTTGCCGTGGTCCTTGAAGAAAGTGTTGTTCACTGTGGCTGAGCCTTCAGGGGGTGTGAGCCAGGAACAGCACCCAAGGTTCATTTCTGCCACCAAGGCAGCTCAGGAACTTTCCTGCGGTGAAAGGAAATAATTCTATTTAAACTTTGGCCATCCTTTAAGGCCAAAACCTTTCAAAATTCTAGCCACACATACAGCCCTCCAAGAGGATAAACCAGAACAGAGTGTGCTAAAAAACAAAACAAAACTACAAAACAAACAAAAAACACCCATGATGCACTACCCACCCAGGGACTGTGCCGTTTCAAACAGAAGTATAGGACGCTGTTGTTCCTTCCTTTCATCATAAGCATGGCACCAGAGGCTCTGCTCCCTCTCCCGGGGAAGTATGAATGACAATATGTATCTGCCAGGTAAAAACTACGGGTACTGAGCAAGTGGTGTAAGGCTGTAATCCCAGCCCCAGAAGGACAGAAAGTTCAAGGTTTGCCTAGGCTATCAAGGGAGTTCCATGCCGGTCAGGGTAAATTAGTCAAGACTAAGATCTAATCAATCGGTAGGTGGCCCAGGCAGTGTCCTCCAGGCCCTAGTTAGCAAAGAAAAAAAAAAAAAAGGCAGGGGCTGGTTGACCTGTGGGGAGAGGGGGAGGGAAGGCTGGATGCAATATTGTGCAACTCCTTTCCCAGTCAGGCCACACCACCCCACCACCGAGGCCCACACACCTCAGGGTAGGAGGGACCGTCCCTTGTCTGTTCTTTGTTTGTTTCCACAGGTAGATTCCTCTTCCCTGTTCCCTACTTGTCCTTCACCTCTGCTCCAAGCCACTTCCCCTGTCCCTTCCTTGCGGCTTTCCGTAATTACTCGACTATGTGGCTAACACAGCACTGTGGCCATGCTATTGTTGAAGGCCAGTTCTCCCCCTTCAGATCCACAGCTCTTGAAAACAGGAACTCAGCCTCATTTCTGTCAAGGTTTGTTTCTGCCTGACTGCTGGAGGCTGGGAACAGATTTGAAAATGGATGTCCTACTCTCTGGAGCCCAGAAGGGGAAGACAGACAATAAACAAGAGAAAGTAAAAGATGCCCAAGGCTTCCATCTGGGCCGTGGGGGGCAATGAGCAGAGGTGGCCGTGAGGTAGGGGGTGGATTCGAGGGCCAGGACCTGGACAGACAGGGGACAAAGACAATGCCTACCAAGGTAAATGCTGGGGAGTGGGCAGGTTCTGGACCTTCATTTAAGGGAAAGCTGATAGATATCTTGGTGGGCTGGAGATGAAGGGTGGGAACTGAGAGTCAAAAGTCACATCCAGGTCTTTGGCCTGAGGAGGAGGGCTGCAGGAGTTGCTCTTGTGGGGAGCACCCTGGACTGTTAAAACTGTTAAGGCAGCTGTGTGGTATGGCACTTAGCCACCCAGGGCTTGGCATGAGGGCCAGGCACACAAGGACACATGGTGGGTACACATGAAAAGGGCTAGCTGACTAGATCGATCAAAAGAAATACCTGCGCTTAAAATAAAAATCTCAGTTACATGGATTTATGAATTAAGAGACGGGGAGAGACAGGCAGGGCAGGGATTTCAAACTCCCCTTTCTCAACTGTATCTTTTTTTAATTTAATTTAATTTATTATTATTATTTTTTTTTATGAAAGTGCTCAGCTGGCCAGGCCTAGTGACATTGGCTTGTAATCTCAGCTACTCAAAATGCTGAGGCAGGAGAATTATGAGTTCAAGATCTGCCTGGGCTACAAAGTGAGCTCAAGGCCAGCGTGAGTAACTTAATGAGACTGGGTTTCCAGATAAATCTTTAAAAGGGAGCTGAGGATACCCCAGCCCTGAGTCTGATACCCAGCACACCGGGGGCAGAGTCCTCCTTTTGTCATCCTCTGCATCTTTGTTTTACTCCTCCTAGATGAGGCAGCTTGAGGTCGGTGGCTTGTCAACATTGCGATTCCCTAAAATGACCTGAGACCAAAGGCTCGCAGCCCTGGAGATGTTCCTTGACTTGGGAACAGTGGAGGACCTTTTAGTCTAGTTACATGAGGCTTCTATTTTTTTTGCCCAGTTATATCTTTTTACACAACTTACAGAATGAAATATATTTCTGTACTGTAAAATCATGTCTTGATCTTTTTGTTTAATCTGAGGGTTGGTTATTATATTATTTTACAATTTTTTTTTTTTTTTTTTTTGCTTTAATCTGGGGTAGCAATACAGCCTTGCAATGCCAACATTTGGGAGGATGAAGTAGGGAAATACACAGTGTGAGGCCAAATTGAGCTACATAATAAAACTTTGTCAAGAGAGAGAGAGGAGGAGAGAGAGAAAACAGGAAATAAAAAGAGGAAAAAATAAAAGACAGAAAAACAACAACACCCTGTTTCATCTTTCTCTGTGTGTGTGTTCGCTACTTTGTAGATTTTTGTGGTAGTTGTTTTGTTTTGTGACAGTCTCTCACTTGCTCAGGGAACCAGAGGCTCACAGATTTGGCAAGACTGGCTGGCCAGGAAATAGAGGGATCCCTCGTCTTTGCCTCTCCAGCACTGGGAATCCAGGTACACGCTGCAATGCCTGGCTTCTATGTGTGCTTCATGTGTCTGAGCTGAAGTCCTTACCCTTCTGTGGCTTGACCCATCTCCCCAGCCCCTGTGATTTTAGCATTTGTGCTCCTCGAGTTTCTTAGTTCTTGCTCATTGCTGGGCTTCTTTCTATATGTGTCTTTGTCTTCTTATCTCTAAGAGGGTTTTTTTCTTCTTCTCCTCCTCCTCCTTAAAACCCCCTGTTCCCAAATGCTCACGTTCTCACCAGGCCTCATGCAAGAATACAGCCAGTTCTGTGGACAGGGAGGTAAGCACTAGCTGGCCTGGTTGTTTTCCTCAGACCAGGTCTCGCTGGTCCTCACCTGGAACCTTCTCTAGGATCATCCCAGATGTGTTCTTTTTTCAGGGTTGTTCAGCTATACATTCACATATAATGTTGCTTTGACACAAGCTAGATTCTTCGGAGAGAAAGAAGCCTCAGTTGAGAAATGCTTCCACGAGATCCAGCTGTAAGGCATTTTCTCAATTACCGATCTATGAGGGAGGGCTCAGCCCATCGCAGTTAGTGGTCCTGGGCTGGTGGTCCTGTGTTCTATAAGAAAGCAGGATGAGCAAGCCAGTAAGCAGCACTGCTCCATGGTCTTCTCATCAGCTCCCGCCTGCAGGATCTTGCCCTGTTTGAGTTCCTGTCCTGACTCCCTTCAATAATGAGCAGCAAATACAGTATGGGCAATGGTATGTCTCAGCATACTAGGCTTTCAATGGCATTTATTCAACAAATGCATGAACAAATAAATACCATTTCCCTTCACTGGCTAGACACATTTTATAAATCACTTGATGCATATCTGGAAATGCCCAAAAATTAACCTGTAAACCCCACCTGCCCCCCCCAACCCAGGTAACTTCCTGGAATGCTGGGAGTTGTAGTTTCTTGAAAATTAAAAAAAAAAAAAAAAAGCCTCGTGGGAAAGTATGCTCTCTCTGCCTGAAACTTGCAGACCAGATGTAAGTTCTCAGCATGCCTGTTTGTGTACTGCCATGGATTAACCCCTTAAAAGAGTAAGCAAGTCCCCAGTTAAATGTTTTCTTCTGTGAGCTGCCTTGGTCAGGGTGTCTTTCCAGAGAACAGTAACTAAGATACTTGGTGTCAGTTACCATCTTTCATGCAGCCAGTCTCCAGAATTCTTTTCCTCTTGCAGCACAAGGTCTCCAGTCCCACTACATTCCTTTTTTCTTCTTCCTAAAGCCCTTAACTACTACATATTAGGCATCTCAAATGAATGAACTTTTTTGTGGCTGCTTTCTTTCACCTAACTCATTTCAAGTTTCACTGAGGGTGTCACAAAGGTCATCGTCGTCTTCCTTTTTAAAGATGAATGATATTTGTGTGTGTGTGTATGTATGTGTGAGATTGTGTGTGCATTAAATTTTATGAATGTGTTATGTTAGCCACCATCCAGCTTCTTCATTTTGCTATCATGAATACTGCCTATGTGGACCTGAGCATGCTCATGTCTCTTCAAGACCTTATCTTCCAGTTCCCTGTTTGACTATATAATAATTACATTTCAAAAGTTTGTTGATACTCCTTGTTTTTGTTTTCGAGACAGTGTTTTTCTTGTATTCCTGGCTGTCCTGGAACTTACTCTAAAGACCAGGCTGGCCTTGAACTCTGCCTCCCAAGTGCTGGGATTAAAGGCACACACCATCACCACCCTGCTTAAATTTTTTGAGGACCAACAGACTATATAGCTATCTGCTTGTTCAGAAATTATCTCCTGATTCTGCCTCATGACACCATAACATCATGGTTTTTCTCAGGTCTTTGGCTTTCCCCTTTCATTCTCCTTTGTGACAACCTCTCCCCAGCCACCTCACTCTACTACCAGTGTTCTTTGTAGCTTGGTGACTTCTCTTGATGGATCTTCTCTCCTTCCTTGACTTCATGTGTTTTTGTAGTTTTACCTCTCACCTGTATGCTAATTATTCCCAGCTAGTGAACGCCCCTCTTTAGAAAGACTGTCTTATGCTGCATGTTCCCTGTTTGTTCCTTTCTATCCATTTTTCTCTTTCTGACCCACCTCTCTGTCTTGACACATCAATCGTTTATGGGTTTCAGCAACAGTCTTTCTGACTTCCAGAAAGACTTTGTCCTGTGGCGGTTTTGAACGAGGTTTTACAGGCTGGAGATGTGTGAGGTTGGTAAACTTATTTCTTCCTCTTAGTGGGTGCCCTCAGGTTGGCTGTATCACCTTGCCAAAAGCTATAGATCCAAAGAGGTTGCCATCCATATGTCTCTCTTCCTTCCTCTCTTCCTCTCTCCTTCCCCCTCCTGCTTTCTCTTGCCTCCGATTATTAAAGCTAGCTGTAGAAATGGCTCCACAATGCTACTGCCATCAAAGAACTACAGGTCACGGAGCTTTTCTTAAACTCCGCTCACACTATTGTAAACAACCCATATATTAAACTTTCCTGCTAGGACCCTGAGCTGACATCAGCTCTTGCAACACCTCATCATCAGAGGCATTGCAGTGCAACACAGGGCTTCTGGTGTTCCTGCACACCTTCCTCTCACTTTCTGCTGTCTTTGCAAACATACCGTGTGAGCAGACCAGGTGTGCCTGGGGTCAACACGACTTCTCTGTCTTAACTGTCCTCACGATCCACGTTATCTGACACGGAGTCTATAAATTGAGCTCTTCAGAGATAACCACCTCTTATCCCTTAGCTTATAGATTACATATTACCATCTCAAAATACCTTCCTCTCCCCAGCTTCATTCTATCCCCCTGGCCCCAGTTTGTTTGCCTCTTAGAGAAGGAGAACACTGAGTGATCTCACTCAGGAAGTGTGTATTTTACTTCCACATTTTGTTCCTTTGGTAGAAAGAGTGACTCTGAAGCTATTAGAGATAAGGAGTATAACTTCTCAAGGTCCTCCAGTTCGGATAGCCGTTTTTGCCAGCTAATCCAGCACAGCAGACTTAAGCTTCAAAAATCTCAGACCTGCACCCATTCTTTCTTTAAATCCTCATAGGAAACAAGCCACTTATCCACCCTCTGCAGTGGCAGAAATATAGTGTTTGACTTTAAAGGGTTCATACAAGGTCAATGCTTTTTTTAAACAAAGCAATCTCACTGCCTTTGCTATCATCTGGTAGGAAGTGTGCATTATCAAAAGGATACAAATAAATACTTCAGAACTCTACTCCCAACAGAAGATACCAAAACAAAAACGCAACAAAACTCACACAAACACACACATACACACACACACACACACACTCCACAAAAACAAAAAACTGCAGCACTTTTTTGCTTTTCATTTTCTTGATCATTTCTATCTGGGAGTATGTCATAGCAGAGTATTATCATCTCCTTTTACCAGAACCCACCTAACCTAATATTTTCTTGACTTTTTGCTGTTGTTTTGACAGGGTTTCTCTGTGTAGCCTTGGCTATCCTGGAACTTTATAGACCAGGCTGGCCTCGAACTTCGAGAGATCCGCCTGCCTCTGCCTCCAAAGTGCTGGGATCAAAGGCGTGCGCCACCACTACCACCTGGACTCTTGACTTCGTTTTAGATGGACTCCCTTCTTCCTCATCTAACAGAAGGTTTAGGTACCTCAAGCTCCATCCTGCTGCTATGCATGGAGGTTCACAAGCGGCAGCATCCCATTTTGGTGCACCGTGGTGTGCCCTGTCCGTGGAGCACCACGGTAGAATCTCACCATGAGCCCAGTTTCATTGTCTCTAAGTCAGAAGCTGCCCAATCCTTGGCTGGATACATTTAAAATCCCCACACCCAGAAGCGGCTCTAAGAAGGGGTGATAGAGAAACAAACTGCCAGATTCACATCTTAATTATTTGGTGCAGTCAGTTGCAAGTTTAGGAAAGAAAGCAAGCACACGAGAACCTAAATGAAAGGGAACAGTTTGAAACTGTAACTTGGTTTTGTATAAAGTCTTCACATTGAATGAAAGAGAAAGTAGAAGCAGACAGTCTGTTAGAACTGAGCGACGTGTTCACTTGATTTCTGCTTTATGGAACTGTCTGAATGAAACACCCATCATTGGTGGTAATGGGCTCGGAGCTAATCATCACTTGGCTTAGGGTCTCTAAATTGGTCAGATCTGCTTGAATACTTTGGATGGGACCACGGGAAGGCAATGAGTGTCATGCAGGCTGACTTCCGAGTAAGGATTCCGGACGGTAGATGGGAATGAGGGAAGGATATAAAGGGCGTGGCTGATCCATCCCAGAAACATTTACTGGTGTCATGGCTAGCGCACAGGGTTGAATGTCTCAGCTGGTCTTCAGTATACGTCTCCCGAGAAGTAGTCTCTGATACCAGTGCTATCAGGAATGAGGGCAAGCAGGATCTCTTGAGAGTTGGAGGCCAGCCAGGTTTATGTAGCCAGTTCCAGGGCAGCCAGGATTATATCAAGAAAACACGTGCCAAAAATACCAAATAAATAAATTGTAAAAAACAAACAAACAAACAAAAAACCCGGAAAAAACAACATTCCTCCAAAAGCTGAATGTGTCAGGTAAACCATTTACTGTGGAGTGAGTTCCACAGCTGTGAGAAGAACACTGGTTTGAATTATAGTCTGGTGAATGGCTCCCAGCTCAGTCAAAGTACCTGGCTTGTGCAGATTTTATTTTATTTTTATTTTTTGTTTTTTCAAAACAGGGTTTCTCTGTGTAGCCTTGGCTGTCCTGGACTCCCTTTGTAGACTAGTCTGGCCTTGAATTCACAGACAGCCACCTGCCTCTGCTTCCCAGAGTGCTGGGATTACAGGCATTCACCATTTCCCCCAGATGCATAGATTTTTTTTTTTTTTTTGCATAGAATTGTTATATTCATGAATATCTCTA
>NW_026592189.1:0-7933 GCF_907164565.1 Psammomys obesus | reverse complement strand
TGTGCTTATGATCTGTGTTTTATAAGTGTACTTTTCTTTTGGGGGGGGTAGCACAGAAACAACAGAGTATGTTTTATAGTAATTATGAAAGGTATAATTTATAGAAAACCACAGTGAAAAGAAGTTATTTCTTAAATTGGCTAAAATTTCACACAAAATCTTTTTACAATTTATAGCACACATGAAGTTATAAGTTTCTTAAAGGAATCTTAAGAAACTACCAATTTAGTATAAAAATGTGAAAACACAAGTTAAATATTAGAACTATCTGAGAAATGTAAAGCTGTTTCTGTCCCTTTGGTCAATATATGTCCCAGGAGCTCACTTGCCCTGGGCTATAGTCAAGGAACTTTGACATTCAAAGCTCTTTATTATGCCAACATTACTCAATAAACATGATTATTGTAGAAAAGAAAGAAGACAAAGAGAACAAGAAGGAAGAGAGGGGAACAAAAAAGAAAAATGAAAACACATACAGTCGCCCTCTTGTTTGTTTTTTTTTAAGTCTAATAATTAAGATTTAAATAATAAAAGAAGAAAACAATGAATATTATCATAAGTATCTGAGACAGTAGTTAATTATCAAAATAGCACGAAAGCAAAACCACATATTCTACACAATTTCACATTACTGCCTTGAGACAATGAGGCATTTTAGAACAATAACACATATAATATAGTTTAATGTTTAATGTATATATAACTGAGTTTCTACACAGGTAAATGAGTATCTTAATTCTATGTCTTGGACTGCAGCCATCAGAAAGTAAATTCTTGGTTAGTTAGGAGAGGGATAAAGGAACTACTACTAATCTAAAAGTTCAAAGCATTTAAGAAAAGCTATGGAATAAGGCTTTAAAAGCTCTGGGGAGATCCAGAGTTCTTAGTAGTAAAAACTAATGTGCTATTTCTTGAGAGTTTTAACTCAAAGAATAAATCTGTCTCAGCTGGCTTTACTCCAGGAAGAGAGCACCCAATGTAGCAGAAGACTGAAGTCCTAGCAAAAGGATTTTGCCAGTCCCCAAAGGAAAGCCAGGGTATGTATTAGAAGTATTTATGAATGTTGGGAGTGCCAATAATGCTCTCCATAATAATAAAGTTACAAGGTCTAAAGTTCTATTTCCTTAGTAGACAATGATATCAATGAGGGAGATCAACATTATAGAGCACAATGTGGTAAAAATAGAGCTTGTTCTGGCCAACAGTCATCTGTTTCATTGCTCTCAACATAAAAGATGGGAAGTAAAGGAAAGTCATGGTTAACACTTCTAGCGAACACAAACCATTTCTGAAGAGAAAAGGGGTAAAAGTTGGGTTTCTTAAGTTGTTTTCCTTTGAAAAAAAAAACAGTATTTTGTAAAGCTTTCCTCCACTGAACACAAAACAACCCTGACTTTTACATAGGAATGGTTAGTATTATTACATTCCCTGAATCACAAGATCACCTCAGCATTTTAGAGCCTTTAGCTTTTAAAAGCACAAACTAAATTTCAAAGTGGGTTACTTCTTATAAATTAAAGTTATTTCATGTCATTAAACTGATGAGATAATCAAAGGCAGAGATTAGGACAATTAGAATCAATTAATATCTTTAGTAGTCTTATGAATCTAAATCAGTATTTTCATATAATAACAGCAAAATGTAAGTACAATCATTTATTGAATGCCAAGTCAATTAGTCAGGTCAGAGTAATGATTTAAATGACAAAAAAATGAATATGACCTTTTATTTATCAAGAACTGTTGACATTTTCAAGAGAAAGGATAAAAAAAAAAATAAACCTGTCCTAATTATACTTCAAGGCTCTAAGAAATTATTTGAAAATGTTTCTCTCAAAGATAAACAACTCCTAAATCTAACACTACAAAGAGCTAAATATTCTCATGCAGGAACATTTAATTATTCCCCCACATAGACAAATGGTATTAACACTCAAAACTTGGGCTGCATATGGTCCTAACTTTGTACATGAAATTATGGCTTTCAGTGGACTGGGGAAGGGGCATGCTAGGAGAAGAGTGAGGGAGAGTAGGATTGGGAGGGGATGAGGAAGGGAGCTTCAGCTTGGATTCAAAGTGAATAAATTGTAATAAATTTTAAGAAATTAAAAAAACGAAAAAAGAAATTATACATATAACTACAGTATAATTTGAAATTCTGATTCATCTGATTTTATTGTTAAGCCACTGAAAGTCTATTACCAGGAACTTTGAAGGGAAAATAGATGCTAAAGAAATCAAAGATAAAACATAGTCAAGGCCACAATGGCCATAATTCTAAAATGCCCCTGAAGATATTTTGACAATACTCAAGCATATGAATATGATGAATTGTGACATCTGTGTTATATTATCTTATAAGTTAAAATTATTTTTACAGAAATAGCTAAAGTTACCAAATCATGTGACTTTGAACTAGTGAAATATAGGTGGACCTCACATATCCACACAAACAACTGAAAAGAATAGTCTGACTGACTGGTTGAAGGAGAGGAAGCCAGAGAGATTAGACGTTAGAAGGACTTGATGTACAGTTTCAAGCTTTGAAGTAGAGAAGACATACTATAGTCAGTGGCTGGAGAGACACCACTAGAGGCAAGGACAGCTGGTCCAGTCACAAATAATGATTCTGCCAACAGCCCGAATGATCTGGGAAACAGCCTACACCTGAGCTTCCAAGTAAAAATCCAGCATGGCAGGCACTGTGCTATGACCTGTAGGACCTACACACAGGACCCATTCGAGTCATCCAAGATCTCTGTAACTAGATGTGGAACTGCTGTTGCTTTAATTGGCTGAACCTGAAGCAATCTAGTATACAGCAGTTGACACCTATATGTGGCCTGGGATGAAAGTATCCTTTACCAAGCAGAGCATGAAACTGTCCTCTCAGTTTAATTCTCAGCTCAAATGAATCTCTGGATTTACGCCAAAATCCTGGGGCATAATAAAAAAAAACTTGAGATCCAAGGGCAGGCTGTTTGACACCCCTCCACCCCCAGGGGAGGAGCAGTCTGTTAGGCTACAGAGGAGGACTTTGCAGCCATCCCTGAAGGTACCTGATAAAACAGGATCAGATGATTGGGGAGGAGGTTCCCCCTATCAATAGACTTGGAAAGGGGCAGGGAGGAGACCAGGGAGGGAGTGCGGGGTTGGGGAGGGAATGAGGGAGCGGGATACAGCTGGGACACAGAGTTAACAAAATATAACTAAAAAGAAAAATAAAATTAAAAAAAAATTTATAAGAAATTTGTCTTAAAAACAAAATATGAAGTATTTTTAAATGGAGCCCTTATTTATTGACATATACTCACTTGGAGAAAAATTCTGGAACTATCTATAGAACAAGAATTTTGGGTAAGTATTTTTCTACCCATCCTTCATCTTTTTAACACAGAAATATACTTTGATTTGTAGCAAGTTTACAGAGAATTTTTAGTAGCCAACTGGATACTAACTAATCATTGAATTTTTCACTCCTAACCCCAGAGACAGAGAAGGAGAGAGGGAGGGAAAGGAGAGAGGGAAGAAAAAGTGAGAAAAAACTGCATCAAAAAAGTGCTCATTTGCTGGTTTCCACAGTGTCAAGTCTCTCTGTGTGACTCACTTCAAGATACCAACAGGATTTCTAAAAAGTTAACAATCGGCTCTTACAAGCAACCCAGGCTAGTTTCAGGAAGCTAACTGAGGAAAAGTAGTTCTGAGCCAACAAAATTGAATAACTCAGAATGTCAGCGACTCAGTGATCTGATTCTGCAATTAGAACACAAAGATTATGACACAACAATTTTTTGTCTCTTTCATATTCTACTCAACTATTCACTTAGGCAAAAACCCTTTTTACTCACAGATTCTAAAGAGTATAATAGAATCACACAAAAAAAAATTCAAACACAGAGCAGTACGTAATTGCAGAATGGAAGCAGATATTAAATTTATGAAGGGCTACTTTGAAAGTGGGGCCTGTATTATACGTCTAATAACCAATTATGAGTGAGTATATACCATGTGTGTGTTCTGTTTCTGGGTTACCTCACTCAGGATGATCTTTTTTAGTTACCACCATTTGTCTGCAAATTTCATGATGTCCTTGTTTTTAATTGCTGAGTAGTATTACATTGTGTATATGTACCACAATTTCTGTATCCATTCCTCCATTGAGAGACATCTAGGTTGTTTACAGATTCTGGCTATTAAAAATATAGCTGCTATGAATATGGTTGAAAAAATGTCCTTGTTGTATAGTTGAGCATATTTTGGATATATGCCTAGGAGTGGTATAGCTAGATCTTGAAGTAGCACTACTCCTAATTTTCTGAGAAAACGCCAGATTGATTTCCAAAGTAGTTGTACATGTTTACATTCCCACCAGCAATGGAAGAAGGTTCCTCTTTTTCCATATTCTCTTCAGCATAATATAGGATAAACATTCTAAAATCTATACTCCTAAAGAAGCTAAACAACAATGAAGACCCTAGGGAAGATGCTCAATCCTCATTCAGAAGGGCAAACACAATAGACATCAGAAGCAGGAGAAGAAAGGGAACAGGACAGGAGCCTACCACAGAGGGCCTCTGAAAGACTCTACTGATCAAGGTATCAAAGCAAAGGCTGAGACTCATAGCCAAACTTTGGCAGAGTGCCGAGAATTTTATGAAAGAAAGGGAAGATAGAAAGACCTAGAGGGGACAGGAGCTCCAAAAGGAGACCAACAGAGCCAAAAAAAAAAAAAAGGGACCCATGGGGCCTTGAAGAAAATGATACCCCAGTCAAGGATTATGCATGGAGAAGACCTAAAACGCCTGCTCAGATGTAGCCCACAGAATCAGTCTCCAAGTGGGTACCCTAGTAAGGGGAACAAGGACTGTCTCTGGCATGAACTCAGTGGCTGGCTCTTTGATCATCTCCCCCTGCAGGGGCGGGCAGCCTTACTAAGTCACAGAAGAAGACAATGCAGCCAGTCCTGATGAGACCTGATAGGCTAGGTTCAGATAGAAGGGGAGGAGGACCTCTCTATCAGTGTACTGGGGGATGGGCATGGTAGGAGAAGAAGGAGAGAGGGTGGTATTGGGAGGGCACTGGGTGAGGACTATAGCTGGGATACAGTGAATAAATTGTCATGAATGATAATAATAAAAAAGAAAGTGGAGCCTATAGGTGATAAGCAGTTCTCTGTACTGTGTTTCATTGTGAAGTGCAGAATAGCCAGGCCTACATGTTCCTCTCTGCTCGGCGAGAAGAGCTGTCCAAGCTGTGTCTCAGGAACATAATGTGAATGTCAGACTGAAGCCCTTCTTTCTAGAGCCAACAGCAGTCTTTGGAGAATAGAATGTGAGCTGCCTTTCAGCCACAGTCCCAGCCTCGGTGGCTACAAAAGGCTCTGTGTGATTTTCAAATAGAAAAATTAATCTTTTGACAATTTCTTCCAAACTAAACATGGTCTCCTTTGGTTGTGACACTACAGAGTAGGAGACTTATTATGCTCCCAACTTATTATACTGTCTAAGTGCTGTTCAAATCTTTAAAATAAGATATCAACTCCTAAACACTGATAAATTTGCCTCATTCAGTTTTATACACTATACCAACAGAATATGCACACACACACACACACACACACACACACACCAGAAAACTCTATCCATTCTAACTGCTTATAATTATTGTTACCTGAGTTGTTAGCCCCAATGGCCTGCTTCTCTAACCGTGACACTGCCACCTCTCCTCCATAGAGACTTGTCTCCTCAATTAGAGATGGATATTAGTGAAAACTCAGGAAATATTTATTCAGTGCCAACTTGCGGGAAAGGGAACTAAATAAAGACTTGTTATCCCAAAAGTCCATCTTCAGTTTCCTTGACCCGAGAGAGATTTAGGTGGAAATTAAAGGGAATGCAAAACTAAGCAGTTAGAATTAAGGCACTGCCTGGTTTCACCTGCAAGATGCTCTGACGAATGTGTGGGATCCTTCTCTTTCAATCTGAGTCCTCCTGTGGCAGACACCAGATTTCAGGCTTTCTCTTCTCCCAGCAGGAGAATTTCTGGGGAAATTCCTATTCTTGAGGACCGGAGTTTCTACAATCTGATAGCCATGGGAAAAAAAAAATGTCATAGCACTGCCATCATATACAACATATCTTTAACAAAGGCTCTTCTGTCTACAAAAAGTCTGTTGTAAGGAAAGAAATGTCAAGTTCATGGCTCTGCAGAATGTATTGCCATGATACGAATGAATCTTGGCTACCATCTAATTTGGCTCCATTATTACAAATAAGAAAGTCTGGTGCAAACTGTCTATACTGTCTCTAAAACCTTTGCCTGCGGTATGAAGTACCAATCTCTTGATGGTGTGACTTGATAAATTGTCTTCCTACACCGATACGAACATGGGCAAAGAGACAGATGTGGAATATTATGGACATTATAATGGCACTTCACGAAAGTGTTTATTTAATAAATCTGAAAATTTTTCTTTTTATGTCTTAGGATAAATTTAGGGCTTGACACTGAACTTTCAGAAAGAACACACATTAGTCTGAATCTACCTAACAATCTGATTCCTACCTAGAGAGTCTTGAAACCGATGTAATGCGAGCCACACACCATGATTTCCACAGCAAGTTCACTGAGAAGCACTACAACCAGAGAATCTGAGTCCTTTGCAGGAGAGGAAGTGATAAGAGGTGACCAGGAAAAAAAAAAAAAAAAAAAAAAAAAAAAGAACCTTATGTAATGAATATAGCACTGTATTCATTTGCAGCTGTTTGTAATAGTTTGTAGGCCGTGAAATATCTAAAATTTTCTGCATATTTCTTCTTGGATGGAGGGAGAGACTCACCAAATTCATTTTTTTTAAGAAAAAGTGAGATATCTTACAAGACAGAAGGTTTAAGAGACATTTTCTGGGAGTCATGGAAGAACGAGAGGAGACTCCTCCATGAGAGGAAATTCTTTTCACCAAGTTGCCATTACATTGCTCAGGGGACATGGGGGATGAACTCTTTCTGCATCGTCATCCATCCTGGGACAGGACTTATGGTTATCCAGCCATTTGACTCATCTGTGGTCCAGAAATAACCTCTAAAACTCATTGGTTCATCAAACAAGATTAGGTGAGGTTGTTTCTTTGATCTGTGGTCAGTACCCTGTCTGGGATGACTACAAACTTCTTCACAAGAACCCAAGAAAAGTCACAAAGAGAACTGCCTTTTGCTGCCACATCCAAAATCATCTGTGATGTGATTATATTGCTTTTACAAAAGAACATTCAGGAAATATGCTGTTTCACATCTGCAAAATGTCCGAGTTTAGACAGTCAGAGCAGTATTAGGTGAGGAAAGATACTGTAGAGTTTTAACTAAACACCAAGAAGCAAGACCCATTAGCACAAGGCATTTGGGCCTCCACTTCTCTCTCTTTTTAAAATACATGGTTTCACACAGTCAGTTGAAGAAGATCTGAAGGCCACTCCTTTCTAATCATGATCTAGGAGATTTTTACCCCAGAATGATGTCAAGGAGTTTTATTCAGGGGCATGTATGGAGTTCAGTGACAGAGTATTTGTCTACTATGTGTGAGGTTCCAGACTCAATGCTCAGCACACACACACACACACACTTATGCATGCACAAAGCAGCCACATCTAAACATACAGAGAAATCTTAATTAAATGCATATTGCCTGGTTAAGTCTCTGTGTAAGAGAGGAAAAGCTCCATTTTCTTTCCATGCACTCACAAGAACATCACACTTGATGGACGTCATTTTCTCCTTGCCTTTCAAGTTCTCTCAAATCCAACACCCACAAGATTCTTTGCCAAAATCAAGGGAAAGGAGAAAAGGAAAAACAAGTAGAGAACTTTTTTCACTCCTTAAAATGAGTTTTTGTTCTTCTTCTTCTTCTTCTTCTTCTTCTTCTTCTTCTTCTTCTTCTT
>NW_026592188.1:0-22500 GCF_907164565.1 Psammomys obesus | reverse complement strand
TCTCTCTCTCTCTCTCTCTCTCTCTCTCTCTCTCTCTCTCTCTCTTTCTCCTGTTCTCCCTCCCTTCCACTTCCCCTTTTAATGTCTCCTCTGACATTAAACTGATGGCCCTGGCATAGTCAGGAGACCCTGTTTGTCCACCCCTTGCCATACACAGGGAGGGGAAAATGGCAGGGGGGAAGAGCCATCAGCATGACAATAGAAAACAGATAAAGGAATTACATAATTTCCTCAATGTGGTATCTGACAAGTTCTGAGGCCTGATTTTAAGGTGTGTCCATGTGTTTAGTTTATACAGTCCTGTGATGGTTAGTTTTTAAATGTCAACCTGACACAATCAAGAGTCAGTTGAGAAACGAGTGTTAACTGAGGACTTGTCTACATCAGGTCTATATCATACCTGTGAGTATGACTGTGTTGGATTGTCTTGATTGTTGGTTGGTGTAAGAAGATTCAGCTCACTATGGCAGCACCATTTCCTGGTCATTAGGTCCTGAACTCTTTAATGTTGAAGAGAGGAGAAAACAAGCAAAGATGAACGCATTTATTTCTCTCTTCTCTTTGCGTTTATGTCCCTCTTCTCTTGACTGAAGATGTATTATGACTAGCTCTTTGAAGCTTCTGGCCTAACTCCCCACAGTGATGGATTCTAACCTAAAATTGTAAGCCAAAGAAAATCTTTCTTTCACTAAGATGCTTTTTGTCAGGATATTTTATCACAGCTACAGAAATATAAACTCAAGCATGTCCTGATTTAATCCTTTCCACTCCCAGGAATAATTCCCTCATCAGTCTACGGTGTTCGGGTGCTGCCAGACAGACGGGGCTGTTTACATGTCTACCTAGCGCAGAGTGATCCTCCATTTTAAAAATGGCATCAAAAGTTCCTTGTCAAATGGAGCTCTGCCACCCCAGAATGTGGGGAGAGGAGTGCCAGGGGATTTGGAGGAGGCCTGGGTATTGATGTGTTTAAAATATACTCTGTGCATAAATGAAATTCTCAGAAAGTGAATACTATTAAAGAAAAAAAAAAAAACAAAAAACAAAAACGGAACCTCTCAGGCAAGGCACAGTCTGAAAACAAGGCACTGCTTCAAACAGCATGGGTAGGTACCTTAGGGAAGAGCACAGCTCTACCTCAACCTTAGAAAGTCACTTCTATGACCTCTGAGAGGAATCCCTAAGTTCCTGCCTCCAGCGTAGTGGTGAGTATGCTGAGCCATCCTTCTACATTAAGAACTGTGCTGCTGTACTATGAATAAAAAGCATCTTTTTAAAATTCTTTACTAATTTCACTTTATTCACTTTGTATCCCCCCCCCATGGTTCCCTCCCTCCTCTTGTCCCAATCCCTCCTTTCCTCCACCCTCTGCATGCATGCCCCTCCCCAAGTCCACTAATAGGGGAGGTCTTCTTTTCCTTCCTTCTGACCCTAGTCAATTAGGTCTCATCAGGAGTGGCTGCATTGTCTTCTTCTGTGGCCTGGTAATGCTGCTTCCCCTTCAGGGAGAGGTAATTAAAGAGCAGGCCAATCAGCTCATGTCAGAGACAGTCCCTGTTCCTATTACAATGGAACCCACTTGGATACTGAATTGCCATGGGCTACATCTGTGCAGGGGTCTTAGGTTATCTCCATAGTCCTTGGTTGAAATAGCAGTCTCAGGAAAGCCCCTGTGCTCAGATTTTTTGGTTCTGTTGCTCTCCTTATGGAGTTCCAGTCCTCTCCAGATCTTACTGTTTCCCACTTCTTTCCTAATATTCCCTGCACTCTGCCCAAAGGTTGCCCATAAGTCTCAGCATCTGCATTGATAGTCTGCAGGGCAGAGCCTTTCAGAGGTTCTCTGTGTCAGGCTCCTGACTTGTTCCCTCTTTTCTCCTTCTTCTGATGTCCATCCTCTTTGCCTTTCAGGATGGGGATGGAGCATTTTAGTCAGAGTCCTCCCTCTTGATTAGTTTCTTTAGGTGTACAGATTTTAGGAGGTTTATCCTATATTATATGTCTATATGAGTGAGTATATACTGTGTGCATCTTTCTGCTTCTGGGATAGCTCACTCAAGATGATCTTTTCCAAATCCTACCATTTACCTGCAAATTTGATGATTTCCTTGCTTTTTATTGCTGAGTAATATTCCATTGTGTAGATATACCACAATTTGTACATCCATTCCTCCACTGAGGGGCATCTGGGCTGTTTTCAGCTTCTGGATATTACAAAATACTTGCAAACCAAATCCAAGAACACATCAAAGATATCATCCACTACGACCAAGTAGGCTTCATCCCAAGCATGCAGGGGTGGTTCAATATACGGAAATCCATCAATGTGATCCACCACATAAACAAACTGAAGGAGAAAAACCACATGATCATCTCCTTAGATGCTGAAAAGGCATTTGACAAAATCCAATATCCATTCATGTTTAAAGTCTTGGAGAGATCAGGGATACATGGCACATACCTGATCATAGTAAAGGCAATATACAGCAGGCCTAGGGCCAATATCAAACTCAATGGAGAGAAACTTAAATCATTCCCACTGAAATCAGGGACAAGGCAAGGCTGCCCACTCTCTCCATATCTCTTCAACATTGTTCTTGAAGTCCTTGTTAGAGCAATAAGACAATCGAAGGAGATCAAGGAAATACAAATTGGAAAGAAGAAGTCAAAGTATCACTATTTGCAGATGATATGATAGTATACCCGAGTGACCCCAAAAAAAGTGACCCCAAAAATTCTACCAAGGAACTCCTACAGCTGATTAACACCTTCAGCATCTTAATTGCTAAAGAGAACTAGAAATGATTGCTTTGCCTGTATATAAATATTTCATTTGGCATATTTGGCCACTGATCTCAATTAATTTCCTTAAATGTTGCAAGGTGGTTGATACCGAAAGCTCATCAATCATACTTTGATGTTTTCTAAGAGAATATGTGATTTAATTGATTGGTGTCTGTACCCAAATCCCAGCATATAATTCTAATTAACTGCTGTCAGATAATTGTGTGTGTTTTTTTTAAAAAAACAGTATTTTTCTTTTAGTATAGTATAAGACTCAGTATTTAAAATAGGACACTAGGACATGATTTTACTCATTATATCAGAAATGAATTCCTGAAACGAAGAATTATAGAATCCTCACAAATCCAAACCTCTAAATAGAAGTTGCATCTGTGTCACAAACTTCACTCAGGATATTCAGAAACCATGATTTCAGAAGCAGAAACCAAATACTTGCAAAGGCTATGGTCCATTTGTCAGAACATTTCCACATACATGCTGTAATTTGCCTCCTCTGGATAATAAAAGATATTTACACACATTTGGCAGAAGTAAATTCTATATTAATATGTTCTTTTCTCCTGCATTTTCCCTTCATTCTTTCCAAGAAGGCAGACGGGCTTTTTAAAATATCTTTCCTTCTGTGTGGTAGCCATTGCCAGACTTGCCCACAGAAAAACCATGAACATACTTAAATGGGAAACTCAGATAATGAACTCTCCCCAAACTACCAAAGCAACAATTTTATGTCCTGGAATGCTAATTTTTGGTACGGTTCACATGGCTTTCTAAAAAAGAAGACATATCCTTCTATGGCAAAACATTATTCTGTTGCTGGTATAATGTAAAAGACAGTGAGCCTGCCTCCAGTGTGATGGATAATTTCCTCTGCAGGGGCTCCCAACATCCTGAGGTTAGGGATCCTTCTATGAAACAAGGATGTAGGGAATTGTTGTACCTAGTTACTATGCTCATATCTTCTTGTATTTATACTCTTCTCTGAGCAGAATTAGCAGTAAACAGTCTTATAATTCTTACGCATTCACAAGCATGAACTACCCTCCATTATCTGGTGTCTTGGAGATATTTGCAGGACTGGGAATAAAAGGCAATTTTTTCAAAGATAATCATTTTGGGGAACATCAATACTCATTAGAGATTATTGTGCTTATCATCTTGACGTATCTTTAAGAGTACATATGTAAGTCTGTGTCTACCTTGAGGAATGGAACATGAATGAAACGGGAAAGAATCTTATAATACATTTATCCTACTCCCCACAAAGCCCCAGGGATGTGGCAAGTTTATAGAAGGGTTTTGTTATACAGGCAGGAGTGAAACACAGAACTACTGAGTTTTAAGAGTCTATATTTGCCTGTACTGTGAGTAGCAACTGAGGTGGATTAGAGGCAGAGATGTGCAACAATTTCCAAGTACCACATGAAGTCTGTGTTCCTGTGTAATCCCAGAGGGATATAAAATTGTCATCAGGGTAAATACTACATTTCTCATCTCATAATTATGAAATCAGATTATAATTTAAATTAATTTGAAGAAAGTTAAATATGGGTTATTTTTTAGATATCTATGGGGTTTAATATTTACTATAGTAATATAGATTTATAATTTACCTTTCAAATTGAGAACATTTTCAAAACAAGTTTTGAAATAATTTTGAAACAGATACATCCAAAAGCAAACATACAGGAATATACACAGTGGTATGCATTTCTGTTATTTGATTTCTCTCATAGATAGATAGATAGATAATAGGTAGATAGACAGATAGATAGAGATATATAGAGAGATAGAGAGATGCTATAGATATAGATGATATAGATAACAATATAAAGATAAATATTTTTGTGCTATCAAATTCACTGTGCTATTCCTCTGTAAAGTCAACCAACCTCATTCCTTCTTTTTCCTCTTTCTTTGAAAGAAAATCTTTGTGAATTTGTTATAAATGCATGTTTCCACCTGTCCTTCATCTCCATCTTTTTCATCTACCAGGAACTACTGACAGCAGCCTCCACTACCCTCACAGCCCTAATCCTTCGCTGAGTTGCTGGTTCCTCCTCCATATATTTATCTACCCTGATTTAAAAACCTTAAGTATTTAACCAATGAGTTGAATATATGTAGACTTCTATTGCATTGAGTTTAGTGATCAACTGAAAAAAAATTATAGAGAGAGATATAGATTCTATTTTAATAGCAAACATAGGAACGAGGTAATTGCAACATGAGAGAGAGCACAAGAAAGCAACCTGACCTTGAAATTAATGAATGAGCCAAAGTATATTTCCTTCTTTCAGCTGATTGTTTAAATGCCTGTACTCAAAATGAAAGAAGCAGTAGAGCAAGAAGTACTGAATATTAGAAAAAGAAATTGATAGAGAGCAAATGTTGTGGGAAGCAAGAGGAAATGACATCAGGATTCCTTGGGGGAAAGGGGACATTCCAAAATTAGAATAAGGAAAATTACTGAACACACAAATAAATAAAGACTATTGTATTTCAAAATAAATAAAAACTATTGGGTTGTATAACATTTTGTCTCACTGTTCCCAATAAAGCAGAAGATGCTGTCACTGAATGGGAATGAAACTGGAGTGTAACAAACTGGATGATTGAAAGTTGCTGGTCTAGGACATTCTCGGGAGTAATATTAGTAACAAAATCACAGCAGTTAAAACAATAATAATGATATTATTATATAATAGTTGTGGGCTTCTCCTTAGTGCCTATAGTTAACCTCGGTTCTCATGTGCTTCCACTTCTTTCAGTGGTCTTCCTTCTGGGATTTTTCCTCTGCCTATAGCAGAATCCACTTATCTGGTCTACCTACTGGTACCTCTAGACTCCTCTCTCTTTTCCTTTCAGGACCATGAAGACCAGCTGTTGGGGTTGATCTGAGCTATTATGTATTCAAATGTCAATTGCTTGTCCCACCCACCACACCCCCATGATCCTTACTCTCCTAGGAGCAAATTCTCATGAATACAAAATGATGTTGTGTGAACCTTGCCTCCCAAATTATCCCTGATTGGCTAATAAAGTTGCCTACAGCCTTGGCTGTGCAGAAGGGAGGTAGGCAGAGTGAAGATTCTTGGTCTTGTATGGTCACAGAATGACCACAAGGGAGAGAAAGAAGGAATAAAAGAGCAAGTCACCATGGATTAACATAACGAGGAGCACATGGCCAAGGGCAGCCTGCTCTGATGACTGGCCTGATGAAGCAGAAGCAGCCCAGGTGAAATATGTACAAGTATTTGTAGGGATTTGGGATGGGAAGAAGGCAAGAGAGTTTAGAGGGTTGCTATCTGCCCAGCCCTAGTGTTTTAAGGCTGTGTTTTATGTTAAATCTAACAAGTTTCTGTGTCTTTTATTTATAAAATAGCAGGTTAAGGAATAACTGCCACTGTATTAATAACCAACATTTACTAATAGAATAATTAATTCCCTTTACTTCCAGCTGCACTGATTCATTCTTTTAGTGTATAAAAGAAACTTCCTTCTCATTTTCTTGCAATGTCTCACATTCATTTTTCCACCTTTGCTTTCTTCCACACTCACCCCTAACCCTATAGTTTATCTTTCTTTTGCTTTTTTTCCCCTCCCAAGTCTTGTGCATCATCTCTATTCGGTTGAGAATTGTTATTATTTCAATTGTTTCCTTTCATCTTCCATTTGATGTTCCTTAACACAACAACACACTAGACCAGTCAGATACTTGAATGCCCCATTTCGTGTTTCTGAAGATAGGCTAGCTCTTGTCATCACCTCCTTCTTCTTAGAGTAATCACGACTTTTCAATAAGAATCTTAAGAGTAGGAGGGTGATACTGTGGTGGTTAATATTGATTGTCAATTTAAGGGAACACAGAGTCAGCTGGGAGTCAACCTCTGCGCATTATCTAGGATTATCTGGATGGTGTTACTCAAGGTGGGAAGACTTGCCCATTGTGGGTGTCATCATTCCTTGTCTGGCGTCTTTGAGAAAAGGGGGAGAAGAGATCTGAGAAGCAGCATGTACCCTTGCTCTGTTGTAACCGCAGTTGTCACGTGGCCAGCTGTTTTATGCTCTTCTGTATGGTGAACTGTGAGCTAAAATAAGACCGTTCTTCTTTAAGTTACTTTTGTTGGGGTATTCTATCATGGCATCAGGAAAAGAAACTAAGATAGGTACACACCTGCAATCTGGGCACTCAGGATGCTGAAGCAGGAGAACCACAGTCCCAAGCCAGCCTGAGCTAAATAACAATGTCCTGTCAAAAAAACAAAATGCACATTATGGAGCTAGTCTGCCCTTTCTTTCATAGACAAAACTCAGTACTGGATTGACAACTAAGTATCTTCTTCAGCCTCAGCAAAATAATATCTTAAGTTTCATTTGAGATTTATGTTCTGTTTTTTTGTGTTTGTATCAATCTTTGTGTGTGCATGTGTATGGTTGTCTAAAGAGATCAGAAGAGCACATCAGACCCCCTGGAGCTGGAGTTATAGGCAAATATGAGCTAAGAAATGAATGTGCTGAGTGTGTGAAGAAATGAATCCTAGTCCCATGAAAGCACAGCAAGTGCTCTTACCCCAGGAGCCATCTCTCCAGTACCAAGACTCTTAATCTGAGACATTTCAGCCCTCAAATATGGCATGTTATCTACCCTCTCATGTTTCCTGAGACTAAGTTTTTTTTTCTTTTTTTAAACAATCAGCAGTTCCTGTTCTCAGCTTTCCCATCCTAAAAACAATGAGTAATCTCTACCCTTGGTTGACTGAACATATTGCTTCATCTGTCTTATAGCACAATATAATTCCATCACCCCTGAAACCAGAGGAGAAAAATATGATCTCAAACTTCAACCAATTTCTGTTTGTGGCATCTGGACTAAAAGCATCTTTCTCCATGTGCCAAACAAAAGACGACATTAAATTCTCTGGCAGGTCAGTATTGCAAAGATGGAATAATACTCTCAACTTTTAAATGGTCTGTGATTACTTTGCCCAGTACCATGTGGCAGAGTCATTCTGCATCAGTCCCTGGGCCCAGGCTCTAGAAACTGACAGTTTCCACTGTTCTTCTCTTAGGAGATTTGCTCTTGGCAACTTTAGCCACTGTAATGGAGGAATAAAGTGGAAAGGTTGGGTGTTACTCCAAAGGGAAGGGTCCAACTGAGCAAAGCTTTCTAGTTTGCTTACTAGGGCCACAGATGTTAGGAAAGCCTCCAGGGCATACAAGCCACCATTTCCACAATACTGAGCAGATACAGTCCAACACTATGTTGAACAGATGAATTGGCCACCCATTTGGCTAAATTCTAAAACGACCAATGGGTAGGATATATAAAATTATTATTGTATGACTATAGAGTGGTTTTGGATAAGTTACTATGCAGTAATAGACAGATCAGCAAAAAGTCCATAGACACACCCAAACAACACTTACACACAATTAAACGAGCTTCAATGTCCATTGATGACTTTATAAAGTTTCACCATTTTATAGACTTTTATTTATACATGTGTGTATGTCTATATACATGTATGCCATGCATGTGTGGGTGCGTATGGGGAACAGAAGAGGAAATCAGAACTCCTGGCGTTGCAGACAGTTCTGAGCCTCTTGACATGCATGGCTGCAAGGAACTGAACTCTGGTCCTCTGGAAAAGTAAGTGAACTTAACCCCTGAGCTTTCTCCCTAGGCCCCGTGTTACCATTTCTGCACACAGATAAAATAGTGATAGAACTATGCAGTCAGTGTAGTTAAGATTGCAGGCTTAAGAATCAGACTGGTAGAGTCTTTCAGAGGTCCTCTGTGGAAGGCTCCTGTCCTGTTCCCCGTCTTCTCCTGCTTCCAATGTCTATCGCGTTTGCCCTTCTAAATGAGAATTAAGCATCTTCCCTAGGGTCCTTCTTGTTGTTTAGCTTCTTTAGGGCTATAGATTTTAGTATGTTTATCCTATAATATATGGCAATATCCACTTATAAGTGAGCATATATGATATGTGTCTTTCTACTTCTGGGTTATCTCAATACTCAGGATGATCTTTTCTAGTTTCCACCAGTTGCCTCCAAATTTCATGATTTCCTTGTTTTTGAATGCTGAGCAGTATTTCATTGTGCAAATGTACCACACTTTCTGAATCAATTCCTCCATTGAGGAACATCTAGGTTGTTTCCAGATTCTGACTACTATGAATAGATCTGGTACGAACATGGCTGAGCAAATGTCCTTGTTGTATACTTGAGCATCTTTTGGATACATGCCTAGGAGTAGTATAACTGGATCTTGAGGTAGCACAATTCCTAATTTTCTGAAAAAGCACCAGATTGACTTCCAAAATGGTTGTATAAGTTTACATTTCCCTCACAATAGAGGAGAGTTCCCGTTTATTAGGGTATCAAAGGAGGTACTGAGACTCATAGCTAAACTTTGGGCAGAGTGTCAGAATCCTTATGGAAGAAGAGGGGGTTAGAAAGACCTGGAAGGGGCAGGAACTCCACAAGGAGAACAACAGTGCCAAAATACCTGGGCCCAGGGTGTCCTGCAGAGACTGAGGACCATGCATGGAGAGTCTGTTCAAAGGAAGCCCATTGGCTACTCAGTTTCCAAAGAGTTTCCTAGTAAGGGGTACAGGGGCTATCTCTGACTTGAACTCAGTGCCCGGCTCTCTGATCACCTCCCCTTGTGGGGATCAGCCTGTCCAGGCCACAGAGGAAGATGGTGCAGCCAGCCTTGATGAGACCTGATAAGCGAGGGTCAGACAGAAGGGGAGGAAGACCTCCCCTATCAGGGAACTAGGGGGAGAAGAGGAAGGGTGGGTGGGACTGGGAGGAGATGAGGGAGGGGGCTGCAGAGGGGACACAAAGTAAATAAATTGTAATAGATAAATATATAAATTAAATCAAAATTTTAAAAAAAGAATCAGACCGGTACCAATCCTTACTAACCTCTCTCCCTGCACTCACCACCGTACCCCAGCTTCCAAGAAGGCACGCCCTGCTCAGCCACAAGTAAGCCTGCCCGAAACCAGGTAGACAATCCACAGGCCTTCTCATTTCTCTTTCCCGTAGATGCAGTCCTTCAGTCTCCTCTCCAGTACTATAATAGAACACCAGCTGCAGCCTCCCTTCACCCGTCCACATCTCCTGTGGCTCCCACAGACCATCCCCTCCTAACACCCCCCCCCCCAATTCAGAGCTATATCCCAGCCCCAACACCAGTGGGTACCCTCTGTAGACCACAGGACATGCTTGGCATAAAATCAGGCAGGCTGCCTATAGGCCTTCACCTCTCTCACTGCTCCCCCAGGGCCAATTCCCCAGCCTCATCCCCAGCTCTGCAGCAGAGGAGCAGTGGCTGCCCTCGCTGCCCTCCTGCGCCATCTTTTGCAGATCCCAAATATCTTCCCTTTCTAACCTTCCTCCCCCAATGTGTTGCTTTGTACTAGACCCCAACTCCAGCAGGAACCACTGCTAACCCAAGAGCTGCTCCCCCCAGGGCGACAAGCTGGCTGAAGACAGACTCACACCTCTCCTACTGCTCTTGAGACTCAACCTCCCCAGTTCCATTCTCAGCTCTGTAGAGGAAAACCTGCTATGTTCTCCCTTTCCTCTCTGACCCCATCCCCAACAAATCACAAAGACCTTCTTCCCCAACGATCTTTCCTTCAAATCGTCCCAGTGTCCCAACCTCAAACACCAAGAGGCAGTCCCTGTGAACACACTGGCTTCCCAGATCCAGAAAACAGGCAACACGCCGCTATCACACTCTCCAAAAATCCACAGAGGAAAAGAAAGAAACGAAACACCTACCCAAAAAACACAAATCCAGAAATTAGACATGTAATCATCTCAAAACCAGATGCCAAGACATCAGTATAAAAACACACTTGGTAACAACCTGGACAATGTCTCCACTGGGCCCAGCTATCCTATCACAGCAGGCCCTGAATATTCCAACAGCTGAAGCACAGGAAAACACCTTAAAACCAACTATATGAAGATGGTTTAGGCTTTCTTTGTTGATTCCATTTCCATTTTCAGGTCTTGAATAGTTTCAATTGTTTACTACCTCAACTGTTTGTGTTTTCTAGGGTTTCTTCAAGATTTTCATTTCTTCCCATTTTCAGTTTGTTTTCTGAATTTCTTTAAGGGCATTTTTGTCTCTCTTTCATGCCGAAAATACCTTGTTCTTTTGTCTGTTATTAAAATGGAATATATATATGTATATATATTGGCTACTAATATATATATATATATATATATGCTACTAACCTTAATGCAATAGAAGTCTCCATCTTTTTGACTCACTGGTTAAATATTTAAGGCTCTACATAAGGGAAGATAAATAAATATATGAAGGAGGAAACAGCAAGGACTGTGGGGTAGTGGAGCAGCCACCTGTCATTCTCAGAGGCGAAAGAGATGGAGATGAAGAACAGGTGGATCACATGAATTTATAACAAAGTCACAAAGATTTTTCTTTCAAAGAAAGAGGAAAAGGAAGGAATGTGGCTGCTTGACAATCACAGAGGAATACCACAGTGAATTTGATACCAAAGAAAATTATTTATCTCTATATTGATACCTATATCATCTGTATCTATATCATCTCTCTCTCTTTCTCTCTCTCTCTATTTATCTATCTATCTATCTGTTTGTCTATGAGAGAAATAAAATAAGAGAAATGCATACCAGTGTGTATATGCCTGTGTGTGTGCCTTTGGATGTATGCATTTCAAAATTACTTCAAAAATTATTTTTTAAAATATTCTCAATTTGAAAGGTAACTATAAATCTATATTACATATAGTAAATATTAAACCACATAGATATCTAAGAATATCTATACCACATAGGTATCTAAGAATAATCCATACTTAATTTTCTTTAAATTAATTTAAGTTCTAATCTGATTTCTCTATTATAAGATGAAAAATGTAGTATTAACATTGATGACATTTCTAATGGTTTTTTGTTGTAAAAATAGTTTATTGGTTGAAAAAGTACCTTCCATGATTTTCAAACAATTTGCATAATTCATTTTATTTATACAGAAACACCTGAAATGAGAAAAAGAATGTATGGCTTTTTCTATATCCCAGCAGTTGAGAGGCAGGGGCAGGAAGGTCTGAGTTTGAGGCCAGTCTGATCTACATAGTAGGTTCCAGGACAGCCAGGTCTATATATATATATAGATATATATATCTATATATATATACCATTAAAAAATATCTTATTTCCATTCTCTATGGAATGTTTCTCCCTCAGTTCTTATTTAACAGTTTTGTGATTCCTGAAACAGTGTGTTTGTCATTTCATGAAGAGAGTTGGTTTTGCAAGGGGGTTTAGTTTATGCAAGAACAAATGATAAAGCTGCAGTTGTAGCCCACTGGCAAGCCTGAAAGAGTGTCTTTGACGAGTGTAGTGCAAAGAAGGGAAAAGATATAAAACTGTACATGATAGGAGTAATGTACGTACTGGCTGCAATCTAGCCAGCCAGCGGTATGAATGTGAGAGAACATAACATCTTGCCGGTCATCTGGGGTGCACTGCCAACTAGAGCTCAGCCCGGAGAGGTGGACTCCCCTTGGGGTGGTGAGTATCCAACCTGCTGTGTGTTTGACAAGCTCTGTGAGTGTCAGGGTGTTGCTTCCCAGATAAATTTGAATGAGAGCTTTTCTATGAAGGACAGTTGACTTTTCCTAACACTCAGCCTTTTGGGGAAAAAAAATCTCATGGAATGTTGACAGTTATTTGAAACCTTAACTCCTTTGAATTCCTACCCTATTCCTGGGGAGCCCTAGGCATCTGCCCCAAATTGCCTTGGAGTTGGACTGATGCTAGAAGTGAAAAATCTTCCTAGTAAAGGTCTTCTCTCTTCCCAGAACCAACAGAACAAGAGGCTGGGAATGGTGGTGAACAGTTCAAGAGACTTGAGTCAGGAGGATCACTGGAAATTTTGAGAGTAGCCTAAGCTACATAGCAACACCTTCTCTCAAAAAAAAGTGTACTGGCTATATAGAAAAAGCCATACATTCTTTTTAAAGCTTTTTATAGGATTTTATGTATTTATTATGTGTACAATGTTCTGTCTGCATGTACACCTACACGCCAGAAGAAGACACCAAATTTCATTATAGATGGTTGTGAGCCACCATTTGGTTGCTGAGAATTGAATTCAGGACCTTAGGAAGAGCAGCCAGTGCTCTTAAACTATGAGCTATTTCTCCAAAAAATTGATAACAATTTTTTATCCCTCTGGGGTCACACAGGAATACAGAGTGCATGTGGTACTTGGAAATTACAACAAATTTCAGCCTGTAATCCACCTCAGTTGCTACTCACGGCACAAGCAAACACAGACTCTTAGGACTCAGTTCTGTGTTTCAATGCTGTCTGTAGAACAAAACTCCTCTACAAACTTGCCACATACCTGGTGCTTTGTGGGGAGTAGGATAAAGGTATTATAAAATCCTTTCCCCTTTCATTCATATTCCACTCCTCAAGGCAGACACAGACTCACATCCATACTCTTTAAAGATACTTCAAGATGATAAGCAGAATAATGTCTACAGAGTATTGATCTTCTCAAAAGAGAAACTCAAAGAAATTCTACCATAATCAGGAATAAAACAAGCTTCTCCATTCTCTCCATATGTATGCAATATAGAATTTGGAGTCTGAGCTAGAGCAATAAGAGAACTGAATGAGACCTAGGGGATACAAATTGGAAAGGAAGAAGTCAAACCTCACTATTTGCAGATGATGTGATAGTATACATAAGTGACCCAAAAATCCCACCAGGGAACTCCTGGAGCTGAGAAACACTTTCAGTAAAGTGGCTGGATACAATCATAACACACAAAAAATATTAATAACCCTCCAAAATAAAAATGACAGACTGAGAAAGAAATGAGGAAATAGCACTTTCCACAATAGTCTCAAATAATATAAAATATTCTGGGCAAACAAAAGACTTTTTAAGACAAAAAAGTCTTTGAAGAAAGAAATCGAAAAAGATATCAGATGATGAAAAGATCTTCCAAGCTCGGGGATCAATAGAATTAACATAGTGAAAATAGTCATCAGTCTATAGGTTCAATGCCAAAATTTCAACACAATTCATTACACACCTTGAAAGGACAATTATCAACTTCATATGAAAAAGCAGATAGCTCAGGATAACTAAAACAATCCTGAAAAATAAAAGAACTGCTGGAGGTATCACCATCCCTGATTTCAAGTTGTACTACAGAGCTATAGCTATAAAAACCACATGGTATTGGCATAATAAAAACAGACACATGTATAATGTAATTCAGTTGAAGACCTAGGCATGGATATACTTAGGAACACCTGATTTTTTTATTAAAAAATATTAAAGCCAAAAATACATATTGTGAAAAAAAGACAACACTTTCAAGAAATCGTGCTGTCCAAACTGCACGTCTGCATGTAGATAACAGAAAGAGATCCATATGTATCGCCACAAATAAAACTTAATTTCAAGTGGATCAATGATATCAACATAAAGCCAGATACACTGAACAGGATAGAAAAGCAACTAGGAAATAGTTTTGATGCATTTACACAGGAGACAACTTTCTAAACAGAATGCTGGTAGCACAAACATTCAGATCAATAAATTAATAAATGAAACCTTACCAAAATGAAGTTTTTGCACAGCCAAGGACACTGTCAACTGGACAAAGAGTCAGCCTACAGAAAGAGAAAAGATTTACTGACTCCATATCTGATAGAGGACTGATATCCAAAATATATCAAAAAGCTATATACCAAAAAATTAAATAATATAATAAAATGGGGTACATATAAACAGAATATTCGCAACAGAGGCATCTCAAATGGTTGAAAAGCACCTAAAGAAATGTTCACCATCCTTAGCCAACAAGGAAATGCAAATTAAAACTACTTTGAAATTTTAACCTACACCCCTCCAAATGGCTTAAATAAAAAACACAAATGACAGCTGGCAAGGATCAGAAGCAAGGGAAACACTCCTCTCTTGCTGGTAGGAGTGCAAACTTGTACAGCCACAATGGGAATCAACATGGCAATTTCTCAGAAAATTCCCAATATTTCTATCTCAAGACCAAGACTACTCTTGGGCATATACCCAAAGGACACTCTATCATACCACAAGGTCACTTGCTCAACTGTATTCATGTGGCTTTATCATAGCCAGAAACTGTAAACAAGATGTCCCTCAACAGAAGAATGGATAAAGAGAATATGGTACATTTGCACAATGAAGTATTACTCAGCCGTTAAAAACATGACATCATGAAATTTAGAGGTAAATGTGTGTAGCTACAAAAATCATTCTGAGTGAGGTAACGTAGACTCAGAAAGTCAAACATAGTATGTATTCATCTATAAGTGGATATTAGCCATTAAATAAATGACTGAACAGTTAAATAATTTTAGTCCTTATTTTTCTAGAAAGTTCCATTATTACAAAGATAAATCAAGTAATTTCGTAGCACTGATAACAGCTAGAAAAAAATTTTCTGTGTGTGATCTCTATGAACTCTATGTTTTATGAGGACCTTTGGGCAGAATGCAAAAAATCTATGAAAGAAGTGGGAAATAGTAAGATCTGGAGAGGACAGAAGCCCCACAAGGAGAGCAACAGAACCAAAAAATCTAATCACAGGGGTCTTTCCTGAGACTGATACTCCAACCAAGGACCATTCATGGAGATAACCCAGAACCCCTGCACAGATGTAGGCCATGGCAGCTCAGTCTCCAAGTGGGTTCCATAGTAATGGGAACAGGGACTGTCTCTGACATGAATTGATTGGCCTACTCTTTGATCACCTCCCCCTGAGGGGGGAGCAGCCTTACTAGGCCACAGAGGAAGACAATGCAGCCACTCCTGATGGGACCTAACAGACTAGGATCAGAAGGAAGGAAAAGAAGACCTCCCCTACCAGTGGACTTTGAGAGAGTCATGCGTGGAGAAGGGGGAAGAAGGGAGGGATTGGGAGGGGAGGAGGGATGGAACTACAGAGGAGATACAAAGTAAATAAAGTGTAATTAATAAAAATTTTTAAAAAAATGAAACTACATGTCAAGTTATTTTATGTCAACTGTTATTAATGGAAATATGCATTTATTAATCTGTTCTGTGCCTGAATGTCTGCAATAACTTTATCTAAACTCGTTGCCTTTCCATGCCATGTGATCTTGCTATAATTAGTTTGTTTAAATATAAAGGGCCAAGCTTTGGAACTTAGAGTCATCAAAAAGTACCTGATGGAGTTTAGTACAGGCAGAAGGAAAATCCAAGTCATTTCACTTAATGAAAAGAAACTGGGAAGCAGATAACTGGGCAATCCGGAGTCCAGTCTACATGGTAAACAGGAATAAAACTACTAAATCAGGAAGGTCATTTTCCACCCAAATTCATCAATTATTTTGTTCCAGTTTGTATAGGTGAACTTGGGACTATAACATCATATAAAACCTTATTAAGATAATAATAGGTAATATTAAGAGAACAACAATAATTACCAGGACTATTTGATAAGAGCATAATTCAGCATAAACAATGTAGAATAATGCAGTGTAATGTTGTGTAGAATAGCATAAACAGTTTAAAGGAAACTGGGAATGTAGGGGTTAAAATCTGTTAGTCTTTAAATTATCAATCCAGTTTTAAGCTCTATTTCTATAAAGTCCTAGGTAAATATCTAATCTTTGTTACCTACATAAGCCATGTGATACTGCTTCTAACACAGTTGAATACGCTTCAGGGCTTCTGCATAAAAAGGCCAGGCAAAAGATTATGCAAGATAATCATGGCATTACAGCTCTTAGGCAAGAGGGTTTTTTTTTTTTTTCAGTTCAGACTCAAACAGCAAATTAGTTTCCATCACGAAGTAAATGAAATGAAGCTCCTTACACCTCACATGCTGAACTCACTAATGACAGATAGAGACTATTCAAAAGGAAGCCAAAAGGTGCACACTGGCAAATGAAAATGGAAGCCATTTCCAAGGTAATAAGTAAATGAGAGGAAGCACTTAACAGAGAGTACTGAAGAAAGCCACCACTTTTAAAGGTAGTTGATAGTGCTTCTGTGTTGGCATTGAACCCAGAACAACAACAGGTGGCTTAAAAAGGAAAACAAGCAAACAAAACTCAAAACAAGCAAAAGAAAACTCTAATTGTTAATTAAACCCCAAACTCAAGGACACAAGTTTCTCAGCATGGACAGGTAAAAGACAGATGTACAGAACAATGTTACAACACGAGACGAGAAAGCCAGAATTAAGTCCTTAACTTCACTGGCTTTGTAGAATCAGCAATGAGTTCAAAAGAAAGATGTAAACATCAACTTCATTAGTTCATTATTAACGTTTTGACTCAATAGAATGTCTAAGTCTCACTTAAAATAAGGACTCAGTCATTTTCAAGGTTGTACTTTTGTTGCTCAATGTTTCCAAGATAAGAATCTTTCATCAGGATAGGCAAGAAGAAAGGGCAAGGAGAGAGTAACTAACACCAAGGATGGCTGGAAAAGCCGTATGGCAACCTCGTAGTTTATGTGTGTGTTTAAAAGGAGTGATCCTGGACAGGGAAGGATGCATCTTCCAGTAACCTTCACAGGTTGCCAAACAACAAGTGCAGTGCCAAGTGTGGGGAATCTATCCCCACACTTGGTTGGTTAGAGGGGTCCCAAAGAACGCCCCCAAGCAGCACAGACTGTTCCCATCGCTCCTGCTCGCTATATAAGTTTGTTTCTCAGTTGTGATAAGATACTTTGAGCCCAAGCAACCCGGGAGGCAGTGTATTTGTTAGGGTCTAGGTGAAATGTATCAGACTAAAGTTTCCCATCACTGCCTGTGAATGACTAGTAGAATATTCTACATTCCAGTCTTTTCATGCGCACCCTGCCGTGGGAAATCTCTCACATATCTGTGTGCCACTGTTTACTGACCAACACCAAGCCCCTCCCCATGCCAGGGCTTCTACTGCCTGTCTCACTCCCATCCAGATGCTCAGGTTTTCAACTCCACAGCCAAAGTGACCCTTAAAAATATTCCTAGATAAACATCTCACAAGTTTCTTTAAAGGTTCCTGTCACTTCTCAGTCCTGGTCAGAATCTTCACATGGATATGCAAAGCCTTCCTTAGTCCTGCTCATTTTCTATGTTCTTTTCAAATTACCCCTAGGGAGAGAAATGCTGAGCTTTCTTGGCTTCCTCAGTATGAAAGGTCTCCTTGTACCTTCTCCCCCTTTGGCGACATAATTCTGTATCTTTTTTCTAGACCACAGATCTGGGAGAAATATTTCCTCTTCCTCCACCCAATGTGCACTATTGTAGTAGTGTGTCACTCCTTCAGTTAGCTCATTCCTCATTGTAGGTTCACCAAGGTGATTTATAATGCTGACCTTCAGTCAGCTATGTGAACCATGTAAACAGAACTATGTCTACTTTTTCTTAGAACTGGATTCCCAGCACTGGGCTTATGAGTGGTATGTGATCAACAGACATTTGCTAAATGGGGTGAGGACAGATGCCTAGATAAGCGAACAAGTATGTGAGTGAATGTAAATGGCCAAAGCTAACCCTGCTGGGTCACTAAGATGGCCCAGTGGGCAAAAAGCACTTGTTGTAAAAGCTGACCACCTGAGTTCAAGCTGACAAACCCGTGGAGGGCGAGAGCTGCTACTGAAGGTTGTCCTCTGACCTCCACATTTCAGCTGTGGCAGACATAGGCACACACAAACATACAACACCAAAAATAATAAATTATTTCTTTAAATTAAATTTTTTTTCTCTAAAGAATACAGACTGGGTAATCCAAATGTCTCCATGGCCAAATGGTAGCCTTAAAAACAGATAGTCTAAGCCGAATCCCAGCAAAGCCCACTCCCATAACCACAAGCTGAGCAGATAGCGTGATAGAAAGGTTAAGACATGGACTTTCAGACCAAGGCTGTAACTCAGCTGGTGGAGGGCTCACTGGTGCTCATGCCAAATACCTGGGGTGGAGCCCAGGACTGTGTAAAACAAGATGTGGTAGAATGTGAACCATCATGAAGGTGGAGGCAGAAAAATCAAAACTCCAGGATAATGGTTGACTACTTCCAAGAGACAGTTAGGGGGAATGGGAGGAAAGAGGGCATGTTACTACTTCCTAGCTGTACTTCCTCATGGCAGCGGTTCAGTTCTACTTCTTGGAGCCTCCTTGTATCCAACTTTCAAAACTGGCATACAGATCAATGCACCGTTGAAAAATAAGCTGTAATTAGCAAGCAAATAATATGTGCTCAACAAATCTGGGCTCCTCTCTCTTCTTTTTTTTCTTTAGCTATAATTATTTATTTATGTGTATTTTGTGTGTGGGCAGATCTCAGCTTGGGAGGTCTGTGTTGAGCATCACAGTACAAGAGAAAGATGTGAATTAGAGTGTAGAAACCAAATTTAATGATTTCAAGATTCGTGTAAATCACATATTTTGCAAGAGCTTCCTTAGGCGGGCTCAGCCTCAAGGCATGCTAGAACCAAAGCACTCCAGGCCAGAAAAGTGAAAGGACTCTCACCGCCTACAGCTTAGCACCAGCTTAAACCCTTCTGTGAGGTGAGAAACTCAGGAGAGCTGCCTGGAGGAACACGGAAGGCAGCCTTCTTCATGCTGCAACACTTTTATACAACCTTTCACATTGTGGTGACCTCCAGCCATGAAATTATTTCTCTGCCACTTCATAACTGTAATTTTCTACTATTATGAGTCATAACATACATATGTGAAATGCAGGGTATTGGATATGAAACCCCCAAAGGGGTTAAGACCCCAGGAAGAGAACTGCTGGCTTACATGCACTTCATATAGTTGACAGGCGACTAATGTCTTATCTACAGAAGCTTCCTCCAATGCTGCAGCATATTGAATTTATTCATTGGTTTTGTGTCACTTTTAAAGCCTTCCCTTCATTTTTTAATGTCAACCATATTTCCACCTCGATGCACACATTTCTAGTTCTAACTCACTGTAGAAATCCCACTGTGTGTGTGGGCATGCATACACTCATAGACACACATCCACACGCCATGCATACAAACAGAAAAGGAGGAAAACAGAACAGGCCCAGGAAGTGCCTTCCCAGAAGGAAGACAATGGTGGAGGTCAGACTTAGAAATTTTCCAAGCTTGTCTCTGTTTCCAGTGGCAACTGTGAACTGTAACAGCAACGTGCTTCCCATTTAGATCGCACTTACAGGCAGGTTGCATAATTAGATTGGATGTGTTAAAGTTCTAGTTTAACATGAAAAGGTTTCCTTTAATAAATGGGAAAAAATAGAACAATGGAAAGAATTGGAAACCAAAGCATCACGAATGTTTGCCACCCATTCATGGTGCCCTTTCCTGATTCGGTTTCAGCGGTTTCACACTGGAACTGCTACTTGTAAAGATGTTTGGGGAAGAAATTGTAGTGGTTGATACTTATGATCAGCCTGGTGATACAAGATTATGTGCTAATATCTAGTTACAGGTTTAAAGAAAGAAAACAATGCTATATCTAACTTCTTGTGAAGATCTGTGATACCAAATCATGGAGTTTGGCCTGAAAAAAAAAAAAAAAAAAAAAGATTCCTATCATATTTCCACATGCTGTTGTGGGCCATTTAAGATACATTGTATTTCTGTAGTTACTCATGTTTTAAGTAGACTTATTTTGCCACATACAAGGATGAGGCCTTTACTTTCTTGAGATCTGTCTTCCCAGCACAAGCTATTCTGCAAGTACACAAGCACACACACACACACACACACACACACACGGACAGGAAAGAATTAAAAACACTACACCCAGACAGTGCATCATTGTGAAACTATTCTGTTTCCTGGAAGCCTACAGGAAAGTATACTACCTATACAATTAGGATAACCTTACTATTATGAAACCACTCCCTAATAATTGGCTAAATAAAGAAAATATGTTATTAGCCAGATCCCAACTTTCTTTGAACACTTTATTTATTTATTTATTTATTTTGAGACAGGGTCTCTATGCAGTCCTGGATGTTTTCTGCCTGCCTCTGCCTCCCAAGTGCTGGGATTAAAGGCATGTACCACATGCCTGGCCTTCAGCATGCTCTAAATAAACCTTTTTTTTTTTTTACAAGAACTAAATTATTTTCATCAGCTGTTAATTAGCAAATCAAAGTACCCACTGTGAACGCATATGTTTTATTTTAAAATCAGATTCTCTGGACGTGAAACTCAAAGCACCAAGGTAGAACAAAATAAGCCACAACCCTCAGGAAGTCTACTTTACAGTCGTGGAAGTTTCAGGAGAACTAAAACTACCTCCTCTAACACCAAATTTGGGGTCAGTTCCTTCAGTCTTCCATTCTTTAGACACAGTGATTCCGTGAAAGAACTAAGACTGCTGCAAGAACGTGACATCTGAGTAACTCTTCTACCCACTTTATGTAAAAGTCATGTAAAAGCAGCTTTACAAGCAAATCAGTACAACTGCCAGGATAATTGTCTGAAATAATGAAAAGCCCAATTAAAACTACATTTAAAAACTACAGAATCCAAAGACAGTCTTGCTTCACATATGTGAATAATCCAGAAGCTAGTTAAATTGTCTCAGAATCTGGAGATTCACTCAGTGTAACTGAAATGACTCTTATTTCTTGTTCCCTAACTGGTAATTCATCCCCAGCAAGCTTTCTCTGAGTCTTCAAGGACTCCAGCCCACATGCATCCATGAGAAAGCAGAAGTCTGCTTCCGGTGAATCTTAGAATGCAGTCTCATTAGTTCTGATGGGCTTAACTTATCCACATCCATCTGGGCCCTGTACTGACTGGCTTATGGCTATCAAGGTTACACTATCCAATCCTTGGGAAGAAGTATGAAATATTTTCAGAAAGGAGGTTGGGATGAATGGACAGAGAGAGGAATCAGCAGTAGGGCACATTTTCTCAGCTATATATTATATCTAAGACCAACTGCATTATATCTAAGACCAACTAAACTCAGTCCATGGGGATTCTAAGTGAGTTCTAAACACACAGAATCTATTAAACATACAAATATGAAGCCCAAATGTTAAGCATATTAACATTTGTATATTGGAGCATATAAGTATCTTAGAATTTTAGCACATGCATATCACACTGTATTTTTCAATTTATTTATTAAGTAATATTCAAAAGTTAGAATACACAAAATCGCAAAACATGGTTTATTCTAACTCATCTAAAAGTGTTCTGCCCTGGTTATTCAGCAGGTAACAGAAGGTATTCACTTGCGAACTTGACTCAAAAGTAAAATAAAGCTAACCCTTGTTCCTGGTTGCTGAGCAATAGCAAACAGATTATGCTATGTCTGCTTGAATGTGTAGTTGATATGTAGGCACAGCTGCTGTTGCTGCTTAGTTCTTGCCTATCACTATAGATTCTCATCTTCTGAGGGTCATGTTTAATGTGTTGACTTGACATAATTTTTTTTTATGAATTTAATATTTGTGTTTTACTTACAGCATCTCCAATAAGCACCTGTCCTGTCATCTTGTAAATTTACCACATTTCTGAAAGTGTATGACTTGGTAGAAATTATCTTATATATGTATACAATGATAAACGACTTAATACGTACTTTATATATTCTAGTTCTTAATTTTGTAAAATTAGGTCAAAAATTTTAAGATGCCAGTTTAAATCT
>NW_026592187.1:0-8819 GCF_907164565.1 Psammomys obesus | reverse complement strand
TTCTTCTTCTTCTTCTTCTTCTTCTTCTTCTTCTTCTTCTTCTTCTTCTTCTTCTTCTTCTTCTTTTTTTATGTACACTAGTGTTTTACCTGCATAGGGTGTAAGGGCATCAGAGCCCCTGGAATAGGAGTTACAGACAGTTGTGAGCTGCCATGTGGCTACTGGGAAATGAATATGGGAGAGTGGACAGTCTTGACTGTTCCTGATTTTGGTGGAATTGCTTTAAGTTTCTTTCCATTTAATTTGAAATTGTCTATGGGCTTGCTATATATTGCCTTTATTATGGTTAAGTATGTCCTTTATATACCAGATCTCTCCAAGACTTTTATCATGAAAGAGTGTTGAATTTTGTCAATAGCTTTTTCTACATGTAATGAGATGCAAGTATTTTGTTGAGCATTTCTGCATCTATGTTCAGAAGGAAAACTGGTCTGTAATTCTCTTTGTTGAGTCTTTGTGTGGATATCAATATCATTGTGTACTCATAAAATGAATTTGGCAATGTTAAATTCTGTTTCTTTTCATGGAATATTGAGCAGTATTAGCATTAAATCTTTAGAAGTATGGTAGAATTCTGTTTGCTCTACAACATACATACATATATGTTTTATATATATTTATAAAATATATATGTTGGTAGATTTTTAATGACTGTTTCTATTTCACTAAGCATTATAAGCCTATTTAAATTGTTTATCTAATCTCAATTTAACTTTAGAAAGTGGTAGAGAGAGAGAAAATTGTCCATTTCTTTTAGATTTTCCAATTTTTTTTTTAATTGCAGGTTTTTTGAGGCATGACCTAAGGATTCTTTTTGGATTTCCTTAGTGTCTGTTGTTAGGTCCAGCTTTTTGTTTCTGATTTTGCTAACTTTGATATTCTCTCTCTGCCTTTCAGTCAGTTTGAAATTGAGTTTGTGACTGAGTATGTGGTCAGTTTTGGAGAAGAGGTGTATTCTTTTGTGTTTGGATGAAATGTTCTAGTATTGATAGAGTTTCAGAAGCCAGAGACCTCATACCAGACTAACAAGTCATTGCAATGAATATTTGCAAGCACTGAAGTGTGGACAAAAGGGTATAGTGTGGGGAGGGCATGCAAAAATGGAGGGCATGTATAACAGGAGGGGGAGAGGAATGGGAATGGGGCATATGATATGAAATTCACAAAGAACCAATAAAAAGCTTTTCAAAACTTAAGCATTAGTGAATATTTGTTGAAAGAACAAATAAGCAAACACTAGGCATGGAACAGGGCTAGACCTTGAAGAGGAGAAGGATTCTGTTCTCATTCACTGGTTACTTCCTTGATTTTTTTGTTTTGCTTTGTTTTGTTCTTTGGTGTTTTTGTGGAATGATTGATGAGCTGTTCACCATTTATAAATATACTTTATGAAGAATTATGTACCCCAAGTACTGCAAAATATAAACTAAGCTTAATCTGTTAAAATTTGTAAGACATAAATTAGATTTTTAGAAACTATTCTTGGAGAAAGAAAAGGTATGTACTATAAGAAACGGGACAGATCATGTACATTTTATTGTCCTGTCAAATAAAATATTTTTTATTCCTAGTGCTATGAGTTAAGTCTGATTTTTTTCCCCTAATTCTCAATGATACCATTTACAGGAAATAGCACTCTGAAGTTGAGCTGAGATTTGAACAGAAAAACACAATTTGGTAACATGGATCATTTTAGTTTATTAAGGCTAAGAAACAGAAATGTAAGAAAAATCTCAGGGCAACACAAATCTTGAAGGTTTTTTCTGGCAATGCAATAGAAACTTAAAAATGTAAGCCACTCGTGGTTACACTGGAGTTAAACACTGGGCTGAGCGTGTTCTCTTTCATGTCTATTTGTTAGAAAATTCTTTCTTGAAGAAACAGAAGGGAGGACTGCCAGAGGATGAGCTTAAGGAGGAGGTACCTGCAGGTGTGGAAGAAGACAGAAGGCAGGTCCACACATGGGAGTGGGCAGCATGTTACTGGGTTGCACTCCTCAAGGCAATTCAGCGCCATCATGGAGCCTTAAAGTGGATTGTTCTTAAAGGATATGAGAAATTGCATCTTACAACCACTTAACAAAATACACTGGGACTCATGCACTAGGCCCTCTGTTTTAGATAAACCATATATTCCTGTTTGTCTCCAATAGTTTACGTAAGGGTGGAGTGAATTAGGCCACTAATGAGCTTCACCCAATGCAGTGCCTCTTCATTAGAAGCAGCCATAAAGATTCCTTCTGTGAAAAGCAACCATGTCCTTCAGCATGCCTGTTGTTGGATGTTGTGCTGTATTAAATTGCAGAGATTACATCATCTCCCAGAAGGTGGCAGGCATTTCATTCTTCCAGCTGGCATGAAGACACCAAAAAATGCTCTCAAATAGGCCTGGCATTAATCAGTGGCCTGTTCTATCATTTCACTTATGCTACAATTCTTGGCTTCTAAAACATGAATTTGATTTACCCTTCTTCCAAGAACTGGCCTGACATTACCTAAGACTAAGCCAAGCAGGTTCTAATTACAAGAGTTTTTAATGCCTTGAAAGAAGAATCTTTCAAAGAGCTCAAGTTTTTCTAACACAAAGACTACAATAGGCCTTGGAACTATTTTAGACTAAACCTCTCTGTTTAGGTGAATATCAAAAAATTATTTGTCCAAAGCTACACATTTCACTAATGGCAAAGCAGAGGCCAAATTTTAGCCTTCTGTTTCATGGGTTTTCATGATTATGTGCTAAAACTAATACAGTTGAACTCAAGAGAGAGTCCTTGTCCAAACCGGTGCAAACATTAGAATCACCAAAAGATTTTTAAAGTAAAATTCCAAGAACTCACTCCAAATAATTTGATCAGTGATTAATTGAGCTTAGTTCTGTATTTTTTTTAAATTTCCAGGCAATTGCTTGTGGAAGCTGTTCAAAAACCACTATTTCCATACATTCTCTTTCCCCAGTGTGTTCTTGGTGTGTTTTTATTGTCCTATGTCTAATTATTAGTGGAAATTTCTCTAATTTCTCCTGGTATGCATGACAAACAACATCTCATCTTTAACTTGTCTACCTTACAGGTATTGAAATAGCAGCCATGATATCAAATGTAAAATTTTCCAAAAGCATTTTTAAAAAGTATAGTCTGATATAAAAATTACAGTTAATCTACTCTATTCTAGAACTCTCCTCTTAAAGAAGAGAGTTTTCCATATCCATTTCCATACTGGCTTTTGGCTTCCTGCATATAACAAGATAATGTAGCCAAGTCATAAAAGACTTTGGAAAGTTCATTTTTACTGTGACCTGCCTAAACATAGCCTTATGAGTTCCTTCCTTTTCAGGTCAAAAAAAAAAAAAAAACAATTTATTGGCATTGACTACAAAATTAGTGAGGAGAAGAGGGCTGGTGAGATGTGGTAAGAATGCATGCCCCAAGCCGAACAGCCTGAGTTCAGTCACAAGAATGCATATGGCGAATGGAGAGAACAGATCCCCACAAGCTGTCCTCTCGCCTCCACAAAACCCTCTCCAAATAAACAGATAAACATAAACAACAAGAAAACTCACCAAAACTGTAAAGAAAAACGTCTGTAAAAAAATCTCAAAAACACGTAGTAAGAGGATTGACACACATTTTTATAAAACCTTCATTCTATTTGTTGCTGCTCCTCATTTAGGTTAGGACATGTTCAGCTGCAAAGACAACCAAAGCAATTCAAATAGGAGGCAAAAAGTCAATATGTAAATTTATGAAACTATGAAAAAACGGAATGATAGCAATATTAAGCACAAATAAGTCTATGACCATGAAAATCCTCCTTGGGTGCCAATTATGTATCGTCAAGGGGTATGCCTCCTTCTTCCTCGTAAGCACACTCTAGAAACACCATGTACAGGACAGTTGCCAGAGACATAGGGACCATAGCCTTCCACTCAGGAGGCCATGGAAAGAAGAGACAAATCTCCACTGTATTCCAACAGAGATGGCCCTAGATTAATTTACTGAGTGATGTCATTAAACTCTCTTTGAACCCATGTGATCGGGTCCCTAAGAGCCAGGGGAAAGCAAAACAATAAAAGACATGCACTTGGATTACATGAACCTTCACCACATCCATCCTGAAACCCACTTTTTACTTAGCTTAGTAAGCTTTCCCACGGACTCTGATGGATGAAGAGACCACTGTGCAGTTTAGCCTCTGCCAAAATGTTTCTCTGAGACCTTGCTACATTACCAAGCGGCCCTTCCCTTCCTTACCATCCAGGACATCTTTAGAATAGTACCTTAGGGTTTTAAAATAACCAATGAAATTATGTGTTAACATATATGAGAGACAAAGAAACAAACACCATATTAAAGCTCTATTTTACTGTATGGCCTCCATATTATTTTGAACAATAGTTCAGCTGAGACTGCTAACATAATTAAAAGCTGTTTTCCTAAAGAAGTCTCCATTTCCCATCTCCTTGATCATAATCCCACAATACCCATTTACGTTTAAGGAATATAAGGGAACAAGTTTGTGGAAATAGGTGCCTCAAATGTCTAAGACTGACTTTCACTTCTACTGAGTAATATTGGGAAATATGTACATATGTATGTATACATATGTATATGTGTGTAACTATACATATATACATATATGTGTGTATATACATATGTATATGATGTTGGTGAAAAGTTACAGATGTTGGAAGTTTAAAGCATTAGCTACCCCATAGATATGAACCATCCTCTTAAAAAGCAGATGTTCCAATTCAGTAGGTTAGTAGAAGAGACATCACAACGTATGGGAGGGAAAACTTGATTGTTTCAAAATTGAGGGTGTAATTTTAAAACTTATGCATTCTCCCTAACCCGTGAAGAAGCACTGAGAGTGACCTGCTTCTTTGTAAGGGCTGCTGCAGCTCACCTGGAAAGCTGCTACTGGGAGCACAGAGACATGACCAACAAGAGAGGCCCTCCTTCACTCTGACCAGATGCTGCATAAAGGTGGAGGAACGTCAAATTACACAAGAAGTACAGAAAAGAATGAAACCCAGACTCAAGGTGTCCTAACCCTTCCCTGACCCTGAGCAAACAAAAACTTTACAAGAAATACTTTAATGCTCTATATCCAAGTATCAAATGGAATCAGGATTTTCGGATTAGTCAGGGCCTAAAGAAAACAGGTCAAAGGAAAGAAGGCATGATATGGGAGAGCTAATGCTCCTCCTGATCCATTTCCGAACTTATTTCTTAGCCAGCTGTTTGTCTCCAAGTTGGAACCACATTCAAATGTGAAAGACATGCTGCTTGAACACAGCTGGTAAACATTTTAATACCAACAGTCCAAAAGCATGAAGCACAAACCATGAGCTCCCTCAAATGTGGTCTCTAGTTACTATCAAATGTTTTAATATATTAATTCCACTCCAGGAATGTACTTACAGTATTTTGTAAATGTAAGTGAACCTATCATTGGCTTACACAGAAAATAATAATAATAATAAGTGATAAAGAAGAGCTCCTTCCCAGACCTGGGAAACATATAATGGAGATTAGGAACCAACTGAAGGAGGAAATTGACTTGACAGCACATTTACAATGTCAGTGAAGAGATTGCTTTCTGTGCTCAATTGTTAACTGTTTGTGTTTCTGGGCTTCAGGGGCAAAATGGTAATCTTCAGGCCAATATTTCCCCAGGTTTGACATTATAAATTACACATCGCTTGGCATCAACTTTGTTATCTTAGTTCTGCTAGATCAAGGAGTTACCCAAGAATCAAACTCCCAGAGCACACATCTCATAGAATAGGGAGACCCTGGAAGCTTTCCTTTTGATATCAAGAAAGATGAGAATATTTAATTGTCACTTCCTCTATTCAGTAGCCTGGTAGTTGGATTAAGTAGTTCTTAAGGAAGGGAACAACAACCAAAAGGTTAAACCTGATAAATCCAATTACATTAAAATGATAAAATTTCATTATTCAAAAATACCATCAGTGGCTGAAGGACATCTCAGTAAGAAAGGGTGTCTATAGAAAATCCTGACGACCTGAATTCTGTCTCTATCAACCAAAAGGTGGAAGGAAAGAGCTGACTCCTGCAAGTTTTCCCCTGACTTCACACACACACACACACACACACACACACACACACACACACACACACACACTTTTTTAAAATATCAGCTGGCTATCCCACCAGCACCGAGCTATAACAAGCAAGAGGTAATGAGATCCCAAGCCTTGCCTGTATACCAGTGCCTTCAGCCATCATCAGGCTCTAAAAGGGATGCAGTTCCCAGATTCTCGCCCCTCATGTATACTTTTGTGTTTACCCTGTCTCTACACCTCCTGTACCACTGCGATGTCTTTTATTCCCTTCACCTTTTGTGTATCTTAACAGATGAAGCCAGAACACAACTCTCCTGCTATATATGCTGCTTGGCTAGAGAAGGGAATGGATAGGATTCACTTATGCCACACTTGACACTCTTTGAACACTGGCTTATAAAGATAGAGGTTTGGGCATAGCCAACCCCACTACACACTCCCTTGACACTGCGTAAACCTTGGCTCTTGAGATCAGAGTTAGGACAAAACAAAATATAGACTTCCTAATTTGAACTCAGGTCACTCAGGAAATAAGGATAGATGGGACTTCATGTAGTTAAAAGGTTTGCACACAACAAAACAAATTAGCAATCAAGTGAAGAGGCAGCCTACAGACTGGAAGAAAATATTCAAGAGCTATAAACATAAAATGATGTTCTTCAACTCAGAAAGCCACAAAATCATATATACAGTTACTACAAAGACTCTTAACTGTCCACAGCTCTTCCTCATGAGAAGCACTCCTGTCTGTGGTGTGTACTGCTCCTTTGCTATGTTACTCTGTCTAAATACTTAATAACACACTAATTTTAATTCAATCTGACATGTCCTTTAGGTGAAGCCAAAATAACCATTTTTTTCCAGGTGGAGGTATAAGAGTGGGAAAGGATTCCTTCTGCTACTAGGTACAGTACTGGGCTGATTTATGGTCTATCTAGGTATATCAATTATGAGGTTTTCCTGATGATCACACAACTGTCTAGACTTCAGACTTCGCTTCTTTCCTTTCTGTAGTCTTTTGTTTTTGTGTCAGAGACCCACAAAGTTAAGATGCCTGCAATTGAATATATCCTGTAGCCTTCTATGTAAGAAAGCTGGCCACAGCTAGGTGTGCTGATGCACGCCTGTAATCCCAGCACTCCTGGAGGCAGAGAAAGGTGGAGAGCTTTGAGTTGGAGGCCAACCTTATCTACAAAGTGAGTCCAGGACAGCCAAGGCTACAAAGACAAACTCTGACTCAAAACACAAAGAAAGAAAGAAAGAAAGAAAGAAAGAAAGAAAGAAAGAAAGAAAGAAAGAAAGAAAGAAAGAAAGAAAGAGAAAGAATTTTAAAAAGAGAAACCTGGCTGCCTTCTCACATGTACATCTCTGCAGTCTTGTGCTTGAAACTTGAAGCTTTTCTATTATTGAGACTCACTAACTCTCATTATTACTTCTGAAATTAAATTAAATGATGTCCTGGGGAAGAGACCTCCAAAATTTTCCAGACTTAATGGAAAAACTGCATGAGTTCTCATTGGTTTGGCCTCTTTTTGTTTCTAACGATATCTTTAAAGCCACGAGAAATACATGCAATGTGGCATACCAAGAATGGGTCTCAAAAAAAAAAAAAAATGCCGGTGTCCATATTTGCATTTCTGTTGCAGAGATAAGCATCATAATCAAAAGCAACTTGGAGGAAAAAAGGATTTACAGGTAATCTTACAGGTTACAGTCCAGCATCAAGGGTGACATCAGGGCAATAACTCAAGGCAAGAAGAAGAAACCAGAGACTATATTTTAGTTTAGTGGTTTGTTCCTAGGCTCCCATGCACCTATGGCTCTTGTAGAGCTCACACCCAATTGCCTAGTGTTGGTACCACCCACAGTGGGCTGGGCCCTTCTACATAAATTAGCAATGAAGAAAATGCCCCACTGATATAGCTGATCTGATGAAAGCACTTCCTCAGTTGAGGTCCTCCTCCCGGGAGCATCGAGTTGACAGCTAAGGTTATACACCACAGCATGAAAAATATTTGTCAACTGATCTTCAGGAATGCATAGTGCCTGGAAAATTATTACGTGGGCAGGCTAGTGATATCTAACTTAAAAAAAAGAACTCAAAGAAAAGTTGAGTATCCCAGAATTTCTAAAGGGGAACCAAAAAAAGTTAAGTATGTCAGATTTTGAGGGAAAACTCAAAATAAAGATTATCCCTGATTTTATCTAGATTGCAATCTTATGATCTTTCTGGCAATTTATATCATCATGCCTCTAGCCAGTAAAAAGGTACAAGTCAATTTTGTTTTTGTGTTTGTTTTTGTTTTTAACTAATAAAGTGTTGCTGCTTCTGTTTCTGGCCTTATGATTATGAAAGAGGAGTGGGACCATACTCCATAACCTTCAAGACTGATGATATCTAACTAATTATCTAACAGTGAGATAAAGTATTTCAGTGACATATGAAACATCTGTTTGGAATCACCTATGTTTCTGTAAATAAACCCACAAATACATTGATCCACCAGGTTTGCCTCGGACAGGATCATTTGTTTACTCTTTGCTTGTGCTGTCTGCAGTGAATACATGATTGTTCATGTCTCCGAAGAACATTGAAAACAATGTCAAGAGTTTACGTAAGTATTTCCACCTTTTCCAGGATCCATTGTTGCTTTTGAGAACTCTGCTACTGACCAAAGTTCCTTTCTCTCTCTCTCTCTCTCTCTCTCTCTCTCTCTCTCTCTCTCTCT
>NW_026592186.1:0-5357 GCF_907164565.1 Psammomys obesus | reverse complement strand
CACACACACACACACCCCTCTGGTATTCCCTGTATGTGTGAGTGAGGCTGTTTTCCTTTTAGGGACCCCTCTAGCAAAAATGAGATCAGGCTAAAATTTTCCAAGGAAGTGCGGCAAGAAGCTATTTTTAATAGCACTGACCGTGTTTCAGGCTTGTTTTATGGATTGCCTTAAAACATTGTTCTTTCTCTTGAATTAGTCTAAAACTGTCTCCTAGCTAGTTTTGGGGGACAGGCTAAAGTGCACAAGAGTCCCTAAGATCAGTAAGATGTACGAAGGTTGGTCTGAAGTTCTAGAAGGCTCCAGGTAACAGAGACAGTGGCTGCAATGGGAAGGCTTTCTGCTGCTTGCTGTTTTGTGGGCACAGGCTCTCGATCCCTGTGGAGAGATGACCTGCTTGCTTGGACACTCTACTTTAGGTGAGTCGGGTCCTGGAGGCAGAGGCGGACCTACCATAGACACTCCAGGCATTCTGATGGCCTCTGTCCAAATGGGATTTTCTTTATGGAGTTCAAGCGGTGGTGAGCGGAGGACAGCCTGGCTTGTCTCTGGATGAGCACCTAGTAGGACAGCAGCTGGCATTTCCTTAGGGATGACATCACTGCGGCCACATGCCTTCCAGCAGAAGAGAATTCCCAAGGGAAAATGATTTCCCACCAGCCATGAGACTATTTCCATCGTCTATCATTTCTAATAAATATTTCATGACCAGTTAACCAGCAGGCTGTTGTCCTTCTAATAAAGAAGATATTATAATCAATAAAGTGCATTTATTGCCCTAATTTAAAAGTCTTAATTAAGGACCCATCCCTCATGAAAGCCCTTTTGACAATACTAACCGAAGTATAAATGAAGAGGCACAGAATCCTCTGTCTGCTAAAAAGACAGCTCTTTATTGTCTTAGCCCGTTAAGTACGCTTCTTCGTTGTGTTTGTAAATTCATGCAGTGATTAGCTTGCTATGAAAAGAATAAAAAACATAATTCTGTAAGAAAAACACGAAAGCTGTTCACTCGTTAAGAATTCCCAGGCAACACACTACGGACGGAATTGTTCCTAAATTTACGGAATTCAGAAATGTCTATAGTGGAAGTTCAGTGTCGGAGACAGAATACGGCGATAGAATACGGAACAGAGCGGTAACTCGGGTTTCCACTCCCTACGTAGAACACGCCGTGAGAAACGGAGTTTGGAACCTTCACGACCCGCTTAACCACGCACCGCGCACGGAGTCCCGCATCAGCCAAGACTGGAGCTGCGCTTTAAGGAATGGGTCACGGCCGATCTCGCCGCTGTGCGAACATCTCGGCATTCACCTCTCAGCCTCCTTCCGTTCTCACCGAGGAACCGCTGTGACGCCCCGTGAGACCTCAGCGGACCGTGGCTCGGGATTGTATTCATTAGTCCATTTCGTACCTGAGCGACTTTTAGGAGTTAGCTCTCTCCTTCCTGTCACTATGTGACAGCCAAGGCTGGATTCAGGCTGTCAGGCTTGCGGAAAGTGTTTCGTCCGCCCGAGCCTTCTCGACGAGGAGCCCGTGATTGCACTTCTAAAGCCACAGTTCTCACTCTTTCTTTTATTTTCATTCTTTTATTTCTTATTCTTTCACAGTCTCCTCCTTCTATACTGTGCTTTGGGCTTATGCCCCTCGTCTCCCCAACCATTCTCTCATTGCCCCCTCCACCCACCCCTGTTCACTGCTGCCTTCCCAACAGTTCTTTCTCTCTCTTTTTTTGTTTGCTTATTTAATTTTTTTCCTCTTACAAGAAGCTTAAGTTATGAGTTCTAGGAGTCAGAATTTGTCATATTTTATGCCATGGAAATCTCTGCGAGACATAGAAAAGGAGCTAACAGGTAAATGGTTGAAAAACAGCCAGAGGAAGTGTGCCTATCCGGAAGCAACGTTCAGTTGAGAGAGCCCTTTCCTTGTATGTTTAGAGCTCTTGGCTCTTCTAACGGGGAAGGTGGGTGGGACCCCAAGCCATCCCCTCACCTCTGCCCTGCTGTCATCGGTCAGCACGTGGCAAGCTTCCCCTAGCAATGCCTATGCTGTCAGTGACCTTGGAATAAGCCATTCTGTCTCACACTCAAGTGTAAAAGAGGGTCAAGCTGAATTTTAGAGAAGTTCCACTCTGATTCATTTGAAGGAAAGAGCGGAAAAAGAATGCGAGCAATTGGCTCAAGACAACATAGCGAGGTGGCAGAACCTGGGGTTGAGGATCCCCTTCATTCTGCCTGTGGCTTTAGAGGCAGCTTGTGAACGCATTTGACCAACAGATGTTGAAGGGTCCATGTGAAGTGACGGCTACATTACAGAGCTCTGGCACTTGGTCAACTGACTCCAACCAAAAAGAGAAACAAAGAGGTCATCCGTCCCAGAAATTTGCAGTTTAAATTAAATTCTTATTTCCGTTTATCGTCACAGTCTATCAAAGTATAATTTCTGTAGAATATATTGAAATTGCATTGATTTGGGTTATTTTGGCAATAAAACCATGTAGTAAGGTAAAAACCTACTAAAACTTTTACAATGTTCAGAATTCTAATTATGTTGTGTATAAGTTTTCTTTTATTCTATCATATTCACTGTGGTAATCATTTGTATGATTTTTATAGTAATGTATTTTGTGAATATAAAATACAAGAGTAGAATACTAAATAAAAGTAATCCTTATTGATAATTCTGAAAGGTAAAATTATTTCATTGCTTATCCTTGATTCATATAAGGAATAACCAATTGGCTGGGTTTTATCAGCATTTCTGTTCATTGGTGTCTTGTTGGTCAAAGCTTAATGAAAAGATAAAACAAATGATAATATTAAAAGGATGGTGAGGACGTATTAATGACAAGAAAGGCACACTTGTATATTCTTGTTTTCACGCTGGTAATTGGCTTTGGTGGATAAAATGGACAATAAACCAAGGCCAGCTTCTGCCAAATGACCTTTCTTTTTCCTGAAAGTCAATGTTGGAAAAATAAGCAATATTGTGCCACCTGGTGGTTCCATACAGATCAGCACAATTGAATGGAGAACCCTGTTGTAACTTAAAAGTCATTCCAGTATTTCTTTGAATATTAATTCTCCTTCCCCCCACCCCCCCACCCCCCTCTTGAAGAGATCTGTCTTACTACTGCAAGTAATTCTTCACCAGATACCATTATTCTGTTTGGAGATTAAAATATAATATTTAAAGTTCAAATATTTTATGTCTGCTGAAGTGCTTCATAGCTCTTGTGAATCCATACGTCTTTGCCATCGACTCCTACTAATGACCTTGAACTATATTCAGAAACCACTAAGAATGCTGCGTAAAAATGATGTCATGTCCAGCTTTGGAACTGTGTGAGGACATCTGTTTGTTAAGGTACCCGAAACATTTCATCTCTGTCAACTTCTGGCTCTCTCTTTTTTCTTTAAATTTTAATACTGTTTATTCTTATTCAATATACACTTCATCTGTTTGGCAGGCCATATTAGCAGTCAGTGCATCTTTGCCTTTCTTACTTTAAGTCTAGATATGATTTTACCGTTGTGGACTCTGGTATGGCCATCATAAAAGTTATGACAGGTCCTTCTTACCGCTCTAACTCAAGAACCTGCCTGTTTTCTAGGATTCTGGGCTACCACACCTGGCCCCCTAAGATCCATTTCTAGCTCCAACTGTAAGCAGAAAGTGAGTTTGGCGAACAACAGAGTTTTTCTTTGCCTCACCAGTGACCAAGGTTCCTCACTGAGTTGATCAGGACAGAGAGGACAGGCCAGGAGAGTGGACAGGGAGGGAGAGAGAGGACAAGAGCACCGATGGGAGGGCTAGGATCCGTGATGACCCTCCTCGTGAGGAAAGTTGGCAAGCAGCTTGTAGAATAGCTTACTAAAGGGGCCCAAACTCCTCCTCAGTGATAAGTTCTAAGCACAGTAGCTGAAAGCAAAGCCCAAGAGCAACTATTTGCTGTGTAGCCAAGAGAGAGAAGGGCACATTCAGAGAAAAAGACAAGAGGCAGAAGAGAGTCCCTCTGAAATCTCTGCCTCTTAATTTATACTGGGATTATCCATTACGAATGGAAAATACGGTAAGTTGATTCCACTTAATGCACTGAGCATGCTCTCCTAGCAAGCCAGTGTTCTGTAAATCGCTGGCTGCTTTCCCTCAGACTCATCGGGTTCCTGAGGTCTGCATACTGCTACTGCTGAGCAGTGCTGGACCTCTGTGGTGCTTAACATCTGCCCAAGAAAAAGATCCAGATTCAACATCCAACGGGCAGTTTCTACTGACCACATCTTGCTTTGATATCATGCAAGGTGGAAGAGTTATAAATCAAGCCATCCTAAATCAAGAACAGCATGAATTTCTCATCAAAGCGTACAAAATGCTATCAGTTATGTCAGACTGAGAGGACGTAATAGCGCTTAAGCCTCTTGTGTACCTTCTATAAGCTGTTCAGAGGTATGTGTAGTTTTCCCTAGTATTTTAGGAGATGAATAGTGCTTCCCTATTCATTCAATGAAGTCTTAATCCTCAGAGCTTCAGAGTATCATCTGGTTTAGAGAGGGCCTGTCAACATGTCTATAGAGAACTGCCTTGCTGTAGGAGAGGCCCAGCCCACTGTGGGTAGCTCCATTCCCTAGGCAGGGAAGTCCTGAACTGTATAAAACAGGAGAAAACTAGATTGAGCAGAGTTGATTCCTTCGGCATAGGTCTGCTCAGCCCTGGATGCTGGAGTTGGCAATAACAGAGAAGAAATGCTGGCGGGCCTCTGATCCACCCGGAGAATATTTCTGACTATGTGTTGGATGCCTAGCCAGTTTTGCAACAAAATAGCCCCACACCGTATGTAATTGTCTGCCATAGATGGGCCTCCATCTTCTCATTTGTTAAATGAAAGGGCGGAGCCAGCTCTTTATGTCCATCATCCAAGGAAAATGTTTGTTTGTTTGTTTGTTTTCCTTAAAGAAACATTAAAAAAGAATCTAGCTTGTCAAAGTATTGGAACATATTTAGTTATCTTTATTGTACGGATCAAAAAAAAAAAAAAACCCAACTCGAAAAACTGTTGCCTCTCAGGAAGCTTTATCACCCCCACTTCTTAGCGGAAGCTGCAGTTTAATATCGTTATGGTACTCCTTAATGAGGATGCCCTAATTTGGGAGGGTGCACATCATGATGATCACTTACAAAGATCACTGATTTGAGAAATGGTTCCAGTCTTAATGGGTGCTGAGAATGAAGGCTGACTGATTGCTTCTTGCCTGGCTGGGAATGTTGATGTTTGCTCTGCTAATTGTACTTAATTTACTGTGAAGTACTTCCCCCCCCCCCCACCCTTTCTGCCTTTACCCAGAGACTCCTGTTGCTA
>NW_026592185.1:0-31496 GCF_907164565.1 Psammomys obesus | reverse complement strand
TATATATTTATTATTTAAAATTGTGTGTGTGTGTGTGTGTGTGTGTGAGTGTGTGCATGCAGGAATGTATGTGCACATGAGTGTAGATGTTATAGAGGCCAAAGGTGTTGGATCCTTAGAGTTGAAGCTATAAGCTGTTGGTGGGATTCTAGAAATAAAAGTTGGGTAATATGGATGATCAGTGTGAACTCTTAACTGCTGAGCTATCTCTCTATTCCTGATTTTTTAAAAATAAGATGAGGTTTTCAGCTATACCATTCCTGGGCATATACCCAAAAGCTTCTCCATCATACAACAAGGACATTTGTTCAACTATGTTTATAGTGGCTTTATTCATAATAGCCAGAAACTGGAAAACAACCCAGATATCCATTTAAACAATGGAATACTACTCAGCTATTAAAAACAAAGACATCATGAAATTTGCAGGCAAATGGATGTATCTGGAAAAGATCATCCTGAGTGAGGTAACCCAGACCCAGAAGGACACACATGGTATATACTCACTTATAAGTGGATATCAGCCATACAATACAGGAAAACTATACTACAATCCACAGACCTAAAGAAGCTAAGTAACAAGACCCTAGTGAAGATGCTTAATTCTCATTCAGAAGGGCAAATAAAGTAGAAGCAGCTGAAGAGAGGGAACAGGATGGGAGCCTACCATAGATGTCCTCTGAAAGACTTCACCCAGCAGGGGATCAAAGCAGATGCTGAGAGACTCACAGCCAAACTTTGGGCAGAGCACAGGCATTCTTATGGAAAAGTTGGGGGATAGAAGGACTTGGAGGGCACAGGAGCTCCACAAGAAGACCAACAGACCCAACAAATCTGGGCCCAGAGGGGCCTGTGGAGACTAATGCACCAATGGAGAGGACCCTGACCCCCTGCTCAGATGTTGCCTATAGGAAGATCAGTCTTCATGTGGGTCCCTGAGGAAGGGGACCAGGGCCTGTTCTGACATGGACTCTGATATCCTGCCCCTTGATCACTCACCTACCCTCCTGCCCTCTTCCACTCCCAGCAGGGAATCCTGGCAAGGCCACAGCAGATGCAGGCAGTCCTGAAGAGACTTGATAGTCTGTGGAGGAGGGCTCCCCCCTATTGAGGACTGGTGGAGGAGGATGAGGGAAGAGAGAGGGAGGGTGAAACCAGGAGGAGATGAGGGAGGGGGATATAAAAAAATGATGTAAAGTGAAAAAAAAATCGGGTCTTGTTATATTGCTGAGGCTTGGTGATCCTCTTGGCTCAGCCTCACATGTTCTGGGATTATACATAAGTACAACCACATTTAACCTATGATTCATTAAAAAATACGTTTATCTTCTAACCCCACTATCACCTGGCTTGGTGCTGTCAGCATCCAAGCAATACAAGTATGTTAAAAAGTGTATATAATGGGGACATAGACTTAAAGATATGAGCGATATTTTTTTTAAAAAAAGCCTTTTTTGTATGTCTATGTGATTGTACATGTATTTGTATGTTTGTATGTATTGAGATAAGGTGCAAACATGTATTAAACTCACGTGCTGTTTCTCAGGATGGCCTCACTTTTTATTTGAGACGTGGTCTTTCACTGGCCTGGCACTCACCAATTTGCCTAGGCTGGTTGCCCAGGGAGCCCGAAGAACCACCTGCCTCTTCCTCTCCACATACAAACACAGCATACAAACACGGTGTGCCGTCTTGTCCTGGCTTTTCTGCTTGGGCCTTGGGTGTTAAACTCAGGTCCTCATGCTTGCGTGATAAGCACATTACCAACTGAACTACCTCCCCAGATCTGTTATATTCAAATTCTTCCACAGATAGAAAGCCTAAATAAAGGATATTAGGTAAGCTAAGATGATCTGGGTCAAAATTCATTTCTCTCCGGTTAAAACTCAGATTGCACATGGACGACAAAAGACCACAGCAGGGCCCAATTACGCACTGTTCAGATCTATAATCTACATAAAAAAAAAAGACAAGCTTTCCTATTCCCAGGAGGGAACGGGATTAGATTCTCTGGTCTTTACCCCGTGACAGTAAATGACAGCATAATAAATAAAGCAAAGATGATTTCTGACTCCTGCTTCTCACGTCGTATCCCCGAGGCGCTCCGCTATTGTTACAAGTATATTAAGTGTAGGTCTGATTATTTCCTAGGGAGAGCTGACAAGAGGCGTATTCTGTAGCAGGGAGCTGCTGGCATGTGTCTGGTGGTTAATATTTATTGGGCACACACTTCTAAAGCCAGAGAGTGATCAATAGTGGAAGGAGGAGAGACTGAGATCGGAGCAGCAATATCACACATCTAATGCAGATCGGCTCTCAGCTGCTTAAAGATACCTCGGAGCGTGAGACCTGTGAAGGTGACTGTTGGCTGCTCTCTCCCGTGCTCTGGAAGGGCAGGTGTCACTCTAGCAGCTGGAGGGCCCAGCAAGATGCCGAGATCTGTGCTGTTGAAAAAACGTTGCCGATTAAACAACAACAACAAAACACTTTAAAGTATTATGTAACACTTGGTGTGTTTGTTTGTGTGTGTGTGTATCAGCTGTAGTACATGTGTAGGGGTCAAAGGACAAGTTGTCAGGGATCTGTGGATCCAAAAACCAAAGTATTAGGTTTGGCAAGCATCTTTACCCGTCAAATCATCTCTCAGGCACTTTTTGTTGACTCTAACTCATTTCTCTGAATTTCAGCTCAATAGATTCAGGGGCCTGTTACCACAATCATAGAGAACACAGTTTCCTAATCTCCTCAGAACCCCTGCTACTCTTTCATGGTTGCCTTCTGAATGACTTGACACTGTCTTTGCAAGGAGTCCTTGTGAAATTGAGATCTTAACTTTGCATGGCCTAAGAGATGTTTCTATCAAGGAGATATTCTGCAAATTCATTGTGATTGCAATAACTCAAAGCTATCTGCTCTCAAGTTTTAGAAACCCTGACATCAGGTTAACAGCTTAATAAAATGTTTGAGCAAAGGAGGAAAATATGCAGATAAGGTCACTCTGTGAACAGGATTGGATGCAAATCACAGGCAGCCAGGAGCAGCTCGCACAAGCGCACTGCATGCTCATCTTTTAAGGAACGCTTAATCTTTGTAATGAAATTTCTTCGGCAGCAGTGTTTTTATAACTGATGTTGACAATTTGAACGGGGTCCACACATTGTAAGTCTTTTTTCAATGCCTTTTCTTATTTCAGCTCTTTTCATGTGTTCATTTAAGTGAGTACCTCCTTGTTGTGCAACTGTTGCCAATCATTCATCTCCAGGGCTTTTCTGTCTTCCTAGTCTGAAACTCTGCTCTCCTTCAATACAGGGTCCTCGTTCTGCTTCCTCCCCAAACCCTGGCAACCACTCTTTGACCACTGCAGATGGTCATGTGAACAGACACACAGTGACAGGCTGATTTTGTTTTCGTAAGGCCCTTGCTCATGTTTCTCTTAAACATGCGACAGGATTTCTTTTCTTTTAAACCCTGAATTACACTCTTTTGCACGCATATTCCTCATGTTGGTATATTCCCTATCCATCTGTTACTAGGCAAGGGTTGCTTCAAAGTTTTGCATGTTGTGAATAACGCTATGGATGTGGACATGCAAGTATCTGCCCAGGACCCACTTTCCACTCCAGGAAACACACCTAGAAGTGAGATGACAACTTTTAATTTTTTTCAAGTTCACACTTGTCTGTTTTCCACAGTAGTTTGGTTGTGCTATTTTATATTTTTACTAGCAGAGTGCAGGGTTCCAGTTTCTCTACATTTGCACTAATATTTGCTATTTGTGTTATTATAATTGCTTTTTAAGTATAACCATCCAGGGGCTGGCCAGATGGGTCTATGCATTAAGACACTTATCACCAAACCTGATCAATCGAGTTTGATCCGTGGATTCTACATCGTGGAAGGAGAGGCCCAATTCCCACAACTTGTTCTCTGAGTTCCACACACAAAGCACTGCCTACCCCATCCAACCTCCTCAAAATCAATCAATCACTCAATCAACTAATCAGTCACTCAGTCAGTCAATCATCCATCCAAATGGATAGAGAGTATATGGTGCTATGTTTTGGGTTTGCATTTCCTTAATGACAAGTGACAGTTAGCACCCTTTCATCCTCATTGGCCACTGGCCATTTCGTATGGTTTTTGTTTGTTTATTTGTTTTTTGTTTTTGAGAAACACAAAGTTCAGAGAAGATGGCCATAACTCTGTAGATTTATAAGCTCACCAATGTACCTATATGGTCCGGACTTCCCCAACCCTCCGTGGATGATTGTGACTACTGATTTAGTTTCCTTACTAGAATTATATCTAATTATATTTTTCATTCCTTAGGATGAGATTTTGTTTATTTCCAGGAATTTTCACACTTCCTCTTATTTGCCCAGTTTGCTGTCAATGAATTGTTCTTAGAACTCTCATAATTATTTTTGTTTCTGTAAAAATTATAGTATGATGTATGTTTTTGTTTCTGATTTTAGTAATGAGTTTTCTCTTTTATTTTTAGTGAATCTAGCCATCTGTTTGCCAGTTTGTCCATCTCGTAAAGAATCAATTCTTGATTTTATTATAATTTTTTTTTTTAGTCACAGTGTTTGTATTCTGGATTTTACTCTTTACTTGGTAATGCAGGCGTTGGATTTAACTTAATTTTTTAGTTCATAAAATCTAGAGTTAAATTGCTGGTTTGAGATCTTTCATTTTAGTACAGACATATTTGCTTAGGACTTTGCTCTCAGTTACTGTTTTTTGATTGATAATGTGTTTTATTTTTATTTATCTCAAGATAGTGTGTATTTCCCTTGTCATTTCTATTTTGCCTCACTGATTGTGTGAGAACACGTTTTCAGTTTCTTTGCGTGTTCAACACCTTCACTGCTTTTCTTGCTTTGCTGTTCTCTAATGTTGTCCCACTGAAACTAGAAAAGAAATCCCGAATGAGTCCAATCTTTTTGCTTTCTTCTGAGAGAGTCTCAAGCAGCCTAGGCTGGCCAAACTCCCTAGTAGCAGAGGATGATTTTGAACTCCAGATCCTTTTGCCTCCAAGGTGCTGGGTAACACGTTTCCACACTCAGCTCCATCTTTATTTATTGCACAAACACGTTTATGTTCTAGGGGTGGTCTATGCTAATGAAGTTCTCACATGGACATGGGAAAGTGTGTATTCTGCTGTTGTTGGATGGGGTGCATTTCATACATACATATATACACATATACTTATATACATACATACATTTGGGCTGTTCATATCAGTATTTTCCCATTAATCTCCTATCTAGTTATACTATTTATATGGAATATGGTCCGTGGAAGATTCCCGTTAGTTCTGTAGAGCTGACTATCCTTCAGACCTATTGATATTTGCTTCATGTAATTTAGACTGTTAATGTTTGATGCTTAAAAATTTACAATTCGCATTCTGCATTAGTTTGGTTTTTTGTTGTTGTTGCTACATGATGCCCTTCCTTGTGTTTTGGGACTAAAAGTCTATTTTGTCAGGCACTAGGATTGCCATCTCTGATAGCATTATTTGTGTTCTATCCTTTTCATCCTCTCATCTGTTTTTAAAGACAAATACTTTACTGTCTAGGTCCTTATTTCTTCTTGTACATTAACTGTGAATTCAGAGGGAATGGGCTCCTTTCTACTAGCGCTCAAAAGTTATGCTTCTATGTGTGCCACAGGCCACAGTTAGATGAATCCAGATGTTTTTTACCCTCTCTTTTTCTGGTCATTTTCTTTCATCCATTTCAGTAAGGCCTCTTAGAGTGCTTAACAGGCTCCGTCCACACACCCGCTCTCCCAAATAAACAAGCACCCGCCATGTTTGTTTTATAACCAGGCCCATGGCATGCTGAGTGATGGCGTCAATTCTTCCAGTTTTGCCAGGGCAACACTTATGAGCTGTTCCTTTTTGAGCAGTTTCCATTCCCTCATGTCAACAGTATCACCTTTCTTGCAGATTGGCATGTGCACGCCCAAAGGAACAGCCCTGTTTCCCCAGTGGCCTAGAGAACGTACAGCAGCGCCTCTCCTCTTCCCGTTTGTGTTGGTCGTTTGGGCGAGTTACCGGAAGATGACCACAGCGGCCTGAAGGCTGCCTTCGCTCTTAGTCTCTGCATGTCTTTACATCTTTAACAATTCTCTCACAGGGAACCTATAGCTGGATTCCATTTTTGCTTATTCAGTCCAGTGTACTAATTTATATCCATTTCTCTCTCTCTCTCTTTGTGGTGCTAGATATGAAAGGATTTACTTTAGCCTTTTTGTATTTACTTCCCATTCATCTTACGGGTTTTAATACTGCCCCCCAATTCCCACAGTTACTGCCTCTCTCAGCATTTAGTCGATTTAATTGTAATAATACATTGGCTCCTCTTACGTGTATCCGTTTGTGCATATTCTTTAGATATGCTGTGTGTTGTTTTCCACAAGCATCACATTATAACATTTTAAAGTTGTGACAAACTGTTTCAAACAGAAACTAACTTGACTCCAGTTGCATACAAATCCCCACCCCTTTACAGGTCCACCTACTTTAGATTATGATGTCGTCAATGACAATTTCACGTGATGTATATTTATTAACATAGATTTACAGTTTTTGTGTTTCACAGATATTGTCTTTTGGCCCATGAAGAAAATAAAAAGCATTATAAAGGTTACAATGGCATGGATTTAAAAATGATTTGTCCAGTATTACCTTTATCAGAACTTTTTCCTTCATCCTTTTATTTGATCTTGAATGACTCCTTCATAGCCCTTCCTGTAGCGTCTGGTGCTAATAAACATCCTCAGCTTTTGTTTGCTAGGACTGTAGTGGGTTTTTCCTCCTCTTTGAAGGATGGTTTCCTCACATGCCACAGCTATAGAATTTTTAGTTGATGGGTCTCCATTGCTGCACATTAAATATTTTATATTGCTGTTGCTGCCTCTGGGTGGTAAGCTTCTTTACTAGGATAATGGCCAATGATTTTGTTGGAATTCTTTGAGACATGACGATGAGCCAGTTGCCCCTGATGCTCTCGTCGTCAGGGTGTCTGCTGTTAGTTATGACACATGTTGGTACAACTTTCTAAGTTTATCTTACTTGAAATTTGTTAATCTCTTAGACTCATAGATTTGTCTTTTCTCATGTGTGAGAGTGTTTTAGCCATCTTCAGTAGCATCTCTGCCCATTTTCTTCCTTGCTTTTGGATCTTTGTTGGCTCTGTTCATTTTTCTTCCTGTTTCTCAAATTTGACCATTTTTTTAAAAATAACTCATTTGTGTTATTTTTTATTTTATTTTATTTGTTATTCATTTGAGGCTTTTTTTAATAACTCATCTCTCTGGCTGTATTGAAACTCACTCTGCTGACCAGGTTGGTCTTGAGAACTCAGAGATCTGCCTGCCTCTGCCTCCCGAGTGCTGAGATTAAAGGCTGCATCACCATTGACCAGCTTCAGGCTTGTGTGTGTTATTAAAAAAAATCCCCACATCCATAACTGCTTTCCAATGTCTTAAGAGCTATAGTCTCACTCTTGGGCCTCAGATGTGCTCTTGTATTCTTCTGCTGATAAATTTCATTTTACACATATGTGCTTGTCTGTAACTGCCTTACAGTTGCCCAACACTGAGTGTCCCACAAACACCTTCTGTTCTTTCTGCTGCCATGAGCTATGTACAATGCTGTCATTTTTGTTTCATCTCTGGTTCAGGTGGGGGGCTTTGGAGGGCTTTCATGTCTGGTTCAGACATGTCACAGTGTTGTAGTTAAGTTCCACTTTGCTCCTTCTTGCCCACCCTTGAGCTGAATGGAGCACTTCTTCCTCACTGTTTTACCAGGAAGGGGACAGAAGATGTGAGAGCAAAGATGCCAGCAATTTCCTTCCATTTTGAATAGGTTTTCTTTTTTTCTTTCTTTCTTTTTTTTTTTTTTTTGGTCTATATTTGCAATTTGACAAAAGATATGTTACTAATTTTTCTTAAAATACGTTTACAGCATTGTCATTACTCCTACTTAGGGTATAACACGCCGTTTCAGCTTAGTTACATGAACGACCACATCAGGTGACTGCTGACGTGTCATTTTCAGACATCATTTCTTTGTACTGGGGAATCCTACCAGTTATTCAAAATCCCGCCAGATGTCTTGAAATATTCAGGTAACTATTGTCTCTCACAGTTGCCCTCCAGCTCAATAAAACATTAGAAGTTATTCTTGCTTTCTCTCATAGCATCTCTGCAGTGATTAGCCATTCTCTCTCCACCATTTCCGTGACTAAACCCGCACCATATTCCGATCACTGATATTCAGTTTGGTGTCTGTTTGAGGTGAGGTTTTATGTCTTTTACATATGAGTGACAATGTGCTTGCTCATCTTTCTCTGTCCCATCCATCAATTCACTCAACACCATCTCTTCTACCTCCATCCATGTTATTGCAAATGATAGAATTTTATTCTCCTTCTGTGGGTGAATAATGTTCTGTTGGATATATGTGCCACACCTTTTTATTATCTTTCATTATCTTCGTAATCTTGATGGATACTCACGTCGAGCAAATAAGATTTAGATCTTTAAGTGGTTTCCAGAATTCCTTTATGGTTATTTAGGTCACTGTCAAATATTTGTTGTTTTTATTTCTTTAGCACTTCTGTTGACAAATGAAGGCCTGGAATTCCTGACTGTGACATCTTGCCCATATCGCGTCTTCCTTTCATGCTGATAGTGGTGAATTTTAAGAGCCAGGTAAAAGGGCTACTCCCAGATGTCAAGTGGACTGCTGTGTTCTGCCACGTTCACCGAACTGTTACATTGTCACTGAGTTTTTATTTTTATTTTGCAAAAAACACGTTTATTACTAAAGAGAGACTGAGGACAATCAAATATGGACATCAATATTGATAAAATGGCACCAATCACTAAACTTTTCACCGTTTTAACAATAAAAATAATTCCCTTTAAAATATGAGCATTTAAAATATATACTTCACAACTTCTTATAAAATATGACGCCCTGGAGTTTTGTTTTGTTTTGTGTGTTTTTTTTTTTAGATTTTATTTTACTTTTAAAATTATATGTGTGTGGCTGTGCAAGAGAGTGCAGTTGCCTGCAGGGTCCAGAGGAGGGCACCAGATGCCCTGAAGCTGGAGCTGCAGTGGCTGTGAACTACCTGACATGGATTCTGGGAATCAAACATAATTCCTTTGAAAGAGCAGCATGTGCTCTTAACCGTTGAGCCATTTCTCTAGCCCTGATGTCCGGAGTTTTAAGACAGACACCATCCTATACTCCATGTGTTAGAGGCTGTAGATTCCTCTATAGCATAGAAGAAAACAGGGTTAGCTTCCAGGCTGGTAGGATCATCATTTCGAGACTGTTAACACTCTCCTCAGACTCAGAAAGCCCAGGAAGAGCACCACAGAGCTGCGATTCTCCCTGAGGACAACCTGCAACACCTGAATAATGTGGTGGAAAGAATAATAACGTTCCAGCTTCGATTCTGCATCCAGGGACTCTCACAGTGTGGTGCTGATAACCTGTCTGCAGGCAGGTTAAATGGACGAGGAGGTATTGATTTTATCCTACTACTCGCCGTGTCCTAGTAGAGAATTGACTTTCATGCGTTGGAGAGAAGGGCTCTGTTGTGCTTACATGAGATGCTGGAGATGCCTTTCTGTCGGGATGGCAGAAATCACATGTTGGTTCAGTTTCCCAATCTTTGAGCTTTTTAAAGAAGTGTTGTTTTCCGTTTATAGCTCTGAAAATTTTACACTGAGTATTTTTTAAGATATTAAAGTTTTTTTTGACATTGAAACAGAACTTAAGGATTCATAGAGACTATTGGGAAACTAGGTACATTAGCTGTTTTAATATGCCATTTGTAGGACCCCAAACAAATTAAAAGAGGGAAAATGTAGTCAATTCACGAGTGTGTACAAAGACAGGTGATATTTTGACATGTTTTCCACCACTGAATTAATGAAAGGGCTGGTTACTTTCATTTCTCATACATGAAATCCCAGAGCTGTCTACCGTTAGAAAGTGACATAATTAAATTAATTTGCTTTTCTCCTCAGAAAATGAGAAGCTATGAAATACTTGCAATAGTGAAGGAAGCCATTAAAAACCCTCCTGAATTTGCTGGTGAGCATGTGTTGATTCTTTAATGTATGTATACTAAGTAAAATGGAAAACAGTTTCTGGTTTCATTCAGATACTCTAAACTTTTGTCATTGACAATTTACAGAAAATTATTCTACAAATACATATAATCTGTTACTGATTCAGTCACTCCAAAAACATTGCTTTAAGTACCTGAAGTGTGACAATCCCGTGAGGAAATGATACTGGAAACTGCAGATAAGAAAATTCTCTCTTTTTTTTTCTTTTTTTTTTAATTAATTACACTTTATTCATTTTGTATTCCCCCATAAGCCCCTCCCTCCTCCCCTCCCGATCCCACCCTCCGTCCCCCTTCTTCATGCATGTCCCTCCCCAAGTCCACTGATAGGGGAGGTCCTCCTCTCCTTCCTTCTGATCTTAGTCTATCAGATCTCATCAGGAGTGGCTGCATTGTCATCTTCTGTGGCCTGGTAAGGCTGCTCTCCCCTCAGGGGGAGGTGATCAAAGAGCAGGCCAATCAGATTATGTCAGAAGCAGTCCCTCTTCCCATTACTATGTAACCCACTTGGACACTGAACTGCCATGGGCTACATCTGTGCAGGGGTTCTAGGTTATCTCCATGCCTGGTACTTGGTTGGAGTATGAGTCTTTGGGAAGACCCCTGTGTTCAAATTTTCTGCTTCTGTTACTCTCCTTGTGGAATTCCTGTCCTCTCCAGATCTTACTATTTCCCACTTCTTACATAAGATTCCATGCACTCTGCCCAACAGTTGGCCATAAGTCTCAGCATCTGCTTTGATAGTCTGCAGGGCAGAGCCTTTCAGAGGCCCTCTGTGGTGGGTTTCTAGCTTGTTTCTGTTTTCTTCTTCTTCTGATGTCCTTTCTCTTTGCCTTTCAGGATGGGGCTTGAGCATTTTAGTCAGGGTCCTCTCTCTTAATTAGTTTCTTTAGATGTACAGATTTTAGTAGGTTTATCCTATATTACATGTCTATAGGAGTGAGTATATACCATGTGTGTCTTTCTGCTTCTGGGACAGCTCCCTCAGGATGATCCTTTCCAGGTCCCACCATTTACCTGCAAATTTCATGATTTCTTTGTTTTTTTTTTATTGCTGAGTAATATTCCATTGTGTAGATGTACCACAATTTCTGCATCCATTCTTCAGTTGAGGGGCATCTTGGCTGTTTCCAGCTTCTGGCTATTACAAATAAAGCTGCTACAAACATGGTTGAGCAAATGTCCTTATTGTGTACTTGAGCTTCTTTTGGACATATGTCTAGGAGTGGTATGACTGGGTCTTGAGGAAGTGCTATTTCTAGTTGTCTGAGAAAGCGCCAGATTGATTTCCAGAGTGGTTGAACAAGTTTACATTCCCACCAGCAGTGGAGGAGGGTTCCCCTTTCTCCACAGCCTCTCCAGCATGTGTTGTCACTCGAGTTTTTGATCTTGACCATTCTGATGGGTGTAAGGTGAAATCTCAGGGTCATTTTGATTTGCAATTCTCTGATGGCTAATGACATTGAGCATTTCTTTAAGTGTTTCTCTGCCATTCTATATTCCTCTACAGAGAATTCTCTGTTTAGCTATGTTCCCCATTTTTTACTTGGATTACTTGGTTTGCTGCTTTTCAATGTCTTTAGTTCTTTATATATACTGGATATTAGCCCTCTGTCAGAAAAAGGGTTGTGAAGATTCTTTCCCAATCTGTAGGCAGTCGTTTTGTTTTGATGACAGTGCTCTTTGCTTTACAGAAGCTTTTCAGTTTCATGAGGTCCCATTTATTGATTGTTGCTCTTAGAGCCTGTGATGTTGGTGTTCTGTTCAGGAAGTTGTCTCTTGTACCAATGAGTTCTAGGGTCTTCCCCACTTTTTCTTCTAACCGATTTAATGTGTCTGGTTTTATGTTGAGGTCTTTGATCCACTTGGACTTTAGTTTTGTGCAGGTTGATAAGCATGGATCTATTTGCATTTTTCTACATGTAGACATCCAGGTAGATGAGCACCATTTGTTGAAGATGGTATCCTTTTTCCATTATATGGTTTTGGCATCTTTGTCAAAGATCAGGTGTCCATAAGTGTGTGGGTTTATTTCTGGGTCTTCTGTTCGGTTCCATTGATCCACCGTTCTCTTTCTATGAAGTTTTTATTACTGTTGCTCTATAGTACAGCTTAATATCAGGAATGGAGATACCTCCAGAAGATCTTTTATTGTAGAGGATTGTTTTAGCAATTCTGGGTTTCTTGTTATTCCATATGAAGTTGATAATTTTTCTTTCCAGGTCTGTAAAGAATTGTGCTGGTAATTTGATGGGAATTGCATTGAATCTGTAGATTGCTTTTGGTAAGATGGCCATTTTTACTATGTTAATCCTGCCAAGCCATGAGCATGAGATCTTTCCATCTTCTGATATCTTCTTCTAATTCGGAAAATTCTCTTTTGAGGACAAGACTGTTAACGATTATATAAGTACAATGTGCAGCTTTATTGAAAAGGTAAAGAGAGCTTAGCTTCCAGGAGGTAGAGGGGAAGCTTTGTAAGAAAGAGGGTGTTTAATTGGAGTCTTGAAGACTGGACAGAATTTCAGAAGGTTAAGTATAGAGAAAGGCTACTCCAGGCAAAACATGGAATGAAAATAAAACTGGGAGGAGCAGGGGCCTGGTTAGGAAGCCCTTGGACTAAGGTGGCTATGAAACCAAAGGAGGAGAGGTGTGAAAGAGAATGGGGAAAAAAAACGTAGAAGGAGCTGGGCTCCTCCGTGTGCTGCTGTGACTATCTGTCCCATGAGACTGTCCCCACATGAGCGATACTCCCCCTTTTCTCTCTTCTTTTTCTTTTATTTCTTCCTTGCTTTAATTTAATTTAAATTTTTTTTGAGACAGGGTTTGTCTGTGTAACAGCTCTGGCTGTCTTGGAACTCAGTCTGTAGACCAGAGTGGCCTCGAACTCACAGAGGTCTGCCATCACCACCCAGCATAGTGTCTTTTTTTATTCATTCACTTATAATTTTATTTTTACTTATTTATTTACTTTTTATTTATTTATTGTTTATTATTTACAATTTATTCATTTTGTATCCCATTGTAGTCCCCTCCCTCATCTCCTCCCAGTTCGTTCCTTCCTCCCTCTTTCCAGGTATCCCCTTCCCCTAGTCCACTGAGGAGGGGAGTTCTCCTCCCCTGCCATCTGACCGTAGCTTATCAGGTCTCATCAGGATTGCCTGGAGGCCACATTGACAGGGGGAGATGATCAAAGAGCAAACCACTGAGTTAGGGCTGGAGATGGCTCAGCTGATAAAGACTAGGCTCACAACCAAAAACATAAGAATTGTCTTTTTTTTTTTTTTTTTTTTGTATGGATGGAGCAGCAGAGGCACAGAGAAATGAAGGGACATGGCTCTTACTGGAGAGCAAGATGAACATTTAAACCCAGGTCCAACTGAACCCTAAGGACAAACTTCTTCCAGTGTGTTCTGCAGCCTTAACTGAAATGCCAGTAGAATGGGGGTGAGGAGCCCTAGAGGGAAACCTCACACTTCCCTCCCCAGTTCAGGAAGCTGGAGGGGGTCTACAGGTTGAACTGGATGGCGTGTGATTTATCAGCTGTACCTCACAGAAGCAGTATGCTAATTTATGTCTGACGAAAATTTCAACTTAATATCTTTTCTTACATGTTCCTAGGCTAAAGAGCATCTTGAGTAAGTGAGGAAAAACATACATTGATACAGTTTTGACATTTCACGGAGTCAAGGGCAGCTTGGCTCATTATAACCACCGGAAGTTGGTGTAACGGGTAAGCTGTTACTTGTTTAGGGTTTCAGAGCCAAGGAGGGACAGGTAATCTTAGAACCTGGGTTTGTTTCTATAGTGTGCGAAGTTTTGTATCCTGTGATTTTTCTGGAGGGTAAAATCCAAAAGAATTTGGACTTTGAAAGTGGTGAGCACTTAGCACGCACCCTGGGCCTTAGCTCTTCAAAGAGCAAGCGAGCGAAAGAAAGAATGAATAAATGCAGATATGAGCAAACATGGCAGGGCAGTTGCCCGGTCAGTGTTTCTGTACCCATCTATTCCTTGTGGGTTCCAGCCATCCCTCTTGTGTTCTTTCACCGAAGGCTCCTTGCATCATCCCATCGGACCACCCCTTCGTGCACAAATCGTTTTCACAGACGAGAACGATGAAGGATGAAGCCAGCAATCCGTCAGCATCTGCAGAGTTTGCTGAAGGATGAAAAGCTTCTTTCTAGTTTCGGTGTGCTGTGACTTGGGGTGGGCGTGGGGTCAAAGGGACCGTGTTGTTGAAATGTTTTGAGCACTAACCTATCACTAGGGAGAGGTTGTGCATTTTGGAAGATCTTGTTCGTCTTGGTCTTTCTCACTTCCTCCTTCCTTCTCCCGTTTCCTCTGTTTCCTAAAAAAGTATAGGGGAAAGGTCACACGGGTTAGAAATGCAATGAGCTTGCTGGATTTATTTTGTCACATAATAATTGTGACAGAAGCAACATAATAACTGTGACAAAACATTATTATTATTATTATTATTATTATTATTATTATTATTATTATTATTATTCTGTTTTCCTCCAGCTGGGTATTCTCCCTAGAGTCTAGTTTTAACTGCCTTCTTAATTCAGTTCCCTGTCTGTTTATTGAGAGACTACTATGCACAAAACATTGCCCTCTGAGTTCTCACACTAATGTAGAGTCCTTTCATTACCTGGAGCAGTGATGATATTCTGTAGGGCTAGTGCCTTGCCCACTCTGGTTTCACATGGATGTCAAAATGAAATGCACACAGTCCTCATAGGAAGCTAAGGGATTGCCTGAAGGAAGGCAACTCGCTCTAAGCTATGATAGCTACTTGCAAATTAGAGCAAAGTTTGCTATTGACACACATAGGACAAGAGGAGGATGTAGGGGTTGGGCTCAGTGGTGGAGTACTTGGCCTGTTTATATCAGAGCCTGGGTTTGATCCAGCACAGCACATCCTGAGCCTTCTCCAAGCTCCACCCCCAACTTTCACCGACTAGGGCGGATGACAATCCATTCTTAAAGTGTGCAAAGCAGAGTTCTGAGTATACCCTGAGACCCAGAAGGTTCAACAAAGTATTTACTGAACAGATTGTTGAGCTTTTGCAGGTTTCCTGCTAGAGCGAAACAGATTGAGGACAGACTATTTGGCTGTGGGTTGTGGTGGCTCACAGTGAATGGATGCATGAATTCCTTTTCTTTCTTTGGCACTTTCATACATATGTGTCAGTATATTTTCATATTGCTCATCCCTGCCCATGTCCATTTTTTTAAGTTAATAAATATTTGGCATATTTGTCACAGCAGCAGTCAAGAAACTAATACAGACCTTGGTCTAGAAAATGCAAAGCCATGAGTATTAAAAGCTCCAGGGTCAGACTTGTCTTCTCTAAGTCTTCACATGAATCCCATGAATCCTTTGAACTTAAAATTCAATAAAACAAGCCTAAAACATTAGATGTTTATTACTTCAGATCCGATATAGATATGAAATTCCTTTATTTTAAATTCCAGAAACTCAAAATCAAGGTATCTACCGAGCTACCCTCCCTCCAGAGAGCCAGGGTTGAGCTTTGCCTATGTGTTCTGGGCTTAATATGCCTTGACCTGTGGCCATGTCACTGAATTCTCTGCCTCTGTTGTTACGTGGTCCTCCCTTTTTCTTTCTGTCACTAATGTCTCCCTTCCTTTCTCTTATAAGGACATTTGTTATCACATTTAGGACACACTGGGATACTCTAGGCTGAGCCCATTGTCTTGGAGTCCTTTGCTTAATTTCATAGGCAAAGATTCTTTGTCCAATATGGTCACAGTCACAGGATCCAGACAAGAAAATAGTGAACATCTCACAATGAGTTCATTTTCTTACCGTCGAGAAAAGTCCTCTTTTGCACTCCATTTGAGAGCGCTGAGTCGCAGTCCCATAAAGCCCCATTTGCTGACCCACTAAACTGAACTCATGAGTCCTTAGTGCGTCGCCAATGGCAGGCTCAGATCTCAGATGCTCCTGGGCTGTGTAAGACCTGAAGATGCTCCTGCAAGGGAACATTTGCTTGGATTGGCTTCTCTGGGGCTGGCTGCATCAAGCTGCCTTTGAAGGACTAGGTGGGAAGGTGAGCCATGAGGTCAGAATACTGCACCACGTCAGTATCCACTGGTGAAGTTACTGCAGATCAGCAATATTTACTGACATTTTCATGCACCAGGAACTGTGCGAGATGTGGAAACAATAACAGCAGCAAGAATCTAAACCACAGTCCCCCCTGACCCCGTCAGGCATTTCCAAAATTTTCTCCCGTGTTGTAGCCTACCAGGGGTTTCCACTATGTCTCCATGAGGATTTTCTCAACAAAGACAAATCAATATAATGGTCCACTTTCTAACTTTTCATATTTCCTTAAGACATTTCCTTGAGGTGGGGTATCCCACCGAAGCATCTAAACACATGTTTTGTACGCTGTTTCAAGGGGCTTTGTCTGCATTTAGAGGAAGACCATTTCTGAAAAGGTGCTTGTGTGTGTTTCTCGTGATCATGTGGACATTTGCAACACTTTACAAGGGGAACTATACATGCAAAAGCAGACACGCATGCACCCCCACCACACACACACACACACACACACATACACACACACCACACACTGCTTCCATTTTAAGCAGGTGACGTAAGAGTTGCAAAATCCATGATTAAGAAAAGTGAAATTGTATAAATTATAGCAGAAATGCCTGTCATTGTCCGCATTAGCTGCTAAAATGCCTCCAGGGGTTTGGGGTAGAAAAAGAAAATTACTTATCTGTAATTCTTATTCTCTTTAGGTAGCAATTATAATAGATATACACTCTTGGGTACAAGTCGTTGGTGTGAGGAAGAGAAGTCGGCTTGAAGTCAGCTAAAGAATTCTAATCCTCAAGGAACATGTTCCCTGGGACATCAAGGGCAAAACGGAGATGGAGTGTCATTGCCCTGCATATCATTTCTCTCTGACCATCGACAAGAGCAGGCAGGTTTGGTCCCTGGAAAGGGAGGAAGGACTGAGTGGGTCTATTATCACTATCACACTATATTAAATGTATAAAGGTCTAGCCCCGGGCAGGGTTTGTGAATTGGGTCTACTCATTTTCTCTCCGTGCCTCTGCACCTACTTCAGGAACCCAGTACCCACTCAGTTGCCTTCTTCCTCTCTCTGTTCCTAGGAAATGCCTCATTAAATTTATTTACACCAAAAGCTGAGACGTTCACTGCAGAAAGAGCCTTGGGTAGGGAATAAGGAGCCGCAGGCCTGGTGCTGGTGAGGCCAGCAGCTGGTTCCGGATGCCAGGGAAACTAGCCTACCTCTCTGGGATCCAGAGTTATCATTTATGCTGTGACAGGTAAATGGGGAATGTGGTTCCTAGGGACACGTTCACTTCCATAATAGGGTGAAAAGAGTGGATTAAAAACAGGCTGATTTTAGGTTAAATAATGTTAGACTGAAAGTGTTACCCTTGATGGTTTGTGTGGTGCTGTGGTTTAGATCTGCTATTCTCTAAGCTTTCACGTATTGGGAACTTGGCCCCCAGGGTAGCGCTATTGAGAGGTGCTGGTGTCCTAAGGAAGAGGATGTCAGGAGAGATGATTCAGTCTTCTTGCAGCATCTTCATAAATGGATGGATTGCTGCCATTCTTGAAAGACTGGGTTAGTTCTCTTGAGTCAAAATTAGGCTTTGTAAGAATGAGAGTTGATGGGACTGGGCTACCTTCCTCGAGACTTAGTTGTTGTAAAGGCGGTGCATTTCCCTACTGTGGCTCTCCATGTTCCTTCCATGTGTTTATGTCCTCTTTCTCCTTTCTCTATCATGAGCTGACATAGCAAACCAGGTGCAGCTGCCCAATTTTGTGGAGACTTACAGGGCAAACCAGACTCTTCTTTATAACTTGCCTAGCCTTAGGTATTTTGTAAGACCCACAGCCAAACATAGTCACGTGAGCTCGGTCTGACCATAGTCTTGATTCAATTGTAACCAATTCTCATAACCAAGTCCCTAGGACACCTTCCACCTTAGAGAGAAGTGCTTCATAGAGGGATGGGGTGCTCTTTATAGTATGGTATTGATAAATATGGAGCTGTGTCTATGTTCAGTTCACATCCTGAGAACTCAATGCTGCTCTATGACCTAAGGCTGCCTGGAGGCCACAGGAGTGCACTCTTCCCATTTATTACCCAACTTAGGGAACAAACAGTGCTGATAGCTAAAGACAGAGCGGAAACCAACACATTATACCCATAAACAAAACATTTATTGTTTAAATGGGGTGGTATGTTTGCATTTCAGACGATAACCAACAGCACAAAATTTTAGAGGCCATGTTTTGATATCGCCTGCACCTTTTCAGGTTTCCTGAAACCTGCAGTGTGATGACACACAGGAGTCTGCACAGAGAGCAGAATCACCCATGATTTTGGACGGTTATAAAACAATTGGTTAAAAAAATTACTCCAGCTATTAAGAGTGTAACCCAGGAACACCCCAGAGCTGCTGATAAGACACCAACAATTTGAATTAGCAGCTTCTGGACTTCTTCTTCTAATACTAAGGCTACATGAGAGTAGATGGGCTTGTGTGTGTGTGGCTGGTGCGTGTGTGTGGAGAGCCTGGACACTCAGCTCATCTAGAATAGTCCACAAGCCCCAGTGACAAAATTAGTCTGTTCTACGTGGCCCCTTTCCTTCCTCCTCTACTTCAGAGATCTAGGGATATGCTTCCTTAGTGTTCATGATCCTTTGTTTCATTTGTTCATTCATTAATCCACTCATTCATTCATTTTCGAAGTGTCAGTGATCAGATCCGGTCTCACAGACTGCAGGCAGTTGTCCGCCATTTAACCATCGAGCTGGTGCTTCAGCAGTCAATTTTTAGGTGGAAAGAGTAGGGATGAGCAGAGTCCTCAGTAGCCCCATTTCTCCTTTTGGTCAGGGTGATGGGGCCAAGCGTCAGGTCGTGTAGTCAGTTTTTCTCATAAATTTGGTGACCACAGGCTTCATTGGGAACAAACTCATGGTATTTACTGGAGGCCAAGTCCGTATCCGTGGAATGTAGCTAGCAGGATGTATCCTGGTTGTCTAGTATTGCCTATCTCAAGTTAATATGGAATGTGTGCATTATAGGAGCTTAGCTTCCCGGAGACTTCCACATAAACTAACTTAATGTACTCAGTATTTAGAAGATGGAACTCTATGGTAGGGGATATGATCTTTGCTCAGAGATGTCAGATATTAGTCTAAGCCAGACAAAAGCCTCTGGAGCTTTGATGATAGTTCAAGACTTTCCTGGCTTCCTCTGGGCCTCTTGATCACTTGTGTCCTCGGAATGACCGGTCAAGCTTGACACTGACAAGAAACGGATTCATTTAAGACCAAGCAACAAACCTCAATGCTGATACCTCAATATGGTATCATCTTTAGTGACACTCTTTCCTTAACATTTTCACCCAAGTTTCATTTCATAAGTTGCTTCATTCACTCATGCATCGAGACACTCACTCGGAGAATATTGTGTACCCATTACCTGCCAAACATTCCTCTGAGTGTGGAGGATAGAGTAGGGAGCTAAGGGACAAACGTCCCTGCCCTTACGGAGCTTACCTTCCCCTGTGGGCTGTGAGCGGCAGTCAAATCCTGTGTGGAAGAAAATGACAGTAAATGCGTGAAGGTTGTAAGTCCTAGAGTAAGAGTAAGAGAGGCGGAGATAAATAAAAGAGATGGAGAGTGTGTCGGGGAAAGGAATATTTCAAATGAAGGTGCTGGTTAATGGGAAAGTGACAATGGGTTGAGCCCAAGAACCTGTGCTGTGTGGACACTGGGAAAGGCTGGTCTGAGGCACAGGGAGCGGCTGGAAAGGGAGCCGGGCTCGCCATATTGAAGCATTGGTGTCCTGACCCAGAGAGCTACCGGCTGTTGGCTTATAGGTTAGCTTTAGGGGGTCACGAGGAAGGTTTAGGGCTCTCTCTAAGTGGCATGAGATACCTTGGGATGCTTTTGAGCGGGGGAGCGAAATGATTCAACTTCGAAGTTTTTAATATACTATTTTATCAGTTCTTTGAGAATTTCATACGATGTATTTTGTCTCTTTTTATTTTGCATGGGTGAGTGTTTTGCTTTCATGTATGCATGTGCATTGTGTGTGTGCGCCTGGCACCCAGAGAGGCCAGAAGAGGGCATTGGAAAATCCTAGAAATGGAGTTCAGGCAGTGGGAGCCACCTGATGTCGGTGCTAGGAATGAAACCTAGATCTTCTGTAAGAACAGCAAGGGCTCTTAACTGCTGATTCATCTCTCTAGTCCTATACAATGTACATTGACCACAGTCACACCCCCACTCTTCCCCTTAACTCTTCCAAGATCTACCCTCACTTCTCCAGCACCCCCTCCCTTTAATAACCCACTGAGTCCAGTTTGTGCTGTTCATATATCATGGGTGTAGGGCCCTCCAGTGGAGTATGGTCAACCTTCCAGGAGCGAGCCAAACCTTTTCATAATGTCTTTCATAAAGTTTTTCTTCCCCAGGGGACATTCACTGTCAGCTCCTTATAAACGTCTACTGCTTTGTTAGAATTCAACTTGTATTTTAAAATTAATTATCCTACAAAACTTTCCATTTTGCCTTTCATAGTTAATCTATAATACTACCTGCTTGGTTTTTTATTAAAATTTTTATTGTATGTATTTATGTACATGGTATTATATTACATAAGAACATAACATTTTACATGTTGAACCTCTCTATCCCAAGCCCCACCCTCCTTTTTTCTCTCTCTTCCCTCCTCCCACCAGTCATTTTTAGTCCTCTAGATAGTTTCACCCTTACCTTCATGTCAAATATATTATTTATTCTTTTCTGAGGCAGGTTTTATTCTGGTGTGTGTGTGTATGTGTGCGCACAGCCTTGAATTCCTGGAGCTAACTCTGTAGACTAGGCTGACCTCAAACTCACAGAGATCCACCTGCCTCCATCTCTCAAGTGCTGGGATTACAGGTGCACACCACCACGCCTGGCACATATATCTATATAAAATGGACAGACTGCATATGTGTGTGTGTTGAGAGCAAAGGTGGACATTGAGTGTCTTCCTCTATCCACTCTCTGTCTCGAGACGTCTTTCAATGAACCTTTAACTGACCAGTTGGCCAGACTGGCTGGGATACCTCTGTTTTCAGCTTCTCAGCACTCCAGTTACACACATCACCATGCCTGGCTTTTATGTAGGAACTAGGAATCAGGAGCCAGGTCTTCATGCTTGTACGGCAGGTACTTTAGAGTAGAACCATCTTCCTGTGCCCTTGTCTGCTTCTTACAGTTTCTTAGAGTCTTCGCTGTTAGAGACTTTCATCTGTCACCATCCCTTCTGATGGCTGCTCTGCAGGACTCCCCTCCCCCCCTTCGCCAACTCTGTTCCCTGGAGTTCTAGCAGATGGTCCAGTGCCTATGTTTTGTCTGCCATCTTGGGTTGATGCAGGGATTCTTTCTGACTGGGAGTCTTAGCTGCTTTCTGTTATTGACTCCCTAGATTGATTTAAGGCAGAGATGCCCTTTTCTTCCTCCTTCCTGCTTCCCCCTTCCCCTTCTCTATCTCCACCTTTGCAACCCCACTCTCTTGTGTTACCTTTCTCATAATTCAAGTGTCCTCATACACATGGGACATTATTCTACAGGTTCCATTCTATTCTGGCTCAAGATTTTACCTGGAAAGAAGAACGACAGGGCGCATCTGAGGATGAACTTTTGAGGGATGCGGCTGTGTCCCTCTTCCATGCCCGCTCCCACGGTGCCATCACAATGTTCAGTCAGTGCTTGCTTATTCAGAGTTGTGTGGCTCAGGTTTTCATAGTAAGATCGGCTTCCATGAGAAATGCAAGCTGCATCCTAATGAAATAAAGCTTGAGAAAGCCTACCGCGATCTCCTCTTCTTAGAGTTCTGTTTACTAGCTGCAGCCCCACAGTGTGACAATGATTCTCATCCCTAGCAATCATAAAGCCTGGGTCCTAGCCCAGGGATCCTGTGTTAATTGGCCCGGCATGTGCTCTGAGCATCAGCATTGTGGAACTTTTTTCTGTGAGTTTAGTAGGCAGCCAAGGCAGAGAGAAGACAGAGAAAAGGAAAAAAATGGAGAGTGCGCTGTTACTACATGGTTGCTAGGAAAAATACAGGATACCTAACTGAGTTTTAATTTCCAACAACCAACACATAATTTTTAAGCAGCAACTGTGTCCCGATATGGCATGAATTAAAAAATGCCAGGAAATGACATGTTTTTCTCTGAAATTGAAGATTAGCTGGGTGAGCTATATTTTCTTTTCCTTTTGAGGCAGCAGCTCTTGTTTCTGTAAAATCACCCCTGCCAAGCTTACTCTGTTAGAATCACTGTCTCCAGATGAGGTCACTCCATCCCATCACATCATGGGATAGTACACTGTGGCTTGCACTGAGCTGATCTCTTAGGGCAACCCCCAGTTGTCTGTGAAGCTCCAACTTGTTCAGTGAAGGAAAGCCCTCACCATCTGAGCACTTGCTTGCTCCTGTTAGAAAACTCATGAATCAATTAACCAATCATCAATCAGTATCAGTCAATTCAGTCACCTGAATAGGGCATACGACTTAAGCAGATTGGGAGACAAGCATGAAACGTTCTTTGGAAATGTTCTCAGAAAAAATGAAAGATGGAGAGATTAATTTCACAGCAGTATCTTCATAATACAATTAAAACCAAAAAAAGAATAGAATGAATTCTCCTCATTTTTTGTTGTTGTTGTTGTTTTGCAGCAGTATTAAGTGAGGGTATTTAATCAGTGGAGTGATTTGTGTTAGAGCAGTATCAAAGATGGCCAGTTTGTGAAACAGACACCAGGCCCTGCCTCTCTCCCACACCTTCAGGTGCACAAATGCCAACATGCCAGCCTGCCCTTGCAGAGTCCATCTTTCACTACTCAGTGTGGCTATCCGGGAATTGCTAGCCAGGCTCTTGGAAGGTTCTAGAATGAAGGATCTCTCATGCCATTGCTTTTTGCTGTATTTGATAACCCCATCAGTAGCTTGCTCCCAGGTTTTTACCTTACTGGGGAATGATTCAATTTCCAAAAACTGGGGGCGCGGGGGGGGGAGTGTTCCTGTTGCTGCTGCCTTAGCTGTTATTGTTTTTATGGCACAAGGGAGGGAGGTTTACTTCAGCTCACAGTTACAGTCTATCACAGTGAGGAAGGGGTGGTGGCTGGGGCCTGAGGTTGCTGGTGGCCACAAGTCAGGGAGCAGGAAGTGACAGGACATGGGGCAGGGATATAAAATCCTGAACCTGCCTTCAGTGGTAGCTTCCCCCAGGAAGACTTTATCTCAGTCTTCTGGGTCCGTGCTCAGCTAGAGACCAATTGTGTAAACACAGGAGCCTTTGGGCACATTGCCTTCGGTGCACAGCTACTAAGGACTGCTGTCCTCGTCTGTCCTCTGTGTGGAGAGACCAGAATCTCTTAGAGCCAATACAGAGCTCAACATGTGGGGCAGCTCTGGTGGAGACAGGCTCATCCCCCAGTTACCTTATTACCACAGCCTCTTCCTTATTCACATTGGATCTTAACAACAGCCCTGCTAGGGACGCTGGACACTATTTAATTTCATTACTTTGCCAGTGGCAAAGGAATCCCAGCACGGTTGGTGACGGTAAAAAGCAGCACGCTTAGTAATTGACAAGGACTCGAACTCAGAACTTCTGGCTCCTATTTTGTACTTCTAGTGGCTTCCTTCTCTAGTAACACTGCCTAAATGAACATGGCAGCTGTTCAGAGACATCGTTGAAGATGTGTTGATTCTTCAGCCTTGTTCATGCCAGTCTGGTGCTGATGGTTGACTGGGTCCCAGGGTCTGAAGTTCAAATATCAGCTTTAGAGAGGTAGATAGAAAACAGAAAACAAAATGTCTGATGGGATGAGGAATCTCCTAAACCAGACCCCTCCCTACTCTGCAGGATTCTGAGCTGACGCAATCATGAAGTGTCGAAGGTCATTGTCTGGTAACCATCCAGACAGTACTGCCAGCTAGTGGGATGTCCGTGTACCTCTTTCCTATGGAAATTCCAGAAATAAACTCAGAATAATAAAGCAAGTGCGTTCTGAGCTTGAGAACCTGCCCACCCTGGTTTGAAGGTGGGATGTCAGGGTGGAAGCCCAGTGTTCACACAGCCTTCTCCATCATTAGGCTGGGTTTACTGTTCCGGTTCCAGGTGTGCAATGTCTGAGACTAGAGCTATCTTCAGTGGCCTGGGATTGTACCTGCTTTAAGATCTCCCTCTTCCTGCCTTGCTCAGCAAATTCCACTGGCAGAAAGCTGGGGGTGGGAGTGAGTGAGTAGGGTCCAAAGGCAGCACCAGCGTTAGCATCAAACTTAAAGCCATTTTTCAGAGCCATGCAGGGGATCCACATTGTTGCCCTGTGACTTGATACATTGCTAACCCGGTCATGTTCCGTGGCTGTTACATTCCCACCCTTTATTCTCCTCTTTCCCTCCCAGTGCCTAACTGATCTTTTCGCTCCTTACTTGAAGAACAGCCATTATAAATAAATGCAAGATGGCAACAGGTATTGAGGGAGAAGTCTGCTCGAGAGAGCACCCCAGGCTGCCCAAGGCAGATGAACAGCACCCCTGGGTGGAGATTATGACCTTAAGCAGTGTTTGTGATTTTGGCTGGGCTTCCTGGAAAGCCCAGGTCAGGAACTAAACCCGTGGCTAGGTTTATGGTGAGGTAGAGGCGATTTCAGCTGTGGGGAGCAGGAAGGCTGGATAGGCAGACTCCTGGGGAAGAGTTGGCTTCTACTGAACAAGGGAACGCATGAAACGGCAACGCTGTTTCATCAAAAATACCACAGCTCTAAAACTGAAATCTGACCCCTGCTAGAGGAAAAATGACAACCCAGTTGTGCGGCTGGGTATAGGAAGAGGTCCAGGAGTCAGAGACAGGATGCGAAATGGACATCAGGGGTTCCAGTCCATCTCAGGAGAGGCCTGTGGAAGCCAGAGCTTGTCCTGTGACAAGTTTGCATTCAGGGGTTCAGATTCAGTCTGAAAACAGGTGAAGCAGCAAATAATTTTGCTTGAGGAGGTGAGGAGAAGATAGAGGAGGTGACATTTCATCTGAGCTTTGAACTTTGGGCAAACATTTACTGAGGGCTCAGAATAGGCCTTCAAGGTTAAAGGCAAAAACTCTAAAGGTCCAAAGTTTATGCTCCACAAGAATAAATGTCTGAGAAAATCAACAAAATCCTCCCCCAGTGTACAATCTTTGGATTCCTTAAATGCAGCATAAGAGAAAAATAAAACCAGCTATTTTTATAAATACGAAAGATGGTATTTGAGTAGAGTAGAGAAGAAAGTTCTTATTTTTGGGAGCATTACAGAGGACCAGGGTGACTAGACTGAGGTGGGGGCAGGGCTCAGCTTCTCTGGATTGCTTTTATGTTTACTGTCTCTTCATAAGGCAACTGGAAAGGTTTTTTTTTCTTTTTTTTTTAATTTTTTTTATCTCTCTTGTCTGTCTGTCTATCTGATCACTTTACAGCCTGATTCCAGTCTTTCTCTCCCTTTCTTTCTTTCTTTCTTTCTTTCTTTCTTTCTTTCTTTCTTTCTTTCTTTCTTTCTTTCTTTCTTTCTTTCAAAATAGCGCTTAGCCTGAGCCCTAAGTCTTGGTAGGGTCATCCACATTTTCTTTAAGCTAGTGTTACCTCACTTGCCTCCTCCTATTCCTCCTCCTTCTTCTTTGAGATAGTCTCTCTGTGCAGTTCTGGCTGTCCTGGAAGTCACTGTATAGACCAGGTTGGCCTCGAACTCACAGAGATCTGAGTGCCTCTGCCTTCCAGGTGCTGGGATCAACGGTGTGCATTAGCACACCTGGCTAAGTGGATACCAGAACATTTCTCAGAAAGCTGGGTCTAACCATTGAGTAGAGCTGTCCTTGGAGAAATGCCTGAAATTATTGGAACAGAATCTCTTTGCGTTGCGGTGATGAGGACCAACTGAAGGCAAGCAAAACTGTTTGTTTACGGCAAAGGGAATGAATGACCCACCATCATTTGCCATCTGGACATGTTTTAGGAAGAGGCAGGTGGAGGGGTGGGAGGATCAAGTGTGCAAAGAGTGGAGGCTGTTGAAAGAGGTGTGTTCAGGGAGAAGGGGGCATTCTAGACAGTGGAGAGAAGTGCGTATTTTACTTTCTTATGTTGACTCAAAGTTGGATGCAGGCATAGGTGATTTAGTCCTGTCCATTTGTGACTATTGTAACAGCAGAGCTGGTTGAGCTTTCTGCATGGCTAGTGGAGACAGTGCCCGCCTTCTCTCCTTGTCTGTGACAGCCACGGCCATGGCCAGCTGGATTTCTTGACTGGTTCTCAAAAGTCATGACCGTGCTCTCTGCGCTAGCTGTGTATTGCAGGACAGAGTTCTGTTTTTATAAACGGCGTGGCAACTTGGTTATTTGTTCTCTCAGACCTAAGGATTGAAGATGTGTGGTTTAAGCTGGGACTGAGGAAAGTATGTTTGGAGAACACGTGTCATACAACAGAGATAGGGTGTGAGAGGAGCTGAATGAAGAGTGAGAGAGAGTAAGGCTGTGTGGACCATATCCAAGGATGTGCTTGGATATGATAGCAGATAGCATCTGCTCTCAGCTTCTGTTCCCTGAAGCTGCTGTGGATGCAGCTGGGGAAGTCCTGAAAATGTCTTTGACGGGTAGTTGGCTTTTCTCTTTCTTTTTAGTTTATCTGTTTATTTATTTATTTTTTTATTCATTTATTTTGGTCATATACTCATCTCGCATAACTATAGATTTTGTAAGGTCGTATTTGTACAAGTATGTAACAGGTTCTTTGACCATAATCCCCCCTATTTCTCCTTTTATTCCTACTCATTCATCCAGACATCTTCATTCTACTCCCATGTCCTGTGTACATGTATGATTCTAGGTACCTATATGAAATTGTGACTCTACAAATGAAGGAAAACATGTAACATTGGTCTTTCTGAGTTGGACTTATTTTGGCAACTTAGATTGTACTTCAATAAAGTGCTTGAACTCTCTGTGATGTAAGTGAGGAACTGGTTGCTGGATTATTGCTACTGGAGATAAATATGGTGAGAAGATACTTTATTTTGATAGCAGCTCATGCTGCATTACTAGAAAATTAGCTTTTCTTTTTTCTTTTCTTTTTTTTTCTTCAGCCTTCTCTTAATTCTGAAAGGCTTGTTGAAAGGAATTTTTGTTCCTCCCAACCCCAACCAGTATCAGGTGTCTTACTTACCAAAGTGGTTGAGTAAAGTAGTCAAAATATTTTTAATAATGATCATAAAAGGCTTTACAACACACTTGCTGTTTAGGGGCAGTCTGAGATGCTGGCGAGCTGTCATGGCTGTGACGGGCACACAGTGAGAGACTGGGATTTCTTATGGAATTTGCTGAAACGCCTTAATCCTGGTCACAAAGCTAAGTATAAAATTTTAGTGGCTTCTGAAACTGTCACCCCTTTTTTATGTTCTCTGTCTGAAACACTCCAGAAACCAATGGAATCTGACAGAGCTAAACGTATTTACTCCTGTGAGCTGTGCTTATGAGGCCACATTCTCTCGCTGGCAGAGGGTGGATGACATAGAGAATGAAGATCAAATGTCGCCTTTTAAATAATGAGTGGCATGAGACACAACAGCATGACTTGTGTTTGAGGGTCACATTTTTTTTCCATTCACATTGAAATATCTTTCCCCTTTCAAATTAAAACAGTATAAGTATTTTTTTATAGAAAAACTGTATCAATTAAAAAATAATTGAAGACAAGGGTGCCTGGTTTATAAAAGGCAGAACTGAAAACACTGTGAAATGAAGCAGGCAAGTACCATCTTTTGCAGGACTGGGAAGAAAAGATTAAACAATTAGCATCCTCTTTAATAGCCCACAGCAAATAACATAGTTTAATGATCTTAATGCTACAAATTCTTGTGCATTAACAATGCTAGAAAATTATGGAGACACACTCTTTATGGGGACAGCCACTAACAGTGCTGAGAGATGATTGAAATCCAGTAGAACTACTTCACCGGCCACTCTGAGCTCTGAGCACCTTTTTGTCATCTATGCTGAGGGCAGCGCATAAGTCCTGGGTGGTGGAGGTTCCAATGGTGTGCATGCTGTAATGGGAAATTCGATTTCCTCTTCTGTCTGCAGAGGGAAAATATTCATGAGAGTTTATCTCTGAGCGTTTTATGACTCTGACCCCAGAGACAGTAAGAAAAGGAAATGCTCATAAAAAAATTTAACTGATCCCCTAAACAAATGACATTTATTTTCTGCTCACTTTACATTATCAAGTTGCTCTGCTGTTTATAAGAAGGTAGTAGTAGAGCTAAGGAGAGGGCTCAGTTGGCAAAGTGCTTGCCTGACAGGCTTGAGGCGGAGCTGAGTTTGATCACTAGGACTAACATTAAAAATAAAAAGCTAGTAAAAGTAATTATATAAAATGTATGCAACTATCAAATGATTGAAAAAAAAACACAAATAGAAAAAAAACTCACATGCAATAACCCTAAAAATAGAACACAGACAAACAGAATAATAACTTGTGTCAGTAGCCCTGAGGCTGAGGCTGTGGAGACAGCAGGGTTTCTGGGTCTGGCTGACGGCCAGTCTGGACCAATCAATGAGAGACTCTGACTCAATATATAAGATGGAGAACAATCAGGATATTTGCCAGTAATTCTCTGTGATCTCCATACACCTGTGCACATACAAAGGCGCTCTCTCTCTCTCTCTCTCACACACATACACACACACACACACACACACACACACACACACACACACATACACACACACTCTCTCTCTCTCCTACTGTTAGGCCACATCACTACATTACTGGGTAGTCCGATGTATAGACCTCTTTCTCCTGAAGGGGCACCTTTCACCTCCTTATGGTCTGTTATGAGGAGACACTGGAAATGGCTTGTTGCTTGGTCAATTCAGTCAAACTGAATTGTTCACACTGAGACGAGGTCTTGCTTCCTAACATAGGGTCTTTCTGAGCTAGGGGTGATCCTCCTGCCTCAGCCTCTCTAGTATTGGGATTATAGGACCACATCATCAGCAACTCTCCTGAGATTCCACACCAATATGCCACATACATGAATGTCAGTGGGGAGATTTTATTTACTCTGCCACCTTGCCAACCTTATTTGTGTCTTTTGATCTTTTGCCATTTTGCTCAATAACCCTTTCTAATCCTTTTTCTCACAAGCTAGAATGTATCTTTTGTTTTATCTTTGTATATTTACACTTGCATACATGTAAACACAATGGGTCATATAATATAGGAGTAAGATTATACGAACATACAGCACAGTGTGATTTGATCTGGTTCAAGATTTGAATCAGATAATTTATCCTCAGACACGGTATGAGATGATTTCTGGTAGCTTTTCTTTCATTCACTAAATAAAATATGAGATAAAAGCCATGCTTAAACTACTTTGAACCATTGCTGAAGTGGTAATGAAAATGAGAAGACCCTTTATCTCTCTCCACAGGGAGGCTGCCTGTCCTGACATAGAATGCTTGTAATTTGCCTTAGTTGTTAGTTTAGGCTGTATTTAGTTCCTGCTTCTCTCTTCCTTCTCCGTCATCGTTATTATCATTATTATGTACATCTCCTGTGTAGAACTCAAACTCGCAATCTTCTTGCTATAGTCTTCTGAGTGTTTGGATTTCAGGCACACACCTTAATGCCTGGTATATATTTAAATATTTAAAAGAGAGGCTGGAGGGATAACTCTGTGGGTCAATTACTTTCTGTGCCCGTTAGTTTCTTTAGTTGTTGCTGTGGTAACCTATTCCAACCAAAGCAACTTAAAGGAGAAAGGTTTTATTTTGACTCATGGTTTGTGGCAATGTAATGTTATGAAAACATCTCTTACTTTCCAAGGGACTGGAACTTTGCTGGACTACCCCTTCTTAGAGTAAGTAATATACGTAGAGGTCACTGAAGACCACTATCCAGCTGTATACTCAGCCTATTTGCTTAACCTGCCTTTAAGAGAACAAAGTAATAGTCAATCTTACTTACATTGGATTTCCCATGTAACCAACTTTTACAACCTAAGCTGAAGCATAGCTACAATCTCAAGTTATGTACTCCTCCATGCCCTTGTCCCAGAGTAATCCATGCGCACCATTTGCTGAGAGCAACAAAAATAGAGGTTGAAAGCAATCTTACAAAATGATTACTATAGATGCTGTATTCAGCACCTTGAGGTCACTTAAGACTTAAGACTGCTTATTTATAGATAATGCTGAACACAAGATTTGAATATTGATCAGTAAGGAATGGTGTTTATTATTCTGTTTATTTGGGTTAATTGGGGTCAGTTGGGTCAGTGACTTAACCCCTTGTTAAAGATTTCTGTAAAGCACCTTTCATCCTTCCCCATGTGATGCTCTCTGTGCTGTTCATTAGGGACAGTCACACAGTCACGGACAGACAGGTACAGACACAGGGACAGATTCAAATCCATACAACAGCAGGAGGACAGAAGACACAGGCAACAATGAAGTAGAGAATTTAAATCCGGGCTCACTCGTGGTTAAATGACACCAAGGGGAAAGTGCTTTGGTTTCTTTTCTTAATGTAACACCAGAGTATTATTAGAGGCTTGGAGTTAATCGCTAATGCATTTACTCTACCAAAACGTGCAGTAGAAGGCTGCAGTCCCTTACAGCAGCAAGTCACACGGGCAGGACCTAGATTATTCACAGAGCATCTGCAATCAGGAGCAGAGAAAAATACATGCTGTTGCTCAGCTTCCTTTCTCCACCAACACAGCCCAGGGCCCAGCCAGGGAATGGTGCCACCCATCGTGGGCAGGCCTTTCCACCTCAATTACTGCTACCAAGACCCCCCCCCAGGCATTTGCAGAGCCCCAGCTCCCAGGTGGATCTAGGTTCTGTCAAGTTGATAATAAACGCTGTCATACCCTGAAGGCACGAGGACCAGACTTTGGATCTCCAGCACCCGTACACAAAAAAGCCAAGAGGGCTTGGTTATCTACCTATAATCCAAGCACGTGAGAGGTAAAAACAACGGATCTAAATTGGCTAAAAATGGGCTCACTTCAGGTTCTGGGACAGACTCCATGCCAGTAAATAAAGTGGCGTGTGACCAAGAAAGACACACATCAACTTCTGGCATCTATATGCTTGTGCATTCACAGGCACAATGTCCTTAGGGGTAAATGCATGCGTATGAATGTGCATGTGCATAACATAACACACACACACACACACACACACACACACACACACACACACACACA
>NW_026592184.1:0-20857 GCF_907164565.1 Psammomys obesus | reverse complement strand
ACACACACACACACACACACACACACACACACACACACACACACACATCCGTAAAAGAAATTATTTGCATAAGTAGCGCTAATCCTTTGCAGACAAATGGGAGAGACTCCTGTTTTCCCTGCACTGTTGCCTGTGTCTTTCTCCTTAAGCCATGGGGGTCTGTCTTGCTCAGGATTGGTGCTATTCAGAGCCAGGTGATTTCAGTTTGTGGCTGTTGCTCCCTTAGTGATCCCAGCAACTAACTCCTGAGCTCAGAGACCGAATAGTCTGCTTTCCCACTAGCTTAGGACCACCGCGTGACACTTAAAAAGAAACCTAGCCACACATATGCCCGCCCAGGCAAATTGTAACCTGTAGTATCTGCTCTCAAGTGGTGGGGATGTGAGGGGAGGGGAGCAGAGGCTTCGGTGAAAGCCTGACCGTGTCATTTCATTTGACTAGCACCACTGTGTGGAACTTATTAGAGCCCAGCCCTTTAAACGCCATTGAGTAACTCAGACTCCTAGTTCTTGATGCTTGATGTACAGCTATCAGGCTAGCCAGCCAAAATCTTGAGCAGTTTAGTGGAAGATTCATCTCTTTCAAAAGCCGTTGGTACCCACTATGGGGTCAGGTGGAGATGGGGGTGTTTGGGTGAGTATTAGTTGTTGGCCTTATCCTAGTGGCTAACTTCAAACTGTACACTTTAAGGAAATGGGTCTCAGAGTGCTATGTAGGTGGTGCTGGAGTCTGGGGAGAATGAGACAAAAGAGGTAGAGGAAGTAGGAAGAAAAGAAAGAACATGAGGGCCAGGGGGTGTTGTTATACACCTGTAATCCCAGCACTCGGGAGGCAGAGACAGGAGGATCTCTGTTCAAGAGAACATGGTCCACAGAGCAAGTTCAAGAACAGCCAGGGCTACACAGAGAAACCCTGTCTTGAAAAACCACCACCCTCCCAGAACATGAGAAGAAATAGGATGGTTTTGTTAAAACACATGCTTGGGTGTGTGTGTGTGGGAGCCCTCTTAGTGGATCATGGTAACCATAGTAACCATGGTAACCATCCTCCTCATCAGTTTTTAAAAATGCTGAAAGTGAAGAGTAAAGACAGACCACTATCCCCATGACCCAGAGGAAGCCATGAGACTGCAGGGTAGCCTGTGACAGGCGAGGGGAAACATGATTATTAGATCCTCTGGCTGGAGAAGAGTTCCCAAGAGTCTAAGCGGTCCCCTACTGGCCCATGCCCTCAGGACAACTCTTCAGACTGAAGTGGTAATTAATGTATTATAAAGTGACCATTGGCATCTTTGGAGATAAGAATACATTGGGTTACCATAACAAAATAAAATAAGGTTGAATGTATTATAAACCAATAAATTTTTTTCTATTGGACTCTAGTTCGTGCTAGGTGTTTGTATTACCAGTGAGGTACAGAGCCCAGACTTTATTTTACATTAAGACAACAAAAACAAAACCCGAGATGGTTTCATTGAGCTACCCAACAAGGCTTTGGACTTGCAGTCCTGTAACCGCAACCTCAGCTTCTCACAGGGCTGCAGGCCTGCACCGTCAGACTGCATTTGTTAGAGTTCTGGAGGCGAGAAGTCTAAGATGCTAAGGTGCCAGCTTTTTGGTTCATATTTGGTAGAAGAAGTAAGACAGGGTCTAGGATCTGTTTAAGTTGGTATTACTAGGATGTATGATGGCTCCACCCTCATGTTCCTCTTAGGCCCATCACACCTTACACCTCACATCATCACACAGTGAGTTGGAACCCTCACGTATGAAGTTGGGGAGGGGAGGACACAAAGAGTCAGTGGGTACTAACACAAGTTTTCTTAGTGGTCGGTCACTTCCTCAGAATCAGCAGGGAGAAAGCATGCACTGAAGTGTTTTTTTGCTGAAAGTTGGTTTTTTAGGATAAAATCAGAACATAAAATTGCCATCCTTAAAAATCAATTTTTAATAACATCATATTTAAGACTCTGTAGATTTCCCTTCTGCATATATTTTCTTGCCTTGAGCCCAGTTTTATGGTCCTTTGAAGCTTAAAAAAAAATCAACCTCTAAATGAACAGCTTTTTTTTCTCCCCCTTGGCATTCTGGTGATCTTTCTTTTCTCACTGCCTGAGGCTCCAACAGTATGGCCAGAGGAAGGGTCCAGAAGCATGGCTGTGATAAGGCAGCTTGGAAAAGGCAAGGCTTCATTTAAACATGAGGTCGGGAGGCCACTTGACAGTTTTCCTGACCAGTGAGCAGGCTGAAAGATCGCCAGCTCTCCCAGAACTTTCCATGGGACTCTGCATCTTGAAGGCTTTCCCAAGTTCTTTTGCTGAAATTTGCTATGGGGCTTTTCCTGGGAAGCAAAGCCATGTCTACTTGCCACAGACAGAGCAACTACAGCACAAAGAAAGGATTCCATCCTGGTCCATCATGGTGAGCAAATGAGTGTATTGGAGTTACAGGAACTTGGGTGACTCAAAGCAGCTGCAATGCCAATAGAGTTCTACCGAGGTGTTAGTGACAGAAGCTGCCACATTGAAGAATCTCCATCCCACATATCTTCCCTCTCACACATACTCTAACATTCCCAATGACCACGTGTGGCTGTTGAGTTGGTGGGAGAATCTCAGTTATGGTTTGGTGATTCTCTCCATCCTTCTATGAGGGAATAACAACTTCATCACTGAGGTGTTTTGTGGAAGAACAACCCCCATAGACTCACGTGTGTGAATGCTTGGCCCATAGGGAACGATTTCTGCCATGATGATAATGGGCTAAATCTCTGAACTATAAACCAGCTCCAATTAAATGTTTTTCTTTTAAAGAGTTGTCATGGTTATGGTGTCTCTTTAAAGCAATAAAACCCCAAGGAAGACAATCACTCTTACTGTAGGCATAATTTTAGTCTGTTTCTCTCATGACTATTACTACAGACCAAGGACCTGTAGGTCACTACAGCACTTCTGGTTCACAAAGGCCAATGGTCATGTCACGTCCAGGGGAAACAAGTCATCTACCACAGAGGCTCAGTCCTTATGTTGCTGCTGGGAGATGGTGAAGCTTTTAGGAGATACAAGGATTCCTAATGGTTATATGGGACCCTGTCCTTTTTCATCTGTCTCTTTTTGCTTCCTGGCAACCATGAAGTGAATAGGCCTGCAATGTCACCTGCTGCCACCATGTGTTTCCTCAGCACAGGCACACAGGCATATAGGCAGTAAGGCCAAGCGAAAATGGACTGAAACCTTTTGAAACCGGGAGCCAGAACCAACCTTTCCTTCCTATATATTGACTGTTTCAGGAGTTTTGTCATAAAGATGATACATTGGCTCACTCACATCCAGAAAGATGGAAGGCCCAACTGTTTAAGGCACAGCAGGAACCAGCTAGAGGCTGCACGTGAGCAGCGTCGGCACAGAACAGGGCGACACATGATCTTCCTGACAGAATGAGGGGCCAGTGGTGCTCTGCAGACACCATGGCAGTCAAGTTTAGCAGTTGGCTTTAGGATGTTCTCATTTCCCATGACGGAACTCTGTATCCATGACTCATCACAGCACATGTCACTCCCCCAGTCTGCTCCCTCAACAGCCACCGATCTACCTTCGTTGTTCTGGATTTTCATATTCCAGACGTTCGAATGGGATCGTGTAGTATTTCTCATTTTTGTGCCTGGCTTTCCTCTCCGCATGATGTCCTCAAAGTTCATCCATGATGGGGCATGTGCCAGAATTACCTTCTTTTCAAGGCTGCACAATGTTTCATAATTCCATAGGATCAAGCACAGTTGTGCTTGGGTGGCTTGTGCCCTTTGTGTTGTCATTAATGGTGGCACGAGGAATTTGAGCGTCTCTCAGTTGAAGTTTTTAGTTCTCTCAGATGAGGCTGGTGTGTCAGGTGATGACTGTTTAGCTGTTAAAGGTACCATCAGGCTTTCCATTAAAACAGTGGCTTTTTTTTTTTTTTTTTAGTAATTTTATCCACGTGTGCAAAAAGTACATGTAGGATGCATGAGTGTGTAAGAGTGCATGGGGCTGTGAATGTACATCTCTAAGCCAGAGGTGTGGGTGTCTTTCTCAGTTCTCTCCGCATTATTATTTGAGACAGGATTTGTCACTGAACCTGGAACTCACGGATTGGCTAGGTTGGCCCTGTCTCCCCTTCTCCCTACAGTGCTGGGGTTACAAACCAGGTGCTGCCCTGCCTGGTTTTATGTAGGTTCTGGGGATCTGGAGTCACATCTTCCTGATTTTGTAGCAAGCACTTTACTCTCTGAACTGGCTCCCTGGTGCTTTTGTGTGGTTTTATTGTGAAGAAATAGGTAGTATGACCTTTCAACTCTTATGGTCACGTGCTGTGATGAACAGCTCCTTGATATCTGTCCTCCTGCCCAATCAAGAGGAGGAAAAATGCAGGAAGTATTTTTATGTCCAATAAAAAGCAAACTACCAGGAGAAATTCCTACATAATCATATTAAAAAAAAAACAATGATTGTGCATTTTCAAGGAATACTGAGCACACTGTAGCCTTAGTGACGGTTATGGCTTTCTACAGCCATGCTTGCCCCCTGACACCGAAACACAGCAAAAATATTATTATTATTATTTTGGAAATAGTTGAGAAACAACTGCCCCGAGAATCCTAAATGTAAATCTCGACATTAAATTGGTCGTCCCTTTCCTTGTCCATTGAATCATTTATTTAAGTGGCAATAATAAAAGGTGTCAGCAATTCAGTCGTGAGCTCTGGGACATTTCTGCGTGCTGACCTTTAAGTGTTCCATGCTGACATGTGAGCTGTTCCTACCATTTCCTATGAGATACAGCGTGGCGGAGGGGTCAGGCACGCTAATGGTAAAATTACCATTTACTCTTTACCTGGCAAACCCAGTGCGTGACATTATAAATGTAGGGAACCTTTCACCTGGGGCTCCTCTGCCCCATGGGATATTATCTAACTAGCAACAGGATCACAGTGTAGGAAGCATGCACTCTAGTTCTTTAAGGGATGCTCTCCTCACTCAATCTAGACAAGATATGATCTGTTCTTTGTGGCATCGCTGGGCCGGGGGTTGGAAAGAAGGCTGCTTTTGTCATCTCAGCTTCCAAACATTTTTGAAGCCTGACTACCCTTCCATTCTTTCTCTGACACTTTAGGTGTCTGTGGCTTTGTTTGATGGTCTTATTTCATCTTTAACTATAGCCTTCTTCCTGGTGATTCCAGGGGAGTGGTACTTCAATCCTGGGAATGGGACTAGCTTACGCAATTAGAGGACTCTGTGGTGATTTACAAGGACACTCACTTCAAGTTGTAAAGAACAGTCACCAACCCCAAGGGGCAGCGGACGTGGAAGGGCCTCAAAGAAGATGGGAATGGGCAGTTCCATAAAACTCATGACAACTGACGTTAATTCCACTTTTTAGGTCAGTGTTAACACAGACCTTTGTTATGGATCACTCCTCAAACAGGGTAAGAAAGTTTATTTGGAGCCAGCTATGAGTGACCATAGCCCAGGAACACAGACGAAAGTTGCCTCAAATTCCGTGTTCCAGTGTGGAAACAGCTTCATGAAATTTTATAGTGACAGAGCAAAGGTCACAAACCAACAGGCTTCTCAAATGTATGAGTGGAGTCACAGGGCAGGTAGATTACAGCAAAGCAGAGGAGCCCTGGAACAGGTCTAAGAAGATAGTTGATGACATTTTTAGCTTTGGGGTTGGTGGAAGCTAGGTGTCTTTTTATATATCCCAAAGGCCTTACTTCATAGTTATAGGATGTTAGGCCACACTCAGAAGAGGGCAGTGGCTAGTCTATGGTTAGAGGTAGCACTAAATAATATTTAATTGGGCCCTGAGCCTGCAACAGTCTAATCTCTCCACATCCACTGAAGTTCTTTTTATTGTTAAGATTTATACTGGGACTTTCTGGACTTGCCAGCATTTAAATAAAGACACAGAAGCTTATTAATATTTATAAAAGCTTAGATCTTATAGCTTGGCAGATTAACTCTCAAATTACCCTGAATAATCCTGGCCTAGGTCCTGCCACGTGGCCTGTTCTTTGTCTCTCAGCCCAGTACCTATTCCTTCCATTATCACCTTGGCAAATCTTTCCACATCTCCCAGAAACCCTCTCTCAGTCCGGAAATCCCGCCTCCCTTTTCCTGCCTCGCTCTTGGTCATCAGATCTTTACTAAGCTAACTAGCAAGTGAAGAAGGTGAATCTTTACAAAACATAAGGCAGATGATGATACATAAGAAAAAACAATATCAAAACCCAGCTAGTATAGAATTAACAGAGACATGTCTTCACACAGTCTGCAAAAATTCATTTTATTTTTGATTATTTGCCTGTTTATGTGTCTGCCTTGGGTGTGAGCACTTGAAATTAGGTGCCTACAGAGGCCAGAAGAGGACAAGTAGTTGTGAGCTTCTGGATGTGGGTGCTGAGAACCAAACCTGGGTGCTCTGCAGGAGCAGTAAGAGCTTTTAGCCTTTGCGTCACCATCTCTCCAGTTACATCACTGAAGTTCTAATTGGTTAGTCAGCCCTGGGGAAGGTTTCCTGTAAGACGGGCCTCTTTAAGAGGAACTTATGTTTATACCAGCAAGCCTGTGAGGTATACCCTCTATTTCAGTGTATCGATTGGCTGATCTTCAATGTGGCAAAGATGGTGTAACTGTCTCTAAGTAACACTTTAGCTGAATATCTGGAGAATGGACTTATTCAAGTTAAAAATGAAAATGAGAATGTATTTTTTTAATAAGATTCCTTATTGCACATTTACTTTGTAATGGTGTCAAGAGTAGAAAATGTGTGTGTGTGGGGGTTGGGATAGTTGGGTGGTGGGGGGCATGAGAAAGAAGGAAGAAAATGTAGGGGGAGGAAACATGCTTATTTCTGGCCTTTGGTAATTTTAGTGATTGGAATGGCATGGCCCTCACAGTCTCAGGTATTTGAAAACGTGGCCTATGCTTGGTGTCACTGTTTGGGGGGCTAGGGAACATTCAGGATGCCAAAGTTTTCCAGGGAAAGTGCGTAACTGGGGTTGGCTTTGTGCGTTTACAGCGTCACTCCACTTCTGGTTCACACTCTCTGCTTCCTGTGGGTGGATAAAGATGTGACGTTTCAGGTTACTGGTGCCCTCTACAGATGGACTCTCCCTTGGAACTATAAGCCAAAATGAACTCTTTCTTCCACACGGCTCTCTTTGGTCATGGTGTTTCACCACAGATTCAAAAAGCAGCTCACACAGTCGTACTAAAAGCTTTCCCAGAACAGGAGACTCCAGGTCACTGCTGGAGTGAGAGAGTGCCAGTTGCAGGTGTGCTGGGCCCGCCTGAATCCTGTCTGTGCCTCCAGCCTGGAAACAATGGGTGATTAAAAGGAGCTAGGAGTGAGGAGCCCCCGACATCAATGAAGGCGTCTCAGATTCTGTCTGTGAATTTGGATGGTGCTCTCATGGCATGTGTCAGCACTTACTATTTGGGCAATTTGTTAATAATGATAAATTAGCCCCCCAAGGAGTCTACCCAGTTGTTTAGGGTCTTTATTCAGCCTGAAATTTCACACCTAACAGTTATCTGACATCATAAACCTTCACTAGTGAGATCTCATTAGAGATGAGTCCCAGTAAGGAGAGAAAAAATTTTTGACCACTTGCAGCATATTCAAATGAAAGCTGGTGCTAATGAAATTATTCTTATGTAATTAGATATATTAAGTAATGTCCCAGGTTGGTTCCATGCCATGGTTGGACTGCTAATTTTTATTCTTTCCAGGCACAGAGCTATTTCTCTCTGAAGATTTGTGCTACAAGTAGCCACAGAAGCTGGCTGAGTCTGAAAGCACTAGTGTCCAGAAGTAGAGCTCACCATGGTATCCTTTTTTTTTTTTTTAATGAAGCCCTCCTATCTGCCCTTGCTTTGTAAGCTGGGGGCTTGGGACAGAGACACAAGAAAGGCCTAGCCTTGAAACTCCTCAAGGCAAACCCAGCAAGTTGGCAGGGTCAACTTCAGCCTGAGTAAAGCTGCAGTCACTTCTAGGTTCAGGGACCTTGTCCTCTTTTCTGTGTTTATTACTAGTCAGTCCCAATCCAGGAGAGCGGAATCACAACACGAGTTCTGTTTCTCCTGGGCAAAGTGTGCAGCCATACACTCAGTCATTAACTTTCTTCTCCTTCCCTAGGTCTTGGGCCATACAGAACCAGAGTGTTTCATGTCTGGAATTACTAACGAACTTGCCTTGGTGCCCTCTGTAGCACCAGTGGAGGACGACTCAATGTGTGCAGGAATGGGAGAAGGTAGGAAGTAGAGAAGCCTTAACCTTACTGTCATATTCTTCCATTTATTTCACTTAGATAAAACACAACGAATGAAATAATCAGAGAAATCCCCCTTCAGCCCTCCCCTATTGGGGTGGAAGAAATGGACTGCCATAGACTTCACTTTTTTCTTTCGTGTTTCTTCCATGCCTTCTGTGCTGAGAACAATGTCCCTCTTCTGCTTCTTGTGTGTTGGACACAGCTAAGGTCAGGTATTGTAAATCCCTCCCTACCTAGAAGCAAAAGTGCCAATTGACGTGGCCTCTGAAGAGAAGGAGGTGTTCTCAGTCTTGCCCAATATGTGTGTGTGTGTGTACGTGTGTGTGTGCATTAGAGAGAAACGACAGTTTTGACATATTAAGCAGCTAACATTAGCATGACCACAACATCTGGAAAAGACCTTTCAAGGTGGTTCCTTTCAATGTTGAACTTGGAACTAAATTGTAGTTGCCTCTCAGTGTCGCCATAGGAGGCTGTGTGGGAGACTTCTAGGTGTGGGATTTAGCACACTGAAAAGATCAACAAACTTGAACAAGATTCCTGACTCTCGGCAACTAGCCATTCCTGACCCCACCATTCCAAAGGCTAATGCATTTTGTAGATTGAGTAGTAACTGAAAAGGCAGCCTTCTTTGGGGATGTAGCTAAGTCTATCTCAGAAACCATTTATTGATTCCTCAGGTTCAGATCAACATAAATCATGCAAAAAGACAAAGACAAGCTGCTCAGAGTCCCCACGGCAGGAGGCAGGGGAGCAGACTTCCTTTTCACAGTGGCACTCATGTTGAAACATTTCTGAAAATTAATCAATAGTCAAATAACTCAAGTGACAGATGGATCTTTCCAGTACAGACCAATGTCTCTAAGATGTCACACAATGAAAACATTGGCCAGCATAATACAGTTTATTTGACATTACTCAAACTTTTACTGATTTCCTCACATTTAACTCATCTTTTCCCATCAGACTCTGGAGATAGGAAGGTAAAAATAACCACAAAATTAAATTTAGGTTTCACATTACAGTATTCACCTCTCCTATAATTTTATAGCAGAAAGTAAAGTTGTTCACTCCACATCAGTTTAAAAAAAATAGTAGGTTATATCTGAGAGGATTTTTATAGACCATAAAACAATGCACTTGAAGTGTTATTTAATTTATAACTTGATTTTCTTTTAGTTCTTTTGTCTTTGAAAAGTTTTCAGTGAAGATTTTAGTCTTGGGAATTTTGTCTTATAGAATAGGCTCACCTGTATAATATTTCTCTTTTACTTTTAATAGTTCTGTGTACATTGAACGTGTTTGTGGAAGCTCATACCCTGTCTTAGTTGGTGTTCTACTGCTGTTAAAAGATACCATGACCAAGGCAATGCTGATGAGCAAACATTTAATTGGGGGCTTGATTACATTTTCAGAGGCTTAGTCCATTATTATCATGGCATGGGGTGTGGTACTATACACACAGGCATGATGCTGGAGCAGTAGCTGTGGGTTTTACATCCTGATCTGTAGGCAGTAGGCAGGGAGACTGAGCCTGGCATGGGCTTTCAAAACTTCAAAAGTCCATCTTCAGTGATACACTTCCAACAAGGCCACACCTCCTAATCCTTCTAATCATTTCAAACAGATCCACTCCCTGCTGGCTAAGCATTTAAATATATGAGCCAGTGGGGACCATTTTCATTCAGACTACCACATAGTCTTTTTTTCATGACATATCTTGGGAAAAGATGGGTCAGAATTCAAATCCTGAGCATGGCTTTTACTGGCTGTGTGGTCTGAGCAGGTTTCTTTTGTCTCTGAGATTCCTATTCAAGCATAAAAAGGAATCAGAGGAGAATTTGTTAGAGTGACTGTGAGGAGAAAATGAACAGCACATGTGGCCTTCTAGTGTGACTTTCCACCAGGGTCATTATCAGGAGCGCTGTCACTATGTGGAAGGCAGTGTCGCCATCCTGTATGGAAGGGAATGCTGTCGCTGTGTGTGGAAGGGCCGGTTGTCACCCTATGTTGAAATCTCTGTGATCCAGCCTTTCTGGGTCAGGGTAATTATTAGGATGCCTTTATGACTGTGTTGAATCTCTACAAGCCAGTATTTCACAAAGAAATCTTAAAAAAAAGAAAAAAAAAACAACAAAATTTGATTGATTCTTTGTGAGTTTCACATCATGAATCTTACCCCTTCTCATATCTACCCTTTGCCTTTGCAATCTCCCCCCCTCAAAATAAAACACAGACACACAACAACAACAAAAATAAACAAAACAAAGCATAGAAAACACCTCACTGTGGAAGCTGTAGTTTGTCACAGTACATCTCACAGCATACCCCTCTGTCCACACATCTTCACTTGCAAATGTTCATTACAATGAATCATTGGTCTGGTTCAAGGTCTTTGGCTTCTGGACACCATCAATTTTGGATCCTCACCGGAACTCCTGGTTATCCTGCTATCGCCCTATGTCATGGAGATCCTGCAGCTTTGGATCAGCAGGACTAGCCCTTTCATGTGTCCCAACAGCTCATAGATCATGTAGCTTTTGGGGTGTGCTGACTCAAAGCCCTGGATCTAGATCTAGGTGGTAGCTGACCTGGTAAGCCTACTGGTTCTCCTTTATCTGCACCACCAGGGTGAGCTTTCCAGCACTGCTCTGGCTAGCCCATCCAGTGCTGCCACCAGCAGGGGGCAGGATCAGCTCTTTGTCTTTCTTGCCCTTGGTCTGGCTCATCTGCACCCACGCCACCAGAGCCAGCTCCACTGTGCTGCCCAGTTTAGGAAAGGTAGGCCCCCGCTCCCAAGTGCTGCAGCCTTCGAAGGGCTGGGCCAGCTCTCCCCCGTTCACACCCTCAGAGCCAGCTCTCCTGACCATGGACTACGGCAGGTGTGTTTGCGAGCAGGGGAGGGTGGACCATTCCTGTACCTCCTCCACCTCACCGCAGATGAAAGTCAGGGCCACGATGGGGCCATCTCTCCACACTCATCCCCTCCGGCAGGCGCGCCTCTACCCCTTCCACCAGGGCCAGCCTTCACTGTGTTGCCCAGACGAGGTGCAGGGCCCACTCTCCCAAGTGCTCCCACTGGTGAGAGGTGGGGCCAGTTCTCCAGAGCACTGCATGCAGTGAGGAGCAGGGTCAGTTCTGCACAGCCCCTGACATGCAGGTGGTCCCAGGTGGCTGCCCAGGCCAGGACATCCCTGTGGTCCGTAGTGGCAATATGAGCCAAGAACGCTGACACTCACCCCTGCTGCTTCATGGCCGTGGACGCAGATGTGGCCCTTAGGGGTGGCAGCACAGGCCTGGACTTCCCCAGGGCCCCAAGGGTGGGGCTGGCTGCTCACAATGAGCTGCTCCTCTCCTCCCTTGAGTCTCCAGTTTCCATCTTTCTTCATAATGCACAAACTGTTCTCCTTCTTTTTCTCGCTCCCGTCTGTCCACCACGCATTTGCACATGGTCGTGGCTCCAGCTGTGGGCTGGCCACGTGATCTCCTCCGTCCCTGCCTTGGCTGGCAGGCCTCTAGGTGTCTATAGCCCACCCTTGTGGCATGACCGTGGGTGGGCCTCTGGATGTCTGCTGCTCTGTGTTTACTTCCCACTCTAGGGTAGCCTGGTCCTTTTCACATCGAAATGGACTGGAGGGAGGGAAAGCTTAGCTGGGCACAGGTGAGTGCATTCATTGTAGAAGCAATAAACACACCTGGGAACAGATTTGGAGAACTGTTTCCATTTATTGGGAGGAAGTGGGTATCTATGCCCCGTGGAGAGGTGGGCAGCGTCTCTGGGGTAGGGTTTGTGCAGCCATATACCACTGGCCAGGACAAGGGTGTCGGAAGATGCTCCATCTGCATACTTAGGGGCTGTAGGTGGTGGTGGTTGTTGTTGGACCTTATAAGGTCAAACAAGGAATTAAGCCTGAGAACTGTCAGGGCAATAAATTCTTTCTAGGGTTGATGGTAGGGGGTTGATGGTAGGCTTTATGGTGCCAGGTTCGGGAGGGTTGGGGGCAGGTAGCCAACCTCTTCTGTCCTCATAGTTGAGGTATCAGGATTGAAGCTCCCTTCACCCTTTCTCCGTAACCCTGGGCCGTTATGGTCCATTATGATGTTTTCCTCCCCCACACTGCATTGTGTGGCAGCAGGCCAGGCTCTGTGTGTCCTCTACCTGTCTTTACCTGCCTTTACATGCACCACATGGTATGGTGGTTGGCAGGTCTATCCACATAAAAATCTTGATCACAGAAAAGTTAAAAAAAATCTGAAAAACGTTTAAAAAAATCTAAAATGATGAGCCTATGTATTGGAACAAATCTTAAATTATCTTCCATCATTAAAGAGAAAGACACGTGTTTGAATGGCGATGATACTTTTATGGTGTTGTAGTTTCATTTTTGTTGCCATGATAAACTAATCTGACAGAAATCAATTTAGGGATAAAATGTTTATCAGGCTTACAATTTCAGGTTACAGTCCATTTCCAGGGGGAAATCAAAGCAGGAGTTTAAGAATCATACCTTTAGTCAAGACCAAAGAAACAATACATTCATCAATCCTTCCTTCCTTCCTTCCTTCCTTCCTTCCTTCCTTCCTTCCTTCCTTCCTTCCTTCCTTCCTTCCTTCCTTGCTCGCTTCCAGCCAGCTTTCCCTTCTTTGACACTGTTCAGGACCCCTGTGTAGGGAATCGTGCTGCCCACAGTGGGCTGGCTCTTCCTGTATCAATTAATAATAACGACAATTTCTCACAGACATGCCCGTAGGTCAAGCTAATGTTGACGATTTCTCATTTTGACTTTCTTCCCGTGTGACTCTAGGCTGTGTCAAGTTGACAGAACTAGCCATCATATTTGGTGTACTCTAACACTTAACATTGATTTAATGTTACATACACAGTAATCCTTCACCTGCTGGAATGCAACACATGCAGCATAATTATAAGTTTTTCATATTTGCCACATTCCATGTGTCCTTAAGTGGAGAGAAGTTAGGATTCCATTATTATTATAACACTAATAAATCATGTTTGGTTAATGTTGATAATTATGATGTAGAGAAAATGTGTTTATGTTCAAATTTTCTTTGTCTATGATGCCTCTTGACCGTTAAGACAGTTGGTATTTACGAAATGTCCCATCATTAGTACCTGGTTAATGGGCTGTTGGGGTGTGTGTCTGTCCCCATAAGGTCAGGCTACATTTTCAGTTTAAAAATCTCACACAAACACAAAACATTATATCTCACGCATGTTTTTGGAAGCCACAAATTATGGATGAGGCTAAAATAAAAATACAAACACAATTTTATTTTGGTGGTATCTCAAAGGCTTTCAATAGGGTTTGTGATTTTTTTTTTTCTCCTGGTAAATGTGCCGCCATTTTGACCTTTATTTCTTCACGAATGCCATGATGTGGCACGATCAAGACAGGCTATATAATTTGTGGTATAGAATTCAAAGTGAAGATTATGCGTGATTCCACGTGGTGACAGAGGAGGATTAGAGCAACGGTGGGGTCTTTCTGAGCATGGGGCTTGTACAGCTTGCTCACCCGTGAGGTCAGCCCTGGGAAGTGAACTCTGTTCCCTGAAGTCATTCTGAGACCCAGACAGTCTGAGGCTATCAGGACAGCAATGGCTTCTGTGGCAGGAGTGGTACATTGCATTTGTCACTTTTGCCAGTGTTCTAAGCTGCACAGCCACAGTTAACTTCCGCACAGTTAACTCTGTCATCATCGACTTGGAAGATGAGTTGGCATGGCCGGTGTCCAGTGCTGAGGATTAACTCTGATTTATGCTTTGGTTTTTGTGCCAGAAGGAAACATCCTAAGGAGAAGAGGAGCTTTTGCTGGGTGGAAGAGAGGTCAGTCTGGAACACTAACAGCAGAGGTGAAGGGATAACCAATGTTGTTGTATTGTGCTGTGGTAGATGCTTTTGGTGTGCTGCGTGCAGAGAGCCCTCAGCGCTGAGTGCCCATCTTTCTCTCTGAGAAACTGAAGTCTGGCTTTCCACACACACTGGACAAGCTGAGAGTGCACAGGACCCTTTGCTTTGAAGTGTGTTTTGTGGCAAAGGTTCTCCAACTTTAGCATGCTCTACCTGACTGAAGGCTCCTAACCCACGTGCCTCAGAGTCCTGAATCAGCAGTAGGTCTGAGGTATTCTGGTGTTTGCCTAGGAGTGAGAGACAGAACAACAGGCACCGCCACCCTGGCCCACCACTGTTAGCTCCCGTGATTGGATAGCTGAGAAGCTCCAGCCGCCTCAGCAGACAAGAGGCGACATGAAGAGCCAGTGGTGTGCTTCTGGTCTTCAGTCAAAAGACCCAAGAAGGAGGACAGTGCTGCTCCAGACTATGGAGACAAAGGATTAGTACCAGAATCTGACCCTGAAGGAAGTTGGAGACCCAGATGTCCATGGATCTTCATTGGCAGAGAATCATTTCTTAGTCTTGGGCTCTAGTCAGGTCGTCTGTGGCTAGGATTAGGACCACCACCTTGGAGAGAGGCAAGGTAATCGCATTGTCCAGTCTATGGTGTGTATATGAAGTTCTACCCACACCCCCCCACCACCACCAAAAAAAGAAAGAAAAAAAAAAAGCTCATGCATTGAAGGCTTGATCTCAGGTAATGGATCCAGTCATCGAGAACTGCATAGACCTCGGGGTTCTTCCCTAATCAACAAAGTCAATAATGAGATATGGATGCACAGCCTGGAGGAGGATGGTCACACAGATGTTTCTTGCTGTCTGTGGGTCCCTTCCTCTGTCTCTGTCTACTTCCTGGTTGACAGCAGGAAGCAGGCCCATGAGGAGGAGGAGGAGCTGAGCTGAGTTCCAGCTGGCACAGGGGAGAATCCAAAAGGAGAAGAACATCATGAGGACTCCAGCCAGAGCCATTAAGTACCGAGCTGCTTAAAATGTCATTTCTTTCGTTGATTGTAATGGGATGTGTGAAATTCCGGCAGGCACTTGCAATTTAGATCTCATTCCTGAGGGACTCCTACTCAGGGCCTTTACAAGTAGGATTTATTCTGAACCTTTCTTCACTTATAGACTCTGGAAACTTGTTAGGTAAATACATGTCTGTGCTCAAGATGAAGTTCTGTCGCCTTTTACTCAATGAGCAGCCACTCATCAGCTCCAACACGGCCTAATGAACCCGGTGCCGCAGCAGCGGCCTGCACTGTCTTGTTCCTCATCTCCTGTGTCCCCTGTCTTCTCCCTAGTGCCTTCGCAAGCTTGTTTCAAATTCTTAAAGTATTTCCCCTTACCAGTTATGTAACTTTCTGGAAAACAAGGAAGGCTGGGTGGATGGGCAGACAGCAGAATGGTTACCCAGACACCTTTTAATAAGAATGACAGGATGGTGAAGGTCCCCATCACGCCCCTTGGAGTGAAAGACGGAAATGAGGAAGGGGGAGTGGGACCTCAGAAATGGGCTCCTCTCAGGATGGATGGATGGGGATGGTGTGGTGTAAAAGGAGGAAGTGTGCTCAGCCTGCACTTCTGCATACCGCTTCTCCTCCCCAGGGCTTGCTTTATGGACAGCTTTGCTTCCAAAAGCGCCCACATTTCTACATTCCTCAGAAGGGGCCTGCATGGATGGAGAAAGCTGAGCTAGGACTGGGGCTTCCCTCCCAGTGACACCAAGTTTCACAGTGCTGGGTGCGGGGAGCCTGAGATTTTGCCCTCCCGATGGTCTCCTGAAGCTCTTTCTAGCTGGCCTCCAGGCTGATGAGGGCAGACACACCTCCTTCCTGCGGTTTCTCTTTTTCTCACCAGAGCATTCTATTTTATAGGACCATGATATAAGAGCTTACAAAGGGATTCAAAGGAAGTGTGTACTCTTGGGTGTAACAGACCTGTTAGCATTTCTTCTCATGCCCCCTTTCATGCTTTAGAAAAGACGTTCGTATTCATGGTGGATGTTAACTTTTCTTACTTGATTTTCCTGCTACATATTTCCCTGTGTTATTAACTGAGGTCTGTAACCATGAGTTTAACATCTCCTGATATGGAGATGTAGTTTTTTAGTCTTTTCTATTTATTCCATCTAGATGAGATATGGAATTGAGATACTACAGGATCCACTTGGAAATCTCGTTGACTCTTTTTGTCCTTTGAGATATCGGTGGTTTCTCTCTTAGAATACTGAATCAGCCTGATGCCTTTTAGACAGGATGCTCAAAACTTCAAACAAACTCTGAGCAAAAACGCTGGCTGATTCTTTTTGGAAATGTGTGCTTCTAGATTTTAAACACAACACTTTTTTTTAACTCTGAGATTAATGCTCCCTTGAGCACCGTTCCTGAGATTTTGTTCTAAATTTTTGCTGTTTCCCCACCATCTGCAGGAAATCCTGCTACATACAGCCTGGCCATGATATCCGTTTACAGCTCCCCAGTGAAAGGGTCATGCAGTTGTGACCACAACAGGGAGAGACCCTATAGAGGAGAGACTTATGGCTATGCTAACATAATAAAATTACATATATTAATAATAATAATATAAAATAATTGGAGGTATGGCTCTTGTGGCCGCTCTGGAATCTGTTGCCTTCTTGTCTTGACTTCCTGCCCTGACTGACTGTAATGAGATATTGAATTGTGGGTTCCAGAAGATGTATGTCTCAAAGATCTCCACAATCCTGATACACACGATCTATTGGTAATCATTCAGAAGTGGTTGTCGCAGAAGCTCATTAAGATGCCATTGGTATCTCATTCCTCTATGACAACATCTCAGGAAAAGCTCCATGATAATGTACTTCTGTACTGGTTCCCCCTCCCTTCAACTAGATCCAAGATGGACTCCTGTGAGGTCTGGTTCTGCATACAGAGTTTTGTTTGTAGGTATCACAAACCTAGTGAGTGTCACACACTCACTAAAGAAACTGTGTATACTAAGCCTTCCCAGGCAATAGAATGCTAGCACACCCCTTATGTCCAACCCAAGTCTTCATTGAAGAGGGGGGAGAACAAGGAACACCAGGTTAATGTGGTGAGATAGTTAAGCAAAAGAAGACCTTTTCACACCATAACTGAGGGAATAAAAAGAAAATGTAGCGCCGCTGAGATCGGGGGAAACAGCTAACTAAGCATATCGTTATGAAACATGGCTAAGTCATCATTTCAGCTGCTTTTCTATTGCTGTGAAACTCCATGGCCAAGACAACTTCTAAAATAAAGTGTTTGGTTTGGGGCGTATGGGGTCAGAGGGTTAGGGGTTCATGATGGTGAAACAAAAGTGTGGAGATAGGACCGTTTGAGAAGCTGCATTGTGATCTGCAAGTAGGAGACAGAGAAAATGACACGCTTGGACCGGTACTACCCTTATGAAACCTCAAAGCTAACCCCCCCCCCCCCAGTGTCAAGGCCATGCCTTCTAATCCTTCCCCAACAGTTCCACTAACCAGCGACCAAGTATTCAAACACATGATCCTATGGGAGCCATTCTCATTCAAACACCACCGCTAAAAACATTCAGGGTAGCAGCAAATGGTTTGTGTGTATAGTGTGTGTGTGTGTGTGTGTGTGTGTGTGTGCTTGTGTGTGTGTTATGCAGTTCTGAGAATATGTGTGTGTACACATGCATTTGAATGTCTGTGGAGACCAGAGGTGCCTTTATCACTTCTCACGTTATCTTTTGAGTCAGGGTCTCACACTGACCCTAGAGCAGTAGTTTTCAACCTGTGGGGTCACAACTCCTTGGGGGGTTGAATGACCTTTTCACAGGGGTCACCTAAGACCAATGGAAAACACAGATATTTACATTACAATTCATAACAGTAGCACAATTAGTTGTGAAGTAGCAATAATAATAATTTTATGGTTGGGGGTCTCCACAGCATGAGGAACGGTATCAAAGGGTTGCAGCATTAGGGAGGTTGAGACCCATTCATTGCCCTAGGGCTTGCTGGTTTGGCTTGATTGGCTAGTTCACAAGCCTCAGTGATCCTCCTGTGTCCACCTTATCACCTTTGGGGTGACAGATGAGTAGCTGTGTACAGTTTTTGCAATGAATGTCGGGAAATCCAAACTCAGGTCCCCATGCTTGTGTGGTAAGCACACTCCCTACTAAGCCATCTCCCAGATCCTTTCTACAGGGGGGTTTTGAGATGGAGTCTTGTTATATTGCCCAGGCTGGGCTCAAATTCCCGGGTTCAAGTAAACCTCTTGCCTCAGGAGATTAGAGACTGTGCCACTGAATCCAGTTTCAAAATATTTTATTTTTTCATGATGAAGTACATTCATTTGAGATTAAAAAGGAACTAGACTGTGTCTGTATGAGGATTAAACCCTAAATATGGTCCATAAGTTTATTTTCGCATTTTTAAATTATTATCATTTGTTACAATTTATTCAATTTGTATTCCAGCTGTGGGCCCCTCCATCATCACCTCCCAGTGCACCCTCCCTCCCTCTTCTCCCTCTGTGCCCCTCCTCAAGTCCACTGAAAGGAGTGGTTCTTCTCCCCTTCCATCTGACCCTAGCCTATCAGGTCTCATCAGGACTGGCTGCATTGTCTTCCTCTGTGGCCTGGTTAGGCTGCTCCCCCCATCAGGGGGAGGTGATCAGAGAGCCTGTCACTGAGTTCATGTCAGAGACAGCCCCTGCTCTGCTTACTAGGGGGAACCCACTTGGAGACTGAGTCTATGGGCTACATCTGCGCAGGGGTTTTAGGTCCTCTCCATTATTTTCTAATTTTTAAAGCATGACGCCTTTTTTTATTAATATGAAAAATATTTCTTCCATGATACTAAAAAAAATAGGAAGGATACAAATTCTAGCTTGTCTAAAATATGTACTACAAATGAACACTTTAAGACATTGAGTTAGAGCTGGTTGTCTCCAGTACTGACATCATTGATCTTTAAAACTATTTTGAAAATTCTCTTTCCCATATTTTCCAAACATATTACCTTTGGAATCAGGAAAATGTAAGCTTGCTTTTTATCATGAACATTTTAGAATTTGAAAAGAAAGAGAAAAATACGTTAAAGTGTTGAATGGGAAGGAAGAGGGAAAGAGGGAGAGGAGTGTCTGGAGTGTGTGTGTATGAAGGCAATAGGAAGACACACATTTTTGTTTAAATCCCTGGGTTGTATTATTTTAAGACTTCCTTGTTCAAACTGTGGCTTCTGATTGTAAGGAGTCTAGCATTCACTCACGTAGACTATGAAAAGACTGCCCATGCACAGTTCCCTGGCAGTCTTTAGAATGAGGTAGGGGAGACAATGGCTTCTTTTTAACTGTTGTGCTGAAAACAGCCGTGAGTAATTTGCATATTGATAAATGAGTCACTAGATAGCAAAGCTCTGGTATTTTAGAAAAAAAATATTTTTTTTTTTCTCTCTCTGCCTCTCACTTGTCTGGCGTCCTCTTAAATCAGTCAAGGGATATGAAGCCCAGTCCCTGTGGACCAGGCTATCCCTTTGTCCCTGAGGCAAGTCCAGCACTATCCTGGATTAGGCCAATGAATATGTACGGAGCAGGGCAAGGGAATGGTTCCCCAATCTACAATGACTGAATTACAATTTCAAAATGGAATGAGTTAGATAGTTATTATCAGTGTAATTATTCATAAATGTGCCTAATTATTCATAATTATTCAGAAGCGTATTACTTCCCTGATTGCCGAGAGTGATCCTTGAGCTCAATTACAACTGGGTTCTGGTCACAGGACTCTATTTCCTTTTCCAACTCAGTGAGCCCGGATCTTCTCGGCATAGCTTTAGGAACCCTTGGTGTCATCTGGCCCTTTAAATACACATACTAAATCTGCTGTCTGAACCCCCATGGCTTCAGAGCCCCCATAGTCTTTTCCCCCCTTTCCAGTCCCACACTCCTCTTATTTGGGTTCAGCCTGTTCCTTTGAGGGCGCACAGTGAGGCTGTTGTTTAATTAGGACTCTTGTTGTCATTCCTGTGTTTGATATCTTAATAACACTGGAGATGGCACGTAGGAAAACAGGCCAACAAGAAAGTACCCTCACGCTCGGGGAAGCAGAAGCCCCGGAGGCTGGGCCATCCCACTAGATCAGCTGTTGGAGCTTTGTGTGAATCAGACATCAGCTACCCTGGCAGGTGGGGGGAGGCAGCCTTACCCGATTTTACAAGCTGCAGTGTTTAGCCTTTATGGAGACACCACGCTACCGAGGGCCGTTTCGGAACAGCACAGCCTCGGAAAACATCTCCCCGTTCTGTCTGAAGTTCCCCGTGTGCTCAGCGCAGCGCACCTCAGATGTGGGCTCGCTCTTGTGTGAAGCCTTGCCAGGGCACAGGTTTCAGGGACGGAGCCACAGCTCAATTTCTCTCTTTTCCCCCCCCTCTCTCTCCCTGGAAAACATTACAGCAATTACCATATTGTAGGGCGGCATTATGAAGTGCAAATTAGCATATAGATTAGTTCTGGGGGCAGGGAGGAGAGGTGTGCTAAGATCTTCCTAATCATGTACAGTTATGCTACAGAGAGCTGTGGGCTGAACTCTTTCAGGTCCTGGCTGCCCTGTCCTGGTGTGTGTGTGTGTGTGTGTGTGTGTGTGTGTGTGTGTGTGTGTGTG
>NW_026592183.1:0-5743 GCF_907164565.1 Psammomys obesus | reverse complement strand
TGTGTGTGTGTGTGTGTGTGTGTGTGTGTGTGTGTGTGTGTGTGTGTTTATATGTATTGGGTGGGCCTCAGTGGACAATTTCTGGGGGGGGAAACAAAGAGAAGTTGGCTCTGATCATACAAGTAAATGGCTTAGAATGGGCAGTGGCAGTTGAAGTTCTGTGATATGCACTCTCCCTCCCCTAAAACAGCACTCTTAATTTGGTGGCCAAGATCCGCTGTTAGGAGAATCAGTACTTGCAGGTTTTGCATTTGGGCTCTAGGAAAGGCAAAAGGTTCAAGTTTTATTGACAAGGTAAAACAGGGACAAAGAGAAATAAAAGGGTATAGCCTAGAACTAAGACTCTTCATTTTTCTTTTCTTTATTTTATGGATTTGTCAAGAAGATAGCATGTAAAAAGAAGAGGACTCTTCCCTGCCTCCTACAGAAGACAGTAAGCAGACTTAGTGAGAACCTGTGCTTGGGACTCATTTCCTCTCTACAGGTTTGCAAGCAAACATTCACTTGCTCTAGTGTGTGAATCTAAGTATAAGTAAGCTACAGCCCTAGTCATCTAAGTCCCCACATAGAATCTTTTGAAGAACTGGTGCAGACCGTAGCTCTCATGGCTGTAGGAGTGAGTTCGGAGGAGGAGAGTGAGAACTGGAACAGCCAGGGAACAGACAATCCCAACGTCTATGGGATTGTCCTAAGAGTAAGGGCCTCCCCTTAAGTAAGCATTTTTGAGAAGGTTCCAAAAGTCACCCAACATCTGGGGGGGGGGGGGGATGCACGTCAGGGTTCAAAGGTCAAAAGCACTGGGGAAGAGCCCGCTGTGTCAGGAGACAGGACTAACAGAACAGAGGGGGTTCTGTGGCGGTGGGTGGCAGGAGAAAAGCCCAAGATATACATGTGGTTATCTCAGTCTTAGCAACCTCTGACATTGAATCTACCAGGGCAGAAAGCTGGCTCAGCAGGTAAAGCACGTGCTGAGTTCAATTCCCAGAACCTATGTTAAGGTGGGAGGAGAGAACGGACTCCACAAAGTCGCTCTCTGGCTTCCACACATGCCCTGCAGCGTGAGCATAACTGGTTTTTATATGCCTGATATGCAACTTCTCGGCTCTATAACAGGCTCTTTGTGGGGTTTGATTAGCACGTTAAATTTGAGATGACTTCTGAATTGGATACAACACTACCGAACTCAGACCCAGGGTCAAGCGTGTAACTTTCCTTGTGGCAAATCTGCCACTAAATTTGGCAGGATGCACAAAAAGTCACACTTTAATGGACAAATGTGATTTCTTTAGAGAACAAACCCTGTCTTTGTCTAGGGTCATTTTCTCAGGCTTTGGTTGGGATGTAGAAAAAACTGCCTCGGCAAAAAAGAAAAATAAAGACCCCCAGGAATACATGGACTGGGATGACAGGTGAGCTGTGACTGGCCAGAGATTTCTTCTCCCCAGTGTCTCCAAATATCGGCCAGAAGCCAGAACACTACAACCCCGAGACTGGCCAATTTCACAGGTAAGAGCCAAGCAAGGCCAACGTGCCTTTTTGCTTGCAGGACACCTACAGGAATAACAGGTAGACTGAGTCCCACGGACATTGAATCAGGGATTTGATCAAGGCACAGATTGCTGGCCAAGACAGGGGTGCTTGGATCACAAGAAGGCCATTTGCACATCTATGATTTAGCACCCCTTTCCAGGGCCCAGTCCTGACACCATTTTCCATCCTACCATTTTCTTGGCTCTAAGAAAGCATTGAGACATATTTCTTAGTATCTCTCCAGCTAGTATCTCCAAAGGCACCAGGGTCTTGGAGAAAGGGGACTAACATCTTATGACATATTTGTCATATTACTGACATATTTGTGGAAGAAACGTTAGATGAAAAAAAATTCCTTTTATTCAGTTTAAACTCTCACGTCATGTAGCTTTTGTTGATCACACTGATTTCCACCAGTTACTGTTGTCATTTTTTTCCTAACAATTATTACTAGTACTGTAGTTTTTTTTCATGTTGAGTAAATCTTATTTTTCACTTATATATTTAAGCTATAATAGAAAAAAAATGCTGATGTAAATGAAATTCAATGAAAATTTTTCTTTGATTGAGAAGGTTCTAGAACTGGGCAGAATTCCAGTTGGAAGTTGACTCACTATGCTGGGCTATTCATAGAGAAAGAAAGTGATACCTGAAACTATCTTGTAATCAGCATTTGCATTATAAGCTTTGAGGCAAACTTATCTATTTACTTTTTGTCCTTCTCCTCCACAGCATTGTTCAACACAGGCCTGGCTGAGTTTTGACACCGGAGGGCAGCTCTGATCTGGTAGCATGGGCCCTTGAGGAGGAGCAGAAAGTAGGGAACTGTCTGTGCTGACAGGATTCATGGGAAGGAATATGCTATGCTCTCTCTGAGCCTCAAGTTGATGGTATGACAAGGTAAGGGTGATAATTCAGATGCTGCTTGAATAAAAGGGGCAGATACGTTCTGTTTGTGAGCATGCAATAAAGTACCCCACACTATGGTCATCCTTTAGCTGTAACTGGTGCTATACATACATCGTAGTTTCTGTGTTAGAGCCATAACATTTTTAGTGGGAGCAATAAATACTCAGAAGAAATAATGGGTGAAAAAACCCAAACAAACTACATACCTCTTGTGATTTGCTTACAACTAGAATTAGAGAAGCCCAAAGGCAGGGCACTTGCTTTTCCTCCTGGTATCCTGTGATAATCAGGACCAATGGTTCAAGGACCGACAGCCTTAACTCATGAAGCAAAACATTGAATGACCCCCCAAACACTCAGACAACACCCCTTTAACTTGAATGAAGGCTGTTTCTAGTGCCGAGATAGAGTATTCTTAACCAGATCACAGGAAGATCTCTGCAGGACTTGAGAATCCTGACAAGATGGTAAGGAAGGTGGTGGGGTGAAGCATTCCTGGTGGTGTAGGTTACTCTTAGCCACCATGGTGTGGCTGTGTTGGGAATGTGTGTCTGGAATGGCCTAGTTTGCTCAGTTCTCATGGGGAGGGTTTTCCATGGCCTAGAACTTTATCTCTACAAGGTTCCCCTTCATTATTCATAATTTACTAATGGCTCTCTGCATCACTGGAGTTCTGACTCACGTGAACATGTTCATCTGCACACACATACACACACACATTCATTTTCCTGGCAACACTGTTAATGAGTTGTGTAGTGTCTGATAATGGGAGGACAGTGTCCTTTCAGAAAAGACATGATAATATGTTCCTACTGCAGCCTCACACACAATTCAAATGACAAGCAAGCACAGTAAATAGGATTTGAAGACCTGATTCAGAAATCCCAGTCTAGCCTGCTGCCCTCAAGCTGCCATAGGTGTGGAGGGATAAACCCTCTCCTGTCATGTTTCTGTGCATTTGCTCACCTCCACGTGAGTAGCTGACATTGGCAAGCACATGTGGAATGTCCATGTCTTTTGACTTTTCCATCAGTACAGTTTTTGGTGGTGGTGAATATTTTCTGTCCACTTTACAGAGCTAGGGACCCGGTAAGTGTCAGAATTAGGAAGCAGAGAAAGCAGGACTTCCAACTAGTGCTATTTCTGAGTTTAGCGCCTTAAATTCTACGGATAGCTTTAGTCTGATATTTCTTTCCTAGCATATGACTTCAATATCTTCACTGCTCAAAAGACTCTTTCTCTGTCTCTGTCAGTTTGTCAGACTCCATCTCCTTGCCTTCCTCATCCTTTATCATCTTTTACCTTCACTGAGATAAACTGAACTTTATAATTCTTCCAATTTCTTTTAAAAATCTCGGTAATTGCTTAATACCCCATTGCCAACAGCCTTCACTCATCCCTCGACTGGAAAGGCAGGTTGTAATTCTGTCTCTGGTTTGCAAGATTCCCTACTAAACTGAAACCCTTAAGCTATGTTCTTGCAGACTGGGACATTAGCAAGGTCTCTCGATTGAATTACAGAATTGCATTCCACCAAGGATTCAGTTTGTAGAGTACTTAACATTGAACTACATGAGGAGGCACAAGAGTAATGGGTCTTTTCAGTCACATCAGCCTTTTTCCCTTCCGTAAATCATAGGCAGTATTATAAGACTTTCACTTATGTGGCACGAACGGAGTTAAAAGAATACAGGGGCTGGCAATAGCCCCTCAAATTAAAGCATTTCTGTCATCTCCTGAAGGCTTATTCTTTTTCTTGTAGTTGTTAATATGAATAATTTAAAAATCTGGGAGCTTTTTCCATGATTTGAAACTTTTTTTTGGGGGGGGGGTATAGATTCCTAAGCTTCTATTGCCCTGAAAGCTGAAGGAGGAGGAATTACCTATCTTGTTTCTTCTTTCTGTGAGGGACCTCTTTGGGGGAATTTCTGATGTAATTCCATGCTGCTGGGTACTTTGTCCTCCAGCCTTGGCACAGAGCTTCTAGGTCACTGCTAGTTGCAACACAGCCTGTGTGCTCTCCTGGCTTTGGCACAGACAGAGAAGTATGATAAAGGGATCACCATAGAGAATATGGGGGTCACCCACAGCCTGTGGTGTTGATTTTGCCTGTTCTTCACAAGCCCCTGTGTCACAGGCTGGTCACTAGTCTGAGGAACTATGGTCATTATGAGATGCACCCTGCTGGAAAGAACTTAGGTCATTGTAGACATGCCCTTGAAGGGGATAAGGGAGCCTAACTCCCATTTTCACTTCCTGCGTGCCATCAGGTAAACACACACTTTGCCATGTGCTCCTGGCAATGGAGTCATGTGACCAGGGCCGAGATCTTTGAAACCGTGAGCCCAAATAAGCCTTTAGTTCTTCTTCTTTCTCTTCCTTCTGAGACAGGGTGTCGTATATCCTAGGCTGGTCTCTAGCTAGGTATTTAGCCAAGGATGAACTTTGAACATCTGATCTTCCTGCCTTTATCTCCTGAATGCAAGATTACAGGGGTATGCCAGTATGTCCGGTTTGTGTGGTGGTGGTAATTAAACTCAGGGATTTCTACAGGGTAGGCAGGCATTCTACCAACTGAGCTACACCCGAGTCTACGTCAGTAATAGGAATGTTGACTAACAGTCTCAGAAGGCTCCAGAGGCAATACCATTGGACCTTCGTGGCCTTTGTCCTGCTAGTTCCAACTAGAGGTTTCTTTCACTTCTGATCTGACTTTAGCTTCTACTCCAAATCTGGAAATCTTGTCTTGTGTTTTCCATGATTTTAAGAATGTTTATTTCCTGGAAAATGTCTGAATGCACTAGTAATTTACATTTTTAATCATGTTTTCCTCACATGAAGGAACATGGAGAGAAAGCAGGGCAGGGGACGACAGGGTGAAGGCTATAAGACTTGGGAACTAAATCTTCACAACTTTCTTTTGAGTCATGGAGTGACTCAGATTCCTACTGAAGTGGCAGTTACACAAATTTGTACACGTGTGAAAAGGTTACAGACCTGTACACACACTGAAAGGTGGACTGCAAAAAGAAAATGAACTGTTAACCAGAGATAAAAGAGAACAACTTTGCTCAAGTTTGAAAGTAAAGAAAACCCTTCCTGTTGCTGGAGGAAGACCACTGAATTTCTAGTGTCAGGGGAGGAGAGAACCCTTGCTAACAGCCAAGCTAACTCACCAGGTGTTCGTTCCACTTCAGACCTGCACAACCCAGAACTCCACTGGAGCAGTCTGGCTATTTGGAAATGATAAGGACTCCTGGTGGCTTGCTGGTGACTGGTGAGCCACAGGAAGCCCTTCTTCATC
>NW_026592182.1:0-4828 GCF_907164565.1 Psammomys obesus | reverse complement strand
AATCACTATGCTTAAGAGAGATCAACAAAACAAACAAACAAAAAAAAATGACTCTAACCTGTAAGCCCCACTTGTCCAAAGTCAGATGTCTTCCAGGAATGTTGGAAATTGTTGCTCATACAAGACAAGCCACAGGTTTTCGAATCCGTAAACAAGCTTGGTTGTTCCAACTACAAGGATGTAGGCTTGATCACGCATAGGCCGGAGGTGCATGGGTAAGAAGGATGTCCGAATGTATGCTTGTCCCTGATTTGTTGAAGACAGGAAGTATGTAACCTTGTGGGGTTTGCTTTTATAAGCCCTTGACCAATGCAATTCAGGGTCATAGTCTGAGCATGAGTCTCAGGTAGGGCCTGGACAGTATTCATGGACCTGGCCAGTATTTAATAGAGCCTATTATTTATAAAATTTAGTCATGGCCAAATTAGTGAATCTTTGAACAACCCCAGACCTATAGCAATCTCAGCCTCCACAGGGTAGTGGTGGTACATGCTTTAATTCTAGCACTTGGGAGGCAAAGGCAGGCAGATCTCTGTGAGTTCAAGGCCAGCCTGATCTACAAAGCTGAGCTCCAGGACAGCCAAGGCTACACAGAGGAACCCTGTCTCAGAAAAACCAAACCAAACCATGAATTCAAACTATGAATTCACATAACCTGTCTTTTCCACAGCTGAGCATGTTCCTGGGGAAAATTCGGTTGGGGGTTTATCTGAGAGGGGTCACTGTAGGACAATCTGTAAGGCTTGGATGCAAGGCTTCCCTTGGCTTGAGTTGAGTTGAGTAATCTATGGGGAGTGGATGTGCAATGAAATTCTGGTCCATGTTTCAACCTCTCTGTTCAAAGCCCCTCATCTTGCTTCCTACCCCTCCTTTAATGCCAGCCTACACACTGCTGGTCTTTGTACCAAAAGAGTCACATAATTCATGACACTGTGTAAGACAGTCAGCAGGAAGAAGCTTCTAGCCCAGTTCCAAGCTTGATTTCTATATGTCCTGTGATGGAGCAAATGGGGTCATTAGCAATAGGGTTCTACCCCCCTGTTTTGGTGGACAATCAGTAGAAATGTCAATTTCTGCATTAGTTTTGAAGCTTCAGGGATCTCCCTAACTAACAACCTTGGGAAAGTAGCCCCCTCCTGGTCTGGGATTTCTATTTAATAACTCATGACTTCTGAGAGCAGCTTCATGAACTCATGAAAGGTACTTACTTTTAAAGTTAAGTTTTAAAAATAGCTTACCAAGTTTCTTCATGGCTTTTTCATACATCCTTACTTTTGGTTGACCTTACCCTGCTTTCCCTAATAGTCTTGACTCTACTCTCTAGACCTCCAGATGTATAATATGAAAGTAGAAAGAAGGAACATTTTCTAACCATTATCTGGACCAGAGAGTAATAGCACACAATGAATTAAAAGATCAAAAGATCTTATTGAGTACCTATCATGTGAACAATTTTATGAAGTATTATCAAAAATACAACTTAAACAAAGTAACATCAAACAAGATTAGAGGACATACATTGTGCATATGTGTCCATGTATACATATGTGCATGTATATAAACACACACACACATATGGAAAAGGAAGCCCAGGACATAGGATGTTTTGAATAAGGGAGAGTGTTGAGTTCTTATCTAAAAGTGGTTTTGAAGACTATGGTCATATTTAGCAAAATGCAGCTAAAATGGTTTGGGTTGTTATACGAATAGCCAAAGCGGAAATGTACACTTTCATCATGTGTAAGAATAAATACTAGAACCTTTTGCTCCCATGACACGTGGGGTCTTCACTGTGTGAAACAGCAAAACAAAATCAGCACTGACTGCTTATGTTCAGTACTTTACAGTGAGACCTAAACACATTTTAATATTTGATTCTCATAAAAAGGGGTTATAGAGGCTGTTTTAGTTAGGGTTACTAGTACTGTAGAAACTTGGGGGAAGAAAAGGGTTCATTCACCTTAGACCTCTACCTCACAGTTCCTTCTCAAAGGAAATCAGGAAAGGAACTCAAGCAGGCCAAAGCCCTGGAGCTGATGCAGAGGCCATGGAAAGGTGCTGCTTTTTGCCTTGTTACTCATGGCTTGCTCATATAAAACTCAGGACCAACACCCACAATCAATCACTAATTTAAAAAAATGCCCTACAGCTTGATCTTTTGAAGGCATTTTTCTCAATTGAGTTTCCCTCTTTTCAGGTAACTCTAGATTGAGTCAAGCTGACATAAAATTATCTAGCCTAGAGGCCATTTTACAAATCACAAAACCGAGACTCAGAATTCTTTGGAAATGTTTATAGTTTGGGATATAGGAGAACAAAAGGTAGAATCCAGAAAGAGGGAGAGGATGAATCAGGGTAGAAATGCCAGGGGTCTATTGAAGAGAATATTTCACACAGGCATTTCATCCTGTGGTTGGTAATTTCATTCATGTAAGTGTTTATTCCCCACAGATATTTTTGGAAGTTAGATATTACATTGGTTTAAAAAGGAGGCAGAATCCCATGATTCAAACTTCATCTTTGACCAGCTCTGGTGACATGACCAGTGTTTGCTTTCTCCCCACTGAAAAGGAGTCTTTCATTTGGAATTTTCAAGCATCTGAATAAAGACCATGTGTGACTAGAGCAAGGAGCACATGTCTTGTGGCTCATCCCACAGCTCAGCTGGTCTTTATGAAGTTGCTGACCAAGATGAACCAGGACAGTAGCCTTTCAGGTGGAACAAAAGCCTCAAAATGGAAGTCAAATTAGTGGGCTATAAAGCATGGCTTGCTGGCTCATCCCCTCAGAAAGATGAGCCAGAACATGGAATGTGACCTTTGTTTTCATCCATCTTGAGGAGAGTGCTCTTCTTTCATATTTGGAAGGCAAGCTGCACAGGCATGCATTTCATTTGCCCTGAAGAAAAAGCTCTGCAGGTCACTCAGGAGACATGTGAAGCACACCAAGAGGACATAGTGCTCCTCTGCCCAACCTGGAGTGTGGGACAGCAGACAGCTTCTAGGTGCAGCTGTCCATCACTCACCTTAGAAAAATGGGGAGCTCGCTTACCTTCAACTACTCAAGCCTTCTACTCAGGTATGCCTCCACTCTCTTTGCATAGTACATCTTGATTTCCATATTACAATACTACATTATATAATATTATATATATTATATGTTAATATATATATACATACACACACACATACATATAATTATAGTACTTAAAACTGCGTTTACACTGCTCCTTAGGACAGTGAACGCTCAGGCATATGCGTGTATTGTATTTGGGTCTTGGACATGGCTTTAAAAGGAAATAGCTGTCCTGTGTTCACAATGCCCAACTATGGTTTTCCCCAGACTTGCCTTCTCCCTTTTCTGCTGTCCTCAATGTATCATCCCTTGGGAACATCTCTATTTTCCAAGCAACTGCCTAACAGCACACTGTCTTTCAGCAAGTGTTGCTTACTCAGAATCCATTCAGTGATTTCTCACAGGTTAGAATGATTGCCTTTTTCAGGTCCAGGAGAGGAAGACAAGATGCAAAGTTCATTCATGAACTCAGCGAACATCTTGCATGTGTCCCACGCTGCATCAAGACAGACATCTAAAGCACCCACATTTGGCCCCCTTAGAAAATTTGCAACCCTGCCTGGGATGGGGGATTGGCAAGGAAATTAACAGTTACTTGAAGTTATAATAAGAATCTCAAGGAGCTGGAGAGGTGGCTCAGCAGTCCAGAGCAAGACCTCATGGCTCTCTTCCACAGGCCTGGAGTTCAGTTCCCAGCACCCAGGTCTAATAACTACTTGCAATGATTGTTCCAGAAAATCCAGTGCTCTCTTTTGGCCTCTGCTGGCACCTGCCCACACACACATGACATGTGTGTGCGCGCACACACACACACACACATACACTAAATAGATAGATAGATAGATAGAGATTAAATAAATAAATAAATAAATAGATAAATAAAAACAAATTCTAAAGAAAACGAGACTGTGATAGATGTGGATAAAGGTGTCCTATAGAGTCGGCATGGTGAGGATAGAAGTGTGTTATTTTTTAATGTGTGTGTGTGTGTGTGTGTGTGTGTGTGTGTGTGTTTTAACTAAGGATTTGACCATAGGCAGTTTATTAATGAAATGGTCAGACAGAAGGGTAATGACTCTGTTCTAACTCCAGGCAGTTTGGAGGAAGAAGAGGGAAGGGGGAATTAGGAAGGAGAAACATTAGGCTGCTTTACTTGAGTGAGTAAGGTGAAAGTAAGGACACAGGTCTGGTTTGCCTGTCCATTCTGATGCTTATCTGGGGGCTGTGGGAAGGCTGTGAAACTGGCTGTCTCTAGCCCTCAGAAGTGAACCAGGAATAAGCACGCTGACCAGCATGTTCACACAGAGAAAAGTCCTGAAGTCTGTCTCTACAGTGTTGTCCTTCTTTCTAGTGCAGATCCTAACTCTGAAAGGTGCAATCTGAGGCCTGGAAAGCTGCCTCGCTTGGTAAGATACTTGCTGCACATGCATGGGTTCTCAACCTCTGTCTTCAGTGCTTGCCTAAAAAGCTGGGTGCACCCAGTGTGGTGGCATACGTCTGTAATATCAGCACTTGAGGAGGCAGAGGCAGTCGGATCTCTGTGAGTCCAAGGCCAGCCTGGTCTACAAAGCGCGTCCAGGACAGCCAAGAGTACACAGAGAAACCCTGTCCTGAAATCCAAGAAGAAAGAAGAGGAGGAGGAGGAGGAGGAAGAGAAGGAGGAGGAAGAGGAGGAGGAGGAAGAGGAGGAAGAAGAGGAAGAAGAGGAAGAAGAAGAAGAAGAAGAAGAAGAAGAAGAAGAAGAAGAAGAAGA
>NW_026592181.1:0-24227 GCF_907164565.1 Psammomys obesus | reverse complement strand
AGAAGAAGAAGAAGAAGAAGAAGAAGAAGAAGAAGAAGAAGAAGAAGGAACAGCAGCAGCAGCAGCAGCTGGGTGCTTGTTATCCTAATACTAAGGAGCCAGAGAGGGAGGGCACTGGGGCTCACCAGTCACCCATTTTAGCTGCTCTAAGTTTCAAGTTAAGTGAGAAATTCTGCCCTATGGAAAATAAGGTGGAGGGGCAATTGAGAAAGACACTGGACATCGATCTCTGCCCTCTGAGAGTGGTCTCCACAAATGCATTCGCTGTATTTTGCAGTTCCCCATTGCAGCGCGTAACTGCTTTTTCTGGTCAGGCCCTTCCTTGTTATAGATACACTGACATGCAGACAAGGTTTGCTGAAATAACACTAGAAGCTGAAAGTAGCTTCACTGGACTATCATTCCCTGCTGTAAGGACTTTCCTAGCGCTGTGATTCATTTATGTACTTTTTTCTTCTTTGTAAGGTTTCCCTTTGAAAGTGCATTAGCGCCACTGACTCTAAGTGTTGGGTGAGTCCGTGTGATGATGGTTCTTAGTCAAATGTTCTTTACTAAGCGAAGATATAGCCTTTCTTTTGCACAGCTGCAGCAACGAAAAAAGGAAAAAAAAATCTCTCTAAGCCTTAGCTGTTAGGCAACCTCAAGATAGGTGTTACTCCATTTCTGACTGGTCATTGAAAGCCGTTGCTACAGACAACTACAGTCCCGAGACTAGCACAGGTAAAGCTCAGCTGTGAGCGATCCGATCTTAAAGGTCCTTTAAGGCTCCTGTGTTGGTGGTGTGAACCCTTCCCTTTGATACTACTGAGGAGTAGTGAGAATGAGGGAAATGGCCGGAAGTTACATTACTGGAGGAGGCATGCTTTTGAAATGGGGCAGCCGGCTACTCTTGTTCCTCTAATTTGCTTCCTGGTTGCCGTGAACTGAGGTGCCTTGCTCCATCACACACCTCTGATGTGTTGTGTGGCACTGCCACAGGCCCCACACTGCAGAGATACACTATTTCAAGCTGAAATTGGAAGCAAACACTGAACTTCCTCCTCCTGTGTCTCCTCCTTCCTCTTCTCTCCACATCCTCCCTCTTCTGCCATCCTCCCTCCCCCTTCTCCCTTCCTCCCTCCTCTCTCCTCCTCTTCTTCTGAGTTTGAACACATTTTAATTTTAGACAATGTAAATAACAATTTTTTTTTCCCCAAGCACTGCATAGGGGCTGGAAGAATGGCTCCGAGGTTAAAGAGCTTGTTGTGCAAGCTGAGTGAGTATATGAGGTTTGATCCCCAGCACTTGGGTAAAAAGCCAAGCGTGGTACACTGTAACTATAAGCCCCGTTGTTTCAGAGATGGAGACAGGAAGATTTCTGGGACCAGCTTGCTGCCAGTCTAGCTCCAGCTTCACTGAGGCTCCTATGTCAGGGGAAAAAGGTAAGCAGGATGCCCTTTGGCTTTTGAGAGCACAGACACACACCTGGCGCCTGTGTACCATGTTCTTCTTCCTACGTAAACACACACATAAAAGCGCATGACAACAAGGAGGTCTCTGCTCCAAATAAAGCACAGTTAAAACAAAGGAGCTCATGGTAACATCAGTCCCAGTTATGTTATTTGTTACATGGATGTTATATGAATAATAAGCAGCAGCCAGTTATGATGACAGGTGACAGATGCAGAGTAATTTGCTCAGTTTGTTAACATGTTTCCACTTCTCAACTATCCTTAAAGAAAATCATATTTTGAGTCACACAAGCATCACAGTAGTCTAGAAGAGGGACCAGGCCATCTGGCTTCACGTTCTCACTGGTAGCTACTGGAATCGGCAAGAATGTCCTCGGTCGATCTTGCAGCCCCCACCACAGAGGGCTCTACTCTTTCTGGCCTTACTTCCTTGCATTTCCTTTGAGTGATTTAATGTAATCACCAATGTGATTCCTGTAGGTGTCTTTCGAGAAACTGGTCTTCTTTAAAGGATGACTCCCAACAGTATTAACATGTGTACTTACTGTGCTTGGGGTCCTGTCACCCTTGGCCTTCAGCAGAAACATTTCCACCAGTGACTGAGTCATTGAAGTCACCCTTGTCCCCGTGACCATCTTACCCTCCACCTCCAGGCACAGGCAGTCTGTGATTGGGATCTTGGTGATATACGAGACCAACTCATTGACAGTCATGCTGCAGCTGAGGCCTGGGTAGATAATCCTGATAGCAGCTGGAAGGAGCCAGCATTGGCTCTGGCCTGTGAGCTCAGGACAAGCCTTGGTAGCTGGAGCAGCACTCAAAGGTGGGGAGTAGATTGGAAAAGAAGAACTCTTCCTTGTTTTTGATTATCTGAGTTATTTTTCATCATCAACAGAAACCTGGTAAGCGTACCAACCAGAGAGCTTTATTTTTTCATGCTTCTGTTTCTTTATAAATGTCACTTATCTGCTCATAATCATGGATAGCAGTGTGGCTTGGAATATCTGATGGTTTATGCTTGAGAAAATATATGTTTGTTTCTGCCTATTTTATTGCAGAAATTAGCTTATAAAATATATTGTCATGTTTTTATATCAACAATCTGAAAAGTACAAATTTTAAAGAATGTGATCATTAATTTACTATAATTTTTCTTTATAGTAAAATTTAAAATAAAATTTAAAAGGAATTAAAAACAAATTTTTCAGCATGTTTTTTTTTTCAGATTTAAATGTCAGGATTTTGATTTTCTGGGATTTCAGTATTTAGGATTTGCCATTTGGGAAATGGCAGATGAAATTAAGGCCCAAGCTTTCCTGATTCTTATAGGCCCTGGAAGTAGATTAGCTGTTGGTGGAGATACCGGAGAAGAATCAGATCTCCTACCCCCACCCCCACCCCTGTGCTAAGCTGAGGCTCACTGGAAAGTGTGTTTAATACCTAAAAGAGGCCTAGGATGCTAGGTTTGTCTAATACAGGCCAAGTGGCCAGTGCCACCAGCTCCGAACAAATGCCACCGAAGACAGACAGAGGTCACAGGGTTTCTCTCTTCCTAGAGTTGAAAGTCCTCAAACTGTAAGCCACTGGACCCTTCTTCCTTCTCCTCCACACTCTCCACCATCGTGTGTTCCACAGAGAAGTGGAACAAAGTTGTCTGACAGATTTGTGCTTCCATCCAGTCTCAAAAATCAGCATCACTTACAGGACCAGATTTAATGCTGTGTCTGACTGGACATGAAGGAAGGGACATGCCATTCACACACACCCAGAGTTCTTACTCATGAGGTGTGTATAAAGCTGTTTATGCCAAAGTTCAGAAACTCTCCACAGCTAACACAGGGAAAGGGATAATTAAGGATCACGAAAGGCAATTTCATGGATATGCATAAACCCAGAAAAAGAGAGAGAGAGAGAGAGAGAGAGAGAGAGAGAGAGAGAGACAGGCCTCAGGGGAAGCAGAATGGAAAATTCTGGACTCAAATTTACACTTACCTCTTTTCTGCGGCCACAGGTTCTCCCTTAGGCCCAGTTCCCTGATTATGAAGCTCATAAGACATAGAGCTGTCAGGGCCATTCATTCAAAGTTTATCATCAGTTAGCAGCTTTGTTCTGTTGCTGTTGCTGTTTAAATTCAAATTACATAATCTCAGTAAAAATGAATACTAGATCCAAAGGTAAAATATGAAACTATACAACTTCTAGAGTAAACAAAGATAATCTTGTAGCTTGCCATATGGCAAAGAATTCTTAGATATGGCACCACAAACACAACATATAAGGAAAAATGGTAAATTAGAACTTCATAAATATAATTTCCTTTCTGCAAAATATGCTATGAAGAAAATGAAAATACAAGTCACGCACTGAAATATCTGCACTGTATATACTTAGAAAGAGGTTCAAGACAATATCTGGTCATCGTCATTGTGTTACACCGTATTAGAGACAAGTTCTCCTGTTGTTATTCCATGTTAGCTGGCCAATTAGCTTACAAGGGTTCTCATGGTCCCACCTCGAGTCTCACCAGAGAAGCACTGGGATTGTAGATATGTTACTGTGCTCAACCTCATGTGCTTCCTGAGGATTTGAACTCAGACCCTCACACTTCTGTGGCAAGCACTATTAGCCATCTCCTCCCTTTCTCTAGGTTTTGACTTGGGTAGTAACAGTGGGATGGAGAGTCACATGGTTTACAAACAGAATGCCTCATTCATGGAATCATTTTGTCTCATAACACCATTAAACATTACCTGATAGTCATTTCTCCAGATAATTAAAATTATTCTGCTGATATTTGGGCTTTGGAAATGTTCTACAACTGATTTGTCCACAAAGTCTCAAAACTTTAGAGATGACCTACATAGAGAAGGCAGGCCAACCAAGCATCAGGACAAGGTTCAAAGGCGTGCACCTTAGCAGTGTTGGAACACACTTCTACACAAGTGAGACTTTATGGAGAAGCTGTTTTGACATAACACTGGGACAAATAATCTGAGCAGCATGCAAGTACAGAGTAGGCCTTTAATTCCAACATGCCCAGGGTTTTCTAACCAAGGACCATTACTAACACATGGGGAAAGACAGAGGCAGTCCTATTTTCTACATAATGTTTCCCACAGTCCTGTTCAAAGGCTAATAAAGTTATATACTATAAGATTGTAAAATATGCCCCACTGGAAAAAAAAAAAACACATCTTTGAAGCATCAGAATATAGGCATCTATGTTGAAATGTCTCAGGTGGAGGCATGCTCCTATTATTTATAGTTTGGAATACTGTTCTTGATTTTTTTTTTTATGACAAAGTATTTCACCCAATTGCAAAGCATCTTCAAGGCCCTTCAAAATCAGCCTGCCTATCCAACACAATCAGCAAAGCACAGCAATTAAGCTGAGAGCTGCTAGCCACTCCTTAGAGTCAGCAATGCCCTCTTTCTGTCATAGGAGAGGTGGTCCAGGTTTTTGTTTATCATGTTCAAATGGGTGAATTGATGTTGGATCAACAAGCACCGCTGTCACGCTCCCTGTGAACACAAACACACACATTCTCTCTCTCTCTTTGTGTGTGTGTGTGTGTGTGTGTCTGTCTGTGTGTGTGAGTGCGTGTCATGGTGATGACTGGGGAGGAAAGGGTAGAAAGTCAAGGAAGGCAGTAATCTCTCTCTATGAGGCTCTCCAAGTGGATGGTATTAGAACACCCTGGTACTTCTTCTGATGAGCAATTTCTGCAATCATCCTGCAGAAGAAAATAAGGAGATTTGAGCAACCCACTCTCATCAGCCCTCAGACAACATAAACGGATCAGTGGAAGATGAAGGGCCAATTCAGGAAAATAAAACAGATCCTTGAGGTGATTCAGGAGAAAGGAAACACTATGATTGTTTGTAAATGAGGGCTAATAATATCTTTTCTCCAGTTGTGATTTTGTAGTGTGCGTGTTGTGATGAATTATACCAAGGCTCTATTATAATCTGTGACCTATACACAAAAGCGTCAATGGGGAGTAGTGGTCTGTATTTCATTGTCAACTAAACATTTTTTGCACATCAGCGACCCCCCCATCAGTCTGTCTCTCTGTAATAGTTCCCTTGAAGATTATGATCACATTGACCAGCTACAAAATGATTAAATAGAGATAGCTAGTTCAGTTACTTACAAATGCCTATAGGGGTTGACAGGGTAGGCTTCAAAAAAACTCAATTGAGATTTATTTCCATTAAAAATTGTTGATAAGAGTTTTCCTATCTCATGTCAAAAGACTGTACAACATCATGGCTGACAGTAGATTTATCCAACTCCGACGTAATGCTAACAAACATGTCATTCCAGTGGTCAGCAGAACTAAAATAAATGAGCTTAGCACAATTCAAGTGGATCTTTGGCATATCATCAATCAATTAAGTTCTGCCTGGCACTCTTAGGTTAATATCAAAGGGTACAATAAGACACCATCCATTTTGTTTAGTATAGTGTGTGGTCCCATGAAGCATTCTATGCAGCTTCCCTGATTCCTCCCCGTCTAGACTTAAATGACTTTAACAACAATAAAGCCAAAGCTAAGGAGACACGATCAAAGGTTGTTCCTGTAGCTTTCTTTTGCCTTAAAACAACCAAAATCCAAGTGTAAAGGCCAGAAAGGCAGTAAGAAGGAAGAGTGAGACATGTTAAAAAATGGGTAGAGAGTCCAGAAAACTCAATCTGTGCTTGCGTTTATGTATGCAGGAGAAGTTGATCTTAGTGCAATAGTGATGAGAAAGTAATATGTTGAGTGGCCTTGAGGACTCAGAATGGAGTCTGGAAGCTAGGATCTCTCCACTTGTCTATGTGGATACTTTCTAAGACTAATATATACATACTTACAAATATATATATATATATATATATATATTAGGATATATCTATCTACTATCTATTATCCATCCATCTATCTATCTATATCTATCTATATCTATCTATCTATCTATCTATCTATCTATCTATCTATCTATCTATCTATCTATCTCCTAACACTGGGGCTGGAGAGATGGCTCAGTGATTAAAAGCACTGGCTGCTCTTCCAGAGAATCAGGGTCCATTTCCCAACACCCACATGGTGGGTCACAGCCCTCTGTAACTGCAGTTCTAGGGTACCTAATGCCCTCTTCTGGCCTCCACAGGCATCACGCATGCACGTGGTACAGAGGCTTATATGCAGACAAACATCCATACATATAAAATAAAGAAAATTTAAAGAAAAAAAAAAGTGGGATTTGAACTCTTAAAAAGCTATTATTAACAATGAAATATAAAAGTTATAAAAGATATAATCAAAGTTATGTGCGTGTGGTCTCTTGCTAAAGATTTTTACTCTACTGTGTTCATCCCCTTGTGGTGACGTGAGGTGATATTTGGAGGAAATTCTTCTTGTTTTTTCTCTTTGGCACATTTTTGCCTTGTGCTTTGGGGCCATTATTAGGTGAAATAAGGTCTCCTGAAGCACATTGTAATCTCACATCTGTAAATACTTGTAAGTGATAATTATGAAGGTCATACATGCAATGTGGATGCGAGAGTTAGATAAAGGGGTAATTCATGCCCACGCTGTATTGAACAGCATAAGGAGAAGCTCTAGGGGTCTAAGGAAAAAAGTGTGTGAATGGGTTCGTTCACGCACAAACTTTTCTCCACCTTGTACTTGGTGATTTATATGTGCTGACGTAATGTACCTTGTTATTGTTATCTTTAAAAACATGCCAACAAATTCTATGATTTTACCAAGGTGAAATCTTACTATTGTTCTATACCTTATTGTTTGAGCCAGTGTCTCTCACTGAACCTGGAGCTCGCCAATTGGCTAGATCCCTGGAATGCTCCTGTCTTGGCCTCCTGATGCTAGGATATCAGGAACACACTTTCTTTTCCAGCTTCTTAGGTGGCTATTGGGGATCTAAGCTCGGTCCTCATTGCTTGTGCAGCAGGTACTTCACCCACGGAGCTATCTCCATTGCTCCACAGAGGTAGCATCTTTACCCTTTCTTGAACCTGGCCTGGATATCCGTACACTAGGGTAAATTGAAAAGAAAGCTTTATGATGTCAGAGACCAAGTTGTAAGTGGCCATCAATTTCTGTTTCATTGGCTGGAGAACTTTTACTGGGAGTCCTCAACCATCATTGAAATTTAAATATTATAAGGTTACAATATATGGAAAACTCAGGCCACACGGAAGGGATATAGGTGGATCAGCTAAGTCAAGTCCCTGAGTTGTCCTAGTCCAGTCACCAGGCACAAAACCAGACATCTTAAGATGGCCTAGGCCTAGCTATTGAGTAGTGTCCTTCCCTCAGGCACCTCAGTCTTGGGTGTTGAGCATTTTGAAGAGGAAAGAAATCCTTTTGCTAAAGCTCTGTGCCAGAACACAGTAAAACATCTGTTTTACATCGCCACGTTTTGAAGTGACTTGAGCTACTAATAATGCAAACAGGATTTTATACCAGATTTAAAAACACATTAAAACATGGCTTTCCAAATTCAAGAAATATGGGGACCTGCGTCAGGATAGATCCTTTTGTTGAAAGTAGCAAAACATTAAAAAACAAAACAAAACAAAACTGTGTGTGTGTGTATGTGTAAAAGAATTTAATGGATAAATTTGAAGCTGGAAGGTCATAAAGAAATAACCCTGGCCGAGAGGCCCTTTGTACACCTTGGTAGAAGAGACTGCTAAAACTGTGATTCAAGACTCAATCACTTTTTGAAGATTCTCTGACCATGACGGCACCACTCTGATGAAGTCTTTAATTTCAAGGCAAGTGGCCCATCCCTCAGGCAGCTGAAGACAGGCATGGTGATCTTGAGTTTGACCAAAACTCGCCTGAAACAGGAAGGGGTAGGTACTCACAGGAAATCAGGGTACCCTGTTTGCAAAGGGAGAAAATGGATACAGGGCAATTAAAACCCACATGAGATGGAAGGACAATTCAAATGGGGCCTCTTCTCCAGCTCCCTCTGGACACCAGTGATCTCATGCTCTCACACTAATTTTGCTCTATAGTTATTGAAAGATGACCTAGGCAGGTTAGGGTTTTAGTGGCTGCTCAGAGCTGAGCCATGTTTCATGGTCTTTGCTGCTTCATATTTACATACTCAAATAGACTTTGTTAAACAGACAAGAAGATGGTAGGAAAAGAGCTGACCCTGAATTAACCTTCAAGAATGAGCTTTGTTAAAAGATAAAGCCTTGTAACAATGGGAGCCATGCAGAAGTGTAGGGGTAGGAAAACATTAAAAAGGGAAAGAAAAAAAAATTCCTGTTGCCTTTACTTAATTACATTCTTCCTAATACCACTGATACTTGTGAAATACCAGAAAATTTAGACCCTAACATTTTATAATTATCAAGGACATTGGAAGGCACGCGAGGCCATTACAAAATACCCCAACTGTGGTTTAATGTGAAATTGTCCTATCAAACACTTGGTCCCCAGATGGGAATAGGCATCTGACACAACCTGATGAGAAGAATTAAGTTCCCTTTAAAATCAGAGAAGAGTTTTTTTTTAAATGATTACTCAAGTCGAGCGTGGTGCCATACACCTTTAATCTCAGCACTTGGGAGACATAGGTAGGTGGATCATTGAGTTAGAGGCCAACCTCATCTACAGATAGCCAGGGCTACATAGAGAAACCCTGTCTCAAAAAATAGAATGGAACAAAGGCTAGCTTATATTAAGAGTAAAAAAATAACCTTCATGAACAGGACACAGGGACATTTGGCTTTTGTGTCCTTTGGGGAGGTAGTGAGAACTTCCACAGTGTGATTTAGTCTGGGATAGCCTACAAGTCAAGGTCCATGGAGGAACCAGGTATTGGGCAAGACCCTAAATTAGGGTTGGACAGTTATGTCAGAGCATGGCATATTAACTTTCAGTGTCAGTGAAAGAGTTGCAGGGTGGAGGATGCATGCCTGATATATCTTCAGACAATGACCTGTGGCCAGCTGAGAGTAGCCAGCAGCTTAACAGTACAGACCCATGAGCTAACGGTCTTGGGTTCTCAGAAGGAAAAGGTGAGTCTTCCAGTTGATCCACTATGACAGCAGCAGGGTGCGGATGTGTTGCAAGCTTACTGTATATTTTGGTAGCACCAACACTCTTTTAAAGACCAATCTTTTTTAAATACCTGTTGACTTAACCTATTTAGTTTGGCTTCAAGAACATACTACAGAATAGATGATTTATCAAGACAAGAAACTGAGTTTTTGTGGTTCTTGGAGCTGGAAGGGCCAATATTAACGTGCCAGCCTTAATGGAGGACCATTTGGCTGCATCATCTGACGTAGAAAGTGAAAGTGTTAGAAAGGATGAGAGGAGAGAGGAGCAAGAGATCACACTCCAAATTCCTTTCTGAGGATGGTGCTCTTGTAAGTTAAATTCCTCCCTTAGACTTACCCTCCCTTAAAACTGGTGCACTGAGGATTAACTTTCTATCCCATGAATGTTTGGGGTACACAGTCAAGCCATAGTAACATAGCCCCAGGCCGTTGTGTCTGAGGTAGCTATTAGTGACAAGCAGCTTCCTTTTCCCCAGAGACCTTCCCTCAGCTAAAAAGAGAGGATGCCTGCCTCCCCACTTTTGGTGACTAAGGACCATAATTCATCTTCAAAAGATCAGTGTTAGATCCCATAGCAGATGCTCTTCAGGCCTAGCCCATCTGCAGCTGTGGCAGCTGATTCCACACATGATCCCCAGGCTAGTAGACTCTGAGCTAGCAGGAACTACTGGTGACATACTTCCTATGATGAAGACACATGAACCAAAGAACCCCTTCCCAGCCACAAGATGAGAGACTCCCTACCCGGCCCTGCAGCCTGGACAGCGGCAGGCAGCCACAGAGTGATTAGCAGCAAACGCGATAGCTTGTGCATCAACCTTAGTACGAAACCTTCCCTGGACTCTATGAGTACGGGCCTCCTACCCCCACCCCACCTCAGTCTGCCATGGGGCATGGACTCTCCTCAGAGTTACCACCATGCTGTCTGTCTATCTGTCTGTCTGTCTGTGGTGTTAATAACTCTTTGAGTAAATCTGCCTCAGTGTTCCTTTTAAGCCCAAACCTGAAACCTTCCAGTTAGTTTGTTGGATGGCTCTCTGCTCTGTGTGTAACAGGGTCCTCTGCCTTTGAGTAAGGCCAAGACACATCTTTCTGTCTCACCCTCTTGCCCTTCCTCCGTGACCCCCTTTTCCATCTCTTCCTTTTTCTAATTTTATTTATTTATTTATTGACAAGGCCTTGCTTTACAGCGCAAGCTGACCTTAGACTCCTGAAGTGATGAGATTACACCATTGTGCCACTATGCAGGGCTCCTTAATGAAGCATTTTTAAAAGTTAAACTATTGGCTTATGTAGTTTTTATGTGTAAGCATATGTGCCCGAGTGCATGTATGTGGACCACATGCCTCCAGGGACCGAGGAGGGCAGAGGAGATAGCAGATTCCCCTGGAAGTGGTTACAACCGGAGCCTTGCGTGTGGGTGCTGGGAACCTAACCTCGGTTCTCTGCCAGAGCTGTAAGGGCTCTTAAAGCACTGAGTCTTCTTTCCAGGACCCAGTAGTCTTTCTTGAGAGAGTCTGACCTTGGGCTTTCTGCTTCTAGGTGACCTAAAACATCAGTGTAGGTCTGTGACTCTCAAATTTTGATATGCAATATAAGAGGTTTGGGGAGCTGTGTAAAACCCTATGTCTGGACTCCAGTGTCAGAATTTCTGAGGCAGCAGATCTGGGGTGCCACTTGCCAACTTCTAACCAACTCTCAGGTGTGGCTGGTGTATCCAGGGCTGGGCACCACACACAGAGAGTCAGTTATTGTTCTGACAGTAGCTAATGACTGTGACTTCAAGTGCCGGGAACCCTCCTCCAAACCCATTTGTGGCTCCTCACCGCCCCCCCCCCCCCCCCCGTGCCCCCCCCCCCCCAGGACCTGCAGTTTGTATTTGACCCTTTTTCATTAGGAGGTTGAACACTAAAATTAAGTTCTAATGGTATCCAGGTATCCAGTGCTGTGTCCTCCCCAACCTCCCCATCAGCTCATTGTAGTGAGGCACGCTTTTCCAGTTCCCTAGGAAACCCCTAAGAAATAAGGCAGGGGTGGGGGTGAGGCAGGTGTCTGCTTTCTGTTGCTTTAAATGAATACCACAGACTGGGGGATTTGTGAAGAGCAAAAGTTTATTCAGCTTATGGTGGTCGAGGTGGAAAGTCCAATGACATCTGCTGAGCTTCTTACTACCTTGTCAAAGTATGTTGCAGGGCAAGATAGAGTGCACTAGCTTGCACTAAATAGTAGTTACTAGTGTTAGCATATAGGCAGCCTGCCTCTAGGTTGCTTAGCAACCTGTGACGTCATCAGCTGTCACCTGCCAGGGGCCGGGATAAAAGATCTCCCCTTTGTCTCTCACTTCTCTTCTTCTCCTTCTTCTCCTCCTCCTTCTTCTTCTCTTTGCCTCAGTTTCTTTCCTCTTCTCTGCTCTCTCTGACTTTTTCTCTCAGCCCCCTACCATCTCCCTCTTTCTCTTCTCCTATGCTCTCCTACTGTCTCTTTCTGTCTCTGTCTCTGTTCCTGTGCTGTCTCTGTCTCTCTCCCTCACCCCTGTACATTAAATCTCTTCATTCCAGATGTATTGAGTGTGTGGCATTTTTTGAATATATTACTACAACTAGTACAGTATCTCTTCATAAAAGGCCACTAGTGTCATCATGGGACCCCCACTCTTGTGACTTCATCTAATCCAGATCACCTCCAAACCATTGACATATGAACTTGGGGATTAAGTTGACAATATAAAAATCTTTGGAGGACATTTTGAAATCAACAAAAAAAGAAAATGTTGATCAGGGAAACACAACGAACAAACAAAACAACAGCCACAAGCATTTAAAACTAATTTTGGTTATGGAATCTCTTCTTCAGCTGTAACCTGCAGTGACAGTATTATACATATAACCAGTTGGAAAGCATGTGAAAAAAAAGTCATCAGAATTAAATTTGAAAGACTCTGGCCTGTACATTGGCTGGTTGAACTAAAGAGGTACAGAATCCTCAGCTATTTCTCAGCTTGAGGCAGGCATGCCCTGGGGCCAGCTCCATATGGCACATGTATTTTGAGAAAACAGATCAACCATATGATTTCACTAGGAAATCAGACCCCCCATATTGCATTTCAAGATCTGCAGAATTACTGCTGAGAAAACACGCATTATGAAAGAAAACAGGATTTGACTCCACTGTTTGTATAAATGATGCTTAGGCAAATCCACGCTAGAGCAATACCAATGTCATGGGCCATGGACATATTTTTTGATGTTTTCCCTTCTGTGTATTTCATGGTCTTGCTTTTTATTCCACAAAAAGATTCAGGCATCTGAAAATGCTTAAGTAACTCCACATTGCAGCCTGTGATGGCTTGGTTTTGATGGATGATGTGGGGTTGCGCAGCTCATTGCAAAGTAATGCTTTTAACTTAAATCAAATCAGTTTTAAGTGAATATGTTTTACACATTTAGGCTCCAGAGTCAGGGAAAGGCTTTCCCCCACCTAGAAAACAGCCGTTTCTGAGGCACTCCTGCTGATGGAGGTGGTGTGGGGGAGCATCTTCACTTGCTTTGTCTTTAAATGTCTACAAGTTTAGGGCCCACAGGGCTACTGTCCCCCTAATGAAGCAGCTAATGATGTGTGAATTATCTATTTTGACAACCCCTTTAATAAAAACAACAGGCTAGCGTCCCAATTATAGCGCCTGGGCTGCTAAATAATGATGGCCTAGCTGCCGGTCATAACACAGTGTTTTTAAGTAAAGACCCGTTCTTGCCCTTGCACAGCAGCTCTGGAAATTCCTGGTGAACACCGGAAAGAATGGAGCCTATAGATCTTGGGGAGGCACAGGACACTTCACTGCCACCCTGCTGGGGCCTGGCGTGCAGGGCCACCCAGATTTTAGGACTGCTTCTAAAGCCTGGACTAGCCGTCTTTGGACTCTGCTTCTTTGGGAAGACAGCTGAGGGATGGGGGATGGGCGCTGTCACTACTTAAAATTTATCTTTTTATGCCTGGGTCTCTCCCCTCTCCCAGGCTGGAGCAAGGAGTGTTGGCTTCTCTGAGGATTTCAAAAAACTGATTGTCTGCTCTGAACACGGCTGACGTTTTGAGAAGAGAGAATGCAGGGCCTACATGAGCCAGCAAAGCAGCCTGGAAGGGCAGATGTGGAGAGAGCCACTGAGGGAGATACTTTGTGGCCACTGACCTGCACAGTTGGAGTGCATGAAAGCCAGGCTTGTGAGGAGCTGAAAACAAGCCCAGACCTAAACAAAGCCTTTTCTCCCTTTCATTTGGTGGCCACTTTTAAGGAAAAGTGCATTCTCTTTCAATCCCTCAATAGGCCCTGGATTGGGACTCACAGGCCAAAGTCCAATCTCTTTATCATTATCTCTGGTTTGAGAAAATCCAAGCTGGCCTTGTTTGGGCAGGGCTAGTGTTCCTTTAAACAGATCAAGGAACTGTTTGTCTAACCCTCACCATCCGAGGTGACTGATAGCACAGCAAAGCAAAGAGAATGGCGTGCATTCAGGAGCACACACAAACCTTTCCATTTGTCCCTGGGAGGGACCAGCCGGGGCGACACTGCTCTTTCAGACGGCTTTGACGTGCAAATTAGGTGCTGGTCACTAGGCTTGCTTTCTGAAAAGCTTCTCCCAGCAGGCCTTGCTGGGAAAGGCTGCCTTCTCTGGCTGCTGGTTTATTTGGGAAAGCACCTGGGAAGAAGGGCCAGGGTTAGTTCAGGCAAAGCAGTTTTTTTTGTTGTTGTTGTTGTGTTGTTGGTGTTGGTGTTGTTTGGAGGGTGGAGAGGTGAATGTCATGTAAATTATCAGTTGTAGGGTGACCAGCTCTCTTGACCTGACAGAGACTGAGCTTCCCTGCCTCCCCAAAATGTGGCAGCAAATTACTTTACCAAGCAAAACCATCCATTGTAGCAAGCATGAAATTCATAGCTAACCTGAGACGCTAGGGCACATATCAGATACACTGCATATTTACAGTACAATTTGTAGCAGGTACAAAATTACTAAAATAATGAAGTAGCAACAAAATAATTTTATGGTGTGTGTGTGGGGGTGGGAGGTCACCACAACACGAGGAACAGTATTAAAAGGTCACAGCAGCAGGGAGGTTGAGAGTTGCTGCAGTCTCCTGGGTCTCAGTTCTGCATTGATCTCCCAACCTTCTGTGAAGGTCGCTATCCTCCAAAACCCACCATTTAGGTTTGCTCTCTGTCCTCAGTCTCCATGTTCTGTGCACGTGGTGATGGCTAATAAATAAAGCTAGTGTCTGGAGGAGTCAGAGGATGGATTATCTATCATAATTGCTAGAGACCTGCTTGGTACATTGCATATTTCACATTTATTAATGTCCTGACCCCCATTACTAGTCCTAGGAAGGAAGTGATATTTTGCCTTCCTTGCACAGGGTGAAATAAGGAATTGATAGGTTAGATATGATTTTCTTAAGTTTATACAAGTAGTGAATATGAATTACAAAACACTTGATTTCTCTGACCTCAAATCTCATGCTTTCCTCTGGATCCCACGTTGTCTCTTAAAATATTATAGGTCAGATGGAGACATTTTACAGCTGGGTAATATACAGACTTAAAAATATCATTTATAAGAATTACACATGTGATCTAATTAATGTGATCAACATAAAATCATCTATATACCAATGACTATGAAGTACAAAGAAAATATTTCCTTATTTAATGTCCCTTTCCATATCCCACTACTCCCTAGAACACCTCTTAAAGGCAGTCATAATTACTGCTTTTTTGTTTGGCTTTCTGCTTATTTCTATACATATATGTAAAAAGATTTCCTTCTATGTCTTTCTGTTATTTCTTAAAAAGAAATGTAGGCGGGGTCTTTTGTTGTAGCTCATGCTTATCTGAAACTTTTTATGTAGCTGATGTGGTCCTTGACTTCCAAGTTCCCCTATCTCCAAAACACCCAGTTATTATTATTTTTAAATAACCGGGCTACATCTTATTTATAAGATGATATTCCAGAATTGACATGTATCAAACCATTTAAACAGCAAAGGAATTGTGTTGGCTCTGTTACTGTAAAAAGCCTATTAAAGAAATCTTTACCTTATCCCAGGTTTCAGACTATTTCAGACTTGACATGGGTAAGGCAGTGCATGCTGGGAGAAATATGCGGAGGAGCTATTAGCCTCAAGGCTGGGTTGAGAGAAGAGAGAGAAGGAAAGGCAGAGGTATAGGTAGGGAGAGAGAGAGAGAGAACCCAAAATTCCTCCAAAGGCATGCCCTCAAACACCAAGCCCTTCCCACAAGGATTCACCCACTGACCTCCAATAGCCTCAGACTGAGACCTTCCACAACTGTGTCTTTAGGAGACATTCCAGATCCAAACCACAGCCCACCTTAAGGAAACTTTTATTTTGCTTCTATTTCAAATAATGCTTTGGCAATTATTCTTGAGTACTTGCATTTTATAAAACTGTTCTAACTTTAATACAAATCAACAAAGTATTTGAGTCCTTCCTGCATTTTTATCCTGGAAAATAAATTCATTTTAGAAAATGTTCTAATACCGGCTAATCTAGTGGAAAATTAAGCTTCTATTGTTTGAATTTTCTTCCATTCATGTGAGCACCCGAGTCTCTTGGTATATTTTTATTTGTTGTCTGTATTCTCTTAGCACATGTGTGCCTAGGCCTAGGACCAATAGGTTAAGACAATGTTTATGAAAGAACTTGAGCGTATGGAACACACACAGGAAAGTAGTGATCCTGTACTATACTGTGGAAGAATTTCACACAGAATACTGCAGGAAATCAGCACCCAGGACGGAAATTCTCTTAAGACAGTTCAAGGCTATAGTGATCAAAGAAAGTTTGGGGTGTGTTTGACTTGACCTTTTCTCTTGCCTCAGTTGGTCTTAGCTCTGGAGGTAGGGTCTTAGAAAGATCATAAGAACTTCCTCCAAATCAGTGGTTGTCAAGGTTTTTTCTTGACAATTCGGACTAAAATTCACAGACCACAGAGGGTAAGCTTTATGGGTAAGTTTATTATAGGAGCTAGAGAGAGAGAGAGAGAGGAGACAGAGCTTCTGTGTGTCAGGAATGGTCCCTAGGAATGGAATAGCTAGCTAAACTGGAACTTTTTAAAAAGACCCACGGCAGAAACTGGGGTAAGGCCTGGGGAGGTTGATGAACTAGCCATCCCAGTCAGTCTATCCATGAGGAGTCCAGATGCCTCTTCTCAGTTCAGTTATATCTTCACATAGAGCATCCAGGCAGGTTGAGAGATAAGAACAAGGAACCAGGACACAGAACTGTCTTCTGGGGTTCCTGGACTACAGCAAGGACATTCTGAGAAGTGCTGCTTTGGGATCCTTGCCCTACCTGACCAGTTCCTATCTCCTATTCTTATCAGTAGGTCACAAGTGCAGAGAGCAGCCCTTCTCAACCTGTGAGTCATGACCCCTTTGAGGGTTGAACAACTTTTTCAGAGGGGCCACATAGCAGATATTTACATTACAATTCATAGCAGTAGCAAAATGACAGTTATGAAGTAGCAACCATAATGCTTCTATGGTTGCAGGTCACCTTATATGAGGGACTGTATTAAAGGGCCTCAGCATCAGGAAGGTTTAGAATCACTGCCAAAGAGGTTAGCCCTTGCATGGGACACATAAAAAACAAGACTGTGTGGAGATGCATGCTGGGATACCAGATCTGTTCCTTGTTAGATTATCATACGGAGTTTATTCTAGTTCCCAGAACTCTCACTTGTATAACAGGAATGGTGCTGCCTAAATCACACTGATGGTAGGGCTAGGTAAGGGATGTGATGTATAAGGAATTGTTCCACATGAGTTTCATTGGTAAGAAAACAAACAAACAAACAAACAAACCAATCTCTTTCTATTCAACAGCCAGCTTTCCAAACTCATTCAACTTTGACTTTTTAACTACAAAGAACAGGGACTTCAGAGCTCCTTCATTTCACATTCCCAAATGATGGAACTGGTACAGTTGTCACACACAACATTGCTGGTGGACACGTTCACAGTCCAGGACAGTAGTTCCCATAAGAAAGGAGGAAGATGTCTACACTGTGATTTGGAGGAAGAGTGTGGGCAAAGCCGCCAAGTGTGAGAAGTTCCAGCAGTGGCTCAATATTCTTCATTGAAGACAGAGCACAAGGTAAATACTCAGACACCCTAAACAGAGCTTCTCTGATTGCCCAATCCCTTATGTCATTTCCATTTCACTGTGAGCACATTTGTTGAGAAGTCACATTTGTGGGGAAGTCAGTTCCTTCTGCTGGTTCATGTGGGAAGGCCTGTGTCATACTGTCCACCAACCCTTACATGTCCCAGGGTGGAGCCTGGCTACTCTGTGATTGTCCCTAATTATAGCAAAGTTTCTTCTTATAATGTCCCCAGACAGAATATAAATGGCAGGAGTACCAGTGCTTTTTGTTTTGTTGGTTTGTTTTTCAGAATCCAACCAAAGGCAAACCAATCAAGTCAGAGGTCAAGTGTGCCATATTTGGCCTAGTAAATTCTCCAGTGTTTTCTTCACACAAGCAGTAGCCAGGCTTTAGAAGCCCCAGAAAATGGTGAGATCAGGTAGCTGGTTCTGTTCTTTACTCCATCTGTGTGTTATGCAAGGATGGTGTCCCTCCTCACAATAGGCTGCCTGGATCTTCAGTTGTAGGTGATGAACTTATGCCTAGCTCCCATGTGACTTGAAATGTATCCTGAACTCCAAGCTATAAAACACAAGCATTATATCCTTAAACTACAAAAAGTTTCCTTTGTAGGTTTTGGCTTGCTAATTGTGGGGCTTCCTACCTTGCACGGGGCCTGGCCCTGATTAGCTTCTGACAGCAGCTTCTGAGAGCAAGTATGCTCTGTGTCATAGGGTTGCAGCCCCATTGCTGACTCTGGATAAAGGAAAGGTAATATCTGCTTTCCCTTTCTCTGAGTGCACTTTTGAACGTCCTAATCTCCAGGATGGTGTATGTTCAGTGCGGTGCTGCCTGAGAGGGAGAGAGAGACTTTGTCCCCAGAGTTGCATGTTCTTTTATCCAAGAAGCTTCACAGGAGAGAATCAGACCAAAAACAGAAAGAAAAAGAAAAGAAAGAAACCCCTGAGAAAATACATCCTTCAGTGTATCCAAGGGGTTCTACGGTTATGCTTATTTGAGCTACAGAAATTGTGAGTCTGGCTTGAAGCAATCAATAAATCAAATGTAACATCTAAGGTAATTTCAGAGCATTCCCCAAGAAACTGGGCTCATTCGGCGGCTCCTCTATCACTTAGAACAGAGTCCTTTGTCTTTGGGGTTGCTGAGTAGCTATGAAAGCAATTCTAGGGCAAGCCGTCAGATAGAGCAAACTCAATTCCTGTCCTGTAATGACGAGGTAGGCGCCACATGGAACTGCTTTTAGATTGGCTTTGAGTAAACTCAGATGAAGAAGAGCTCTCTGTCAGAGAGGAAGAAAGAGAGAGAGAAAGAGAGAGAAATTCACCTTACTTGGGAATATACAGGCATCAAAGGGAACTGGGTTCTGGCCCGGACACTAGCAAACCGTAATGACTTCTTTACATTATTGAATACAACAGGAGTTTTAAGGGCAACTGCAATAACAGTTACTCATGAAAAATTAACAAAGAATTTATGGAAATGTAGGAAAAGTCCCAAAGCAATTAGCTTAGATTTCTCTGGAGTCTGAGGAAAGCCTGGATAATTGCATGCAGAACCTGTGTAAAGTGGCTATTTTCATTATCGCTGGCTACAGAGAGTCCATTTCCATCACAATGGGATATAATGACGTTAAAGCTAACACAGAGAGATGTTGGGAAAGGTTACAACACGATTTACCAAAATGGCTTGATTTATGTAACATGGGAGCGACACACTTGAGATGGCTGTGACGGGGACTGGAGGGGTTGACCTTGAACTTTCAAAGGCTCCATATGATAAACAAATACACCATAGCATCTGAAAGCTAATTATACATGCCCACCAGAGTGCACAGAGTGCGTTTAATTTGTCTCACAATTGGAAGGAAGCTGCACAGGACTGCAAGCCGGTGTGTGAGCATCGCTCTGACTCGTCTCTTTTGTTAGGTGGCTATTGTAGTTTAGAGGTGTGTGTAGGAGTATCATTTTCTCCCTGAAGTGACTTAGGAGATCTATGCTTCTGGCATCCTGACGAACCAGAGGCAACAATCAGAGAATCTACAGAGTCCTTCCTACACCTGAAGAGAGATGATACTATTGTTTAAATGTCACTGTTTTTAGACAAATGAATCAAAGCAGAAAGGACCAATACCATATAGAATTGATTCATGCATGCTAGCAGTAGTGAGAGCCTGCCAAGGCCAAAGGAGCCAGCCTCTACTGCTGCCTGTAAAGAAGGGGGAAAGAGGCATAATTTGTTAAGCTCTCACCAACCCTCAGTCTCCACTGAAATCTGGCTCTCTGTCTCTCCCTCCCTCTTTGTCTCTCTCTCTCTGTGTGTGTGTGTATCTTCTTTCTGTCTCTGTCTCCCTATCTCAGTCTATCTGTCTGTTTCTGCCCCATCCTGAAACACATATACACAGTCAGTGGGGGAGAATGAAACTGGCTATTTTTTTTTCCTGTCTATAAAAACCTACAGTGAAGGCTTGTGCCTTGGATTTGAATGATTTTTGAAACTATTAAATAGATTCGTGTTCTGAAGCCCACAGAATATTAATAACTTTCGTGAGCTGCAGACTTAAAAGGATCATACAGCCTCAATCTTATTTGGTAAACAGTCTCTGTTTCAGAAGAGAAAAGGAAGAAAGAGATTATTTAAGTGTTTCCAACAAAAGCCTCGGCACAAGTCCTTCTCCAAATGGACACCGCTGCCTGGGGACAAATGTCAACACAGTTCAAGCTTTGTTCAAGGAACTGAAAGGCTCCACCAGCCTGCACAGGGTACACTTAAGGGGAAGCATTAAGAAAATCAATCTAAAATAACACCACCACACTCACATCCCAACCTGGCCAATACACTTCCAGCAGATGTGACAATCATATTTTGACAGTTCCGATAGTTGAAAACGGATGGTTAAAAAAAAAAAATCTATTTGACAGGGGCCCTGTGTTTACACAATTACAGCCTTGCTGTTTGCCTGAGCCACATTAAGGATGTAAAAAGCAAAGAGAACAAACAGAAGCCAGTATCTTGGTATCATCAATGCAAAGTGATACAGGAATATGGCCCCTGTTCACTTTTAGTTCTCTTTCTTCTACATTGCACACTGTAACCAAAGGTTGGGGGGTGGGGCAGGGGGAGAAGATTCCTGTAGTTCCTCTGGCTTCTGAGCTTGCCATCTTTGGCTCCACTCATCGACTCATTGTCACCTCAAACACATTTTTAAAAGCACATTGTTCACCTGGTTAGAGAAAGCAAGGAAGGAAGGATGAATAGAAAGCTTTGTCGTAAGTGGAGCCGGCATTTCACTCAAGCGTAGCTTTGACATTCAACACCCTTGTACCTGAAGTTCCTGGCCAGCTCTATTCAAGCAGGTCAAATAAAGCTGTTTAAAACTACTTGTAATATGTTTTGATTTACAGATTTGACAATTCTGCTGAGCAACAGAGAGACATATTTAGTAGCCACATAAACAAATACGTTCAACTGTTCAACTGTGCTGTGGAGTAACCTAAAGTGACACATTTATTTAAAAATCTGCCTACGACTTGTCCTCATTGATTAAATGCCCTTAAGAAAGTAAGGCTGATGAAATGAATGTCATTAAGATGCAGTGCGCCTCCTCTGCTGCTTTTGATGGTTGACACATTCCCCAGAGTGGGAGATGGGATGGCTGATAAGCTAACACTGAATTATAAGCACTTTGTGGAATGTCACCGGCAAATAAAAAGTCTACTGTTTTGCTTGCAAAGCAACTGTCTGCCTTAACGGCACAAAAAAAATGGACACGATGCAGAGTGATTTCATCTCCTGTGCTCAGAATATAAACGAACATGTACTCTGTGTGTACATTTTCAAGGCACAAAATCAGCCCCGAGCCAGGGAGGCTTGTTCCTGGCTGCGGTACCACTGATCACGAAAGTGGAAGGGCCTGCCAAAGACTTCGTCGATGCTGTCAGGGCTCCAGTGAACATCGGGTGATTTTGCTGTCGCTTGCTGTTTGTTACCTGAGCTTTCACTGGCTCAAAAGGGACAGCAGGGCTTGTGTTGGTGGTGGCATTAGGGTATGGAGAGCAGAACAAGACAACTTAGCTCTTTTCGGAACCCGCGGCCTTAACCGCATTTGAGGTCTGGTGCGAAGAGTACCTGAGCGTGGTACCGTTTCTCTCCAGCGTTCTGACCTCAAGAAATCACTTGAATTTGCTGAGTCACGAGTTTCTTCAGCTGGAAAATGGGTCTAATGGCTTTTTTTAAATTATTGGATTGTGGTGAAAATGCTGTAGAATAAAGTAAGGAATGTGCTGTGTCAACTGTCCGATACTATACAAAGGGTCAAGGGACCGGTGCGGCTGCCTTAAACAGCCTCAATGGGCAGTGTCACTTCCAGGGTGTGGACGATGGCCCCTCTCCCACGGGCAGGGGATCCCCACAATGGCCTCGCTGTGGAGTCTTGAGTCTCTTGTCTGTTTTCAGGTAGAGTCAGTGTGATCGGCCATGGCAGTGCCTGACCCAGACGGCAGTGTGCTGAACATCACTTAGATTTAAGTGTGGCTGGTAGAGCAGATGTTTAAACGATCTGCCATCTACCACACTGTTTAAATGAAAATATTAAAGGGAAACCCAAGAGGCAAAGTCAATTTTGGAATTATCTTTTTTCTTCTTTATGTAAAAGTGCAGGAGTTTGTGTGTGCGGGGGGGGGGGGGTGGGGGGGGGGGGGGGGGGAGGGGCGGTGCACATATAAGGCCAGAGGTCAACCTCAACAAGTGTTTCTCATTAGCTGAGGGTGTCACTGGGCCTGGGGGCTTTGCCATTAGGCTAGGCTGGTTGGCCAGAAAGCCTGTGGAATACATATCTTTCTGAATTTCCCCAGCACTGGGTTTACAAACACATACTCTCATACCTGACTTTTTACTTTGCTGCTGAACTCACTGATCTCATGCCCTTATGCTTGAGAAGCACAGCCATCTCTCAGAGCCTGAAAATAATTTGACTTGAAGGATATTCAAGCTACTTTTGAAATTCTATTTCTTTTCATGAACAACTGGACTTTTATTTATTTATTTTTAGTTTTCAAAGAAAGGTCTCTCTTACACTTACCTTCACTAAAGCCTTTCTCCTGGTCTAGGCTCACCAAGTTAAAACATTATTTCCTCCAAATAATGTTTTGATAGCATTCCTTCCAGGACACCTCTCCCATAGTCTCATGGGGCTCTGCTGCCTCTGTCACCTTCTTTACATCTGAAACTGGACAGTGGAGGGAATGGAGCATCCTGTTGTTTTTAAACAAAATCCCAATGTTAGATGTTACCAATAAAGACTCAGGAGCCAGATGCTGGGGTGAAAGCCTACTGGCTCAGAGAAGCAGAGAAAGCACCCAGCTGACCTTCCTAACAGCTGACATTCCAGAAGGAAGAAGCTTCTTGTTCTTCATGCTGCCTTAAAAATCCTTCAGATTGAATGTGCCTACTTCCTGTGCATCTTGCTATCCGTCCTCTGGACTTCCTCTCACTCTCTATGGCTTTTTCCTATGTTCACTCCCTGCCAACTGATTGATTGCTCTGGCTCTTCACCTATGGTTAACTTTATTTAATTCTGTTTACTAAAAGTCCTTGATATAAAGGTGTGTGCTAGGGTTGAGCCATGCCACAAGTAGAAACAGGTTTTCCAATACACAGTCTCAAAAGTCACATTGTGTTCAAATATACTGCAACATCATCCTGTAAAATGGGCCTGTTCCTGCATTTGGGATTAGCTATGTTTTAATTTCTGTGCTCTGAATTTGTCTTTTAACTTCTCTTGTACTGAGAGTAATCAAATAATTGTGCTAACAGTAAAAACAATGGTTACTTCTAATTCCCAAGTGCCCCATATTCTAGGCAGTTTTTGAGACTTGCTCTATTGCATCTAAGATGATTTTTCTAAGGGTAGGATACAGTGCGTACTATTATGATGCTTGAGGTAGAGGTTAAATTCCTTGCTCAGAGTCCATACTCAGTGGTTTTGAAAAGAGGGCTCATACCCAACTTTGAGTAGTTCCTGGAGTCTAGACCACCACCACTTTGCTCACCTCATTGGATTATAGAGACTATTAAATGTTCATCCCTGCAAAAACTCTTGTTTTAAAAGAAACAGAATTAGTTATTTAAAGATCCCACAAGCAAGTAGTATCAAAAAGTTGAAGTGTACTAAAGAAATGAGCCACTTATTTTCCTTCTTTCATGTGTGTTTGTTTGTTTTTGTTTTAGATAGAGTGGCAGTATGTAGCCCAGGAAGATCTTGAACTCATGATCCTCCTGTCTCTACCTCATTCTGGGATTAGAGGTGAGGTACCATTCCTAGATCCTATCGCTTTTTATGAAAGTACATAACATTCAAGTCCCTGGCACTCAGACATAAGCTGTCACTACAGTTGATTTGTGTGTATTTCCCAATATATATTATCTTATCCTAATTGTGTGTGTGTGTGTGTGAAAGTTACTTGAAAGTAAAAAAAAAAAAAAAATGATAAGACTCAGATTTGGGCTCTATTTCTCC
>NW_026592180.1:0-6563 GCF_907164565.1 Psammomys obesus | reverse complement strand
CACACACACACACACACACACACACACACACACACACACACACACACTTATCTGTTAATATTGAAGAAGCTGGCAAGTCCCCTTGGAAAGCCTACACCTACATTCCTGGGTGTGTTTCACTTCCTTCCCAAATACTTTCTCAAAATTCTAGTGCTTAAAAGTATTAGAACCTCTTAATGAACTCTTAACTTGGTTTAAATGAAGAAGGAGGTGGTGGAGGCCCTCCACATTTCAAGTTGAAGACATTTCACTGGGAAAAGTTCAATATTGCTTGTCACACTTAGTAAACCCAAACTGTTTCCTCCCCACTAAAATATTTTATTAAACAACTATAACCATCTCTTTTCCTTATCTTTACTACTGGCTCAAGAATTTTACAGGAGCAAATAATCTCATAACATCTCTATGAATTTCTTATTTTATCATTCTATATACTGAACACGACCAATGTAAGGATTTTGGATGACAAGATCATTCCCAAGCCTCTACACTTCGTAGCTCATTACAATCCCTAACTGTGTGTTATCTATATAATAAGTTCTCACATTCATCAAGAAGAAAGCAATTATAGCAAGCCATTTACAACATCTCATAATTTAAATGTCTCTTTACCTTTTTGATGTCTGTTTTCGTCCGGAGACCCCAGCCCCTCTGTAAGGTGCGGAAGATCTCAACATCGGGATACTGGCGCTTGCTGAAGCACTGGTTCTGACAGCGGCCCCCGGCAGGGCACACTGTGGGATGGCACTCATACAGCAGCATCCGGTTGATGCACTCGGAGTCGATGCCACAGGGGTTCTCATCAGTAGCTTTACAGTTGCAACGGGGAATTTCTGACAAGTCTGCAGTGAAGATCTGCACCCTGCCGATAGGACGGTTCACCTGGAGAAGTACACAGAGTTAGGCAAGTCAACAGAAACTGTTCAGAATTGTGAAGAGGCAAATGTCACTTCCTACAAGTTAGATGATACACTTTCCAAGGTAGGTGTGTGTCTATGTCTTTAATCACAGCTACTGGAGAGACTAAGACAGATCACAAGTTAAAGGCAAGCCCAGACAACCGAGACCCCATCTCCAAATTAAATGCTTGCCTATAAACTCTAGCACTAGGGGAAAAATAAATTTCAAAGTTGCTAGGCCAAAAGAATTTTAGGCAGGGTCTGACACAAGAGGATGCCATATAAGCTAATATACATAAATAATCACTTTGGAGGAAGGAAATCAATGATTTACGAAGTTTTTAAAAACGCACAGACACAAAGCCACAGAACAGTGACAAAGGACAGTGGGATGGTCCAGCAGGGAAGGGGGCTCACTGCCAAGGCTAAAAAGGAGAGCACTGACTACCACAACTGGGTTGGAAATGACAATCAAGTAGCTTTTCTTTTATATGTTCAACTCTCAAAGCACCTTCGTTTACATTTTTAATTGAACAAAGAAAAGAAGGGAGCCATACAGTGTCATTCTAACACAGAGTCCCAAGATTTGTGCCCTAACCTTTATATGTTTATAAGGTGGTGGCTTCTTGTCATTCTTTCGATCTTCCTGCAGCTGTCTGAGTTCTTTTTGGGCCTTTAACTCTTCAAACCTTGCTGCAGCTTCCTGAAGAGCTGAGAAAACAAAACAAAAATCACTTGAGGGAAAAAAAAAAAAAAAAACAAAACCTCTGGGTGTATTTATTTTATTTATTTTACCTCGCCTCCCCTTTTAAGCTAACGGAAACCCGTGTCTTAGCAACAATAATAGCATCTATTCTTAAATGGTTATGAAAATCTCCAAGGTTCAAACATAACTGTAAGATAAAACACAACCCATAAACAAACATAAAAAACAGACTTCCTCTGGTGCCAGAGGCAATGAGCTCACTGCATCCATTCCTTGTTGTCAGTAGGACCTGGTCTGCTCTCCTCACACTCAACTCTACACATTCACTTTGGGCTCTCACAACAAGCACATCTTCCTCTCTACATTCTCCACCATGCTGTCATAATCCTTAAAAGATTCCAACCTCTGAAAATCCAAAAAACCTGACTGATTTTCTCAACTTAAATGTTTAATTCATTGTGCTTCAACAGAATAAAACTGACAATTCTAATTTTCCTCCTCTTTTCTTTTTGTAGCTTTTCTCTATGCTGTTACTTCTTTTAAGAAATTCTCTCCTCTGAGCCATAATGAATCCCTTGTGATTATCTTATCTTTGTATTCCACACAACTACCCAAACCACCTATTTCACCCATCTTTCCAGATAGAGTGAGATCCTGTCTCAAAAACAAGAAGAAAAATATTGGAATTTCAGTCTAAATTGAAATTACAGCCAAACATTCCTACACTGAGCTAAATAGACTGAGCTAAATAGAGACCTCAGGGAAATTACGTAACTCTTATATGGCCAATTCTACATCTGCAAAGTTCAAGGTGCTACCTCTATTCATAAGGTTGCCATAAAAACTTAAGTCAGAAAGCAAACATTTCATAGGCCTGGACACCAATTAATGATAACTATTATTATGGTTCGTTCTTGAAAGCATCACTTGACACAAACATCTACAACTTCAAAACATTTAATTCCCAGATTGCCTATACTTCTCGCTCAGCATGCCATACACTTCTGTCTTAACAGCTACAGAGTGACATTCTGACTTCTGATACCTACATCAGATTCTCCCACAAAAAACATTTTCCTAGAGGGCTAAATATTTAGTTGGCCCCTAGGTAGGTATAATGACAAAATATACCAAACCCTGAGCAGACTCAGACCCAGGCCTTTCCCACTCTCTGTCTTCTCCTCTGTCTTCAATGAGCCAGTTTTACATGGGCAAAAAATGGCGCTGCTGTAGTCACTGACTATCTGGAATGACAAGACTCAATATTCAGGCTCCTATAGTATAGTACCAATATTCCAGGTTTTTCCAGAGTAACCATATGGCAAATAGGGGTCTAAGAACACAGGGTAAATAAAACATTTGCTGAACTACTGCTCTATTCTCAGCTAACATGGGTACTGCTCTAGGAAGCATCATTCCTTAAAATCCTTTTCTCCTCATCCTGTAGACAAAGGCCTAAGCGTCAATATCCATTTAGCAATAAATAGATTGTCTTTTAAAGGACAACTATAGGAAGAAGGTATACTTTTGTCTGAGCCTTGAGTGCTGGGATTACAAGTAGGCACCACAATACCTTAGGTATCCTGACCCATTGTATCAACTTAAACACAGAGGCAACACTCAGCTGTAGAAGTCTCTGCTCATCTGACAAATAGTAAGGGTAAAGTTACCTTTTTTATATGTTCCATCAACTCCTTTCCCCATCTTATCCTTGCTGCTCACATCCCCTTCCATGTAAGGGAAGACTCGGGCCTGATGAGTCCATAGATAGTCATTAGACCCAAAGAAGAGGACAGGGAACTCGCCCACGTCATGTCTCATCTTATCAATGTTAGAGGGAACAGCCCGAGGATGGCAGATCTCGGCTGGCCACCACCTGGAAAAGGTACAGAGAAGACTGGAAACCTCTGCAGGGACGCAAAGGCACTAGGAAAATAAGCTACTGGCCTTTTGGGGGGCGCTATGTGTGTACAGTGTGCGCACTAGTGTAGAGGCCCAAAGCGAACACTGGGTTGTCCTGGGCCCCTGAGCATTCATTCATTCTACTTCCTGAGGCAGGTTCTTGAGCTGAACCTGGAGCTCACTAGTCCTTTCTAGTCTAGCTAGCCACTTTGCCCTCAGGATCCTTCTCTACTTCCCAAGTGCTAAGGCTGCAGTGGGCTACACACCGGCCTCACACTGTGGGGTGGCTAGGTTTAGAGCACTAGTCCTCAGACTTGCACAACAAGCACTTTGCTCACTCAGCCATGTCCTCAGCTCCCAAGCCATGGCAATTTTACAAACTGACAATACAAACAAGGAAAAAGTCTCAGAAGCCTGAACTAACAGCTTCACTCACAAATAAATAAATAAATACTCTCTTAGATTAGTTACTTCATGGAAATCATGGCGGCACACAAATATTTATTACTCTAATGTTTACAGAAGACTGTTCTGTGAAAATGAAGTGACAGCTGACAGTGCTGGCTGGGAGCACATGCTGCTGCTCTACAGATGTTGTCCCATTCCCAGTGTCACAGAGCCTTTGTACTCACATGCACATATCCACACACAATCAATTTAGAAAAAATTAATTAAAATAAGAGAAACAAAAACATGACAAGAAAAATAGGAAAAAATAAAATTGCTCAACATTAAGGGCATCAAGAGTAGCAGACTAGACAATTTGTAGTTTAAAGAAAATGTTCTGGCTGGGTTTGGTGGTGCATACTTTTAATCCCAAGGGGGAATCAAAGGCAGGGGCAGAGGCAAGTGGATCTCTGTCACTTTCAGACCTGCCTGGTTTACACATCAAGTTTGGTGACAGCCAGGGTTACAGAGTTAAGACCCTTACTCAAAAGCAAAAACAAAAATAGAAACGCTCAGTAATTATCTAACCATGATGATATTTCCATCTTTTTCTATGTGTCAATAACCTTCAAGCTTCTCTAATAGACCACTTTTTGCTTGTTTTGATATATGGTCTTGTTATAGAGCCAGAACTGGCTAGGAACTTGTGATCCCCCTGCTTCAGGCTTGCAAGTGCTAGGAATACAGGGTACACCACCAACCTACTTCTCTTCTAAAAATTTATGAAATATATAACCATAATGTGCTTTTGTTGTATGTTGAAATCATTTATGTTATTTGGCTACCTGCCTGGATTCAGGAGCAGGCAGATCTCTATGAGTCTGAGGCCAGCCAGGGATATATAATGAAACTTTGTTTAATATCAAACAAACAAAACCATATTTGTGTTATGCACTTTTATGCATTTCCAGTCAGATCAAAACTTCAAAAACAAAAACAAAATGAACAACTGGGTATAAATTATAAACAGTTATCTGGTAGAGAAGGGCATTACTGTGCATGTCTGCAAGTAAAACTTGGAAATGTTAACAGTGCATCTTCCTTGCTTATGAGAGCATGAGCTTATTTTACTTCAGTAAACAATGTGCTACAACACACAGTTTTTGTAGAACTAAAAATTATATTTAATTTTTTTGTTATAGAGAACAACTGATTGGAGTTGAAACTATTATGCCTAAACATTAACGAGCATTTTAAAAGTTAATTATCTAGAACCCCAGAAATAGAAGATGATAATAGAAATTAGTACCCTTTTTTGTCATGATTACTCACCTGTATCGACCAACTTTTACCCACACAATCTCCCTGTAGTGTGGTTTTTTGCCTGCCTTACAGTCATTGCAATACCAATTTCCTTCAGGGATATCAATATTTAGGCATTCACGATGAAAAGCAGCAGGGCAAGAATCACAGCACAGAAGGCTGCCTCCTACGGGAATAAAAAAACCTGGTATTTAGACAACAAGGTTGCATAAAGTTCTGGCAGTAAAGGCTTTTGCTCAGCAGAAATACCTTTCTGTGACAATATACCTGTTCTAATATTCCTGAGCTCCCAGCCCACATTTGGATAATAAACAGTATGTTTTGCTAGAAAATTAGTTACGGTAATGAGGTGAAAAGTAAGAAAATTTATGTGCATAAATATCAATATAAACATTTTCTTTCCCTGCTAAGACTATTTATAACAAACAGACAAATAATATAAGAAAAGCACAATTGAGTTTTGCATATGTACACATGGTGTTTGGCATGGAGGTCAGAGGTTGGTGCTGATGCTAGATAGATTCCTTATTTTATATTATTCCTTGTCTACCTTATTTTTTTTATGACAGGATCTCTCACTAAACCTGGAGCTCATCAATTCTGCCAGGCTGGCTGGCTACCCATTGAATGGGCTCAAGTTAACTGCCTGTCTCTGACCTGAATATGTTATGTCATAGGAATGTGCCTTGCTCTTTACATGAGCAAGAGAATCTGAATGCAGATTATCACATCCATAGCTGGCACTCTACCAACTGAAGCACCCCTGCAACCTTAAAACTCGAGCTTCAGCTGGTGACAGGAAGGGGTATAAGTAAGCTCTAAGACCATACTACTTCAAGAATTCACTTTCGTTGTTGAGAACTAACCTCCCCACTGGCAACATTTTATAGTGAGCAATAATCACTCGAGAAAACTCAACACACCACCCAGGAGAAGCTGACACACAAAAGGCACCTCCGCTAACCTTTCAGAACTCAGAACTCTCAGCCATTAATAACTACTTTGCTTTGTTGCCAGGGAGACACATCAGGTGTAGTACTTATTTTTCCCCTCCAATATAATATCAATTGATTAATTAACTACTATAAGCCACTGTTTCATGATATCACCACCACACCCCTGAAAGTAAACTCCTGCTTACTATGCAGTAAAGAGGCTCAGAACATTTTTTTTCTTTTGTTTTCTGCTTTTTTTTTTTTTTTTTTTTGAGACAGCGTGTCTCTGTTTAGTCATGGCTGTCCTGGACTAGCTTTGTTGGCCAGGCTGGCATCTAACTCACAGCCATCTGCCTGCCTCTGCCCCCCCCGAGTGCTGGGATTACAGGTGTGCACCACCATGTCTAAACA
>NW_026592179.1:0-12001 GCF_907164565.1 Psammomys obesus | reverse complement strand
TAAACAATTCTGAAAACAAACAAACAAACAAACAAACAAAAAAAAAAACCAAAAACAAAACCCTATCTCTGCTTCCCAGTTCTGACATTTCAATGTAATGGCCTTGCCCTCATTCTACTTGACTTTCTGTGATATCAAGACTGGACTATACAAACTGAAAGAAAACCAATTCAGAAACACACTGCACTAATTTCTCCTCCGAAGGTCTTCACTTTCTATTCATTTTAGAAGCAGGCATTTGTTATGTGTAATGATTTCCCTCTAGAACAGCTCCATACACATCTATTGTTTGTCTCTCACAGAGCTACCGTGTTCAAATGGCTAAAATCCTAAGACCCAAGCCATTGCCCAAAGGATATCAACTTCTCCTAACACTTAATTCCTGAGTACTTCATCTACCTGAGCAGCTGTCATGCGTCAGCTGACACAGCCACTGGAACCACAAAGAGAAAGCCTACATTGCAAGAGAGGAGAGCCCTGCAGCAGGGTTGAGAGAAACCGGTGAAAGGCTGTCACGTCAGCCATTTTTCACGGAGTTAAACATTTGAGTGTCTACGTCCCCCACTCTTCCTCTGGAAAGGAAACATGTAGTGCCCTGGGGGTCAGAAAAGCCTGTCTTTCAGCGCCGTACTTTCAACTATCTACACCATGTCATTTCAGTCTTCACAGACATGCATAGACAGAGAACAAATCTTTACCGGTTGCTGGAAAGATAAAAGAATGTAAATGGAAATAAAACAAGTTTCTGTTTCCTGCCCTATAATTTAGATTCTAGGCCTTTGTTTTCACTTATTGCCAGATTAAGAACATGGACCAGGGGGGCTGGAGAGATGGCTCAGTGGTTAAGAACACTGGCTGCTCTTTCAAGGACCCAGGTTCAAATCCCAGCACCCACATCACAGTTCATAGCTGTCTGTAACTTGCAGTTCCAGGGGATCTGACACTATTACATATGCATAGATGGAGGCAGAGCACCAATGTAAATAAAATAATAACATGGACCAGACCTCTTGACTGTAGGCATGTGCTCACAAATAGCATTCTTTCTCAGACTGAAGCAAGTGGCATCAGATTCTGCACATTCTTACACAGAAGGAGTGCTCTGAATAGACTTTGGCACCAACCTGCTGGCCGCTTGGTCAGATTGAGACAGTCTGCATGGTAAACTTTTGGGCAGCCTGGTTTCTTGCAGGAGACGAGCTGACCAGCATCCCCGCAGCTGAAACACTCGTCCTCTCTTTCCTTTGTGACTTCACCCTGGCTCCTGCGCTTTCCATGTTGCTTCCTCTTGAACTTCCTTGACTTTTCTTCCGTGACAATGGGTTGATTCTGGAGATCAGATAGTGATTAGTCAACATCCTGTCAACAACTCAGTATGTAATTTTGACTAGATAACTATCCTTCCAACCTCAGTTTTTCCTCTGGAAATAGACAACACTCAAGAGACTGCTGTAAAGATGAAGAGAATATGCAGAAGGCAGCATGGCGTTTTAGCATGAACTGCAGTCTTAACAATAAAACTATTCAGAGCCCCTGCTGCTTTTTCAGAGACCCAGGTGTGATCACACGGGGTGTGGTAGCTCACAATCATTTGTAGCTCCAATTCCAGGGGCTCAGATACCCTCCTAGCCTATGTTGGCAGCAGGTACGCAGGTGCTGTACAAACATTTATGAAAGCAAAACATATACACACAGAGTAGAACACACTTTTAAACACAAGCATCACATTAACTTTCTGTAGTGTTCAAACTGTCAAGCTTTGACCGCTGGAAATGCTTTTCATTTGGCTCTACCCTGTGAAAGAGCCTCACCACAGTAGATTTTAGTGCTTCTTTCATAAAAATGTTTCTTGTTGTTTTGTTTTTGAGACAGGGTCTCTTTTATGTAGCTGGGCTATCCTGGTATTTACTATGCTGGCCAGGCTGGCTTAAACTCAAAGAGAGATCCACCTGCCTCTGATGCACAGGTTTGCATGACCATGTCCTTTTAAAAAACAAACAAACAAACAAACAAACAAACAAACAAACAAACAAAAAATTCCATCCACTTATTATGTGTGCATAGGTGTCTGTGTGTGAGAATAAAATGTACCATGGTATGTGTGCACGTGCATGAAAGTCAGGGGACAGCTTGAAGGACTCTCTTCCATACTTATACCTTTAGGTCTTTGGAGACTAAATTTAGGTCATCAGGCTTGACAGAAAGCACCCTTACCTACTGAGCCATATTGCGGGCTTTTATTATTTTGCCTTTTTTTTTCTTTTTTAAGATAGTGTCTCGAAAACAGCTCAGACTGGCCTTAAAATTGCCATCATCCTGTGTCAACTTCCCCAGCACTAGGTTTACATGAATATAATACCACATCCAGGTACTTAAGACTTGCGTGCTTTATCCACCTGTACACCTGCACGTGCAGGCCACAAGAGGGCATCAGATCTCACTATAGATGGTTGTGAGCCACCAAGTGGGTGCTGGGGATTGAACTCAGGACCTCTAGAAGAGCAGACAGTGCTCTTCACCACTGAGAGACCTCTCCAGCCCCTTGTATAATAGTCTTTAAATTTGAATGAAGCAAGAGAAAAATACTTCTTTTCATTAATACAAAAAACTTGTATTAGGGCTGGAGAGATGGCTCAGAGGTTAAGAACACTCACTGTTCTTCCAAAGGCCCTGAGTTCAATTCCCAGCAACTACATGGTGGCTTGTAACCATCTATAGTAAGATCTGGTGTGCAGGCAGAATGTTGTATAAATAATAAATACATCTTTAAAAAAAAAAAAAAAGAAAAATTTATATATTAAAAAACTCATATTAAAGGCCACCCACTGTGTGACATTTCTGAGGTTTTGATAATTTCTTAACTAAAGATTTCTATGTGTACATTTATGGTTATTAGTTTATTCAAGAAACTTCACTAACAATTCATTAGGAAGACAGAGATCATTTCAGTCTTTGTTACCAACAGTATATCTTTAGGTCAAATTAAATTAATATCTACAACTTCTCATAAAGCCTTTGTCTACCCAGCAATAAGGTTCATTAAAAAAAACCCTCCTAGGCTGGCACGGTGGCACACCCCAGCACTGGGGGGGCAGAGGCAGGAGGATCACTGAGTTTGAGGCCAGCCTTGTCTACAAAGCAAGTCCAGGACAGCCACGGCTACATAGAGAAACCCTGTTTCAACAAAACAAAACACCCAAAACAAGATCCTCCTCCCCCGGCAAAGAACCCAAACCAAACTAGAACAAAAATCCAAAATCCTACAACTCTGACAGGATACAATGCTCTCTCCATCTAAACTGTGCTCTTTCCTTCACTCACACTGTTTCATACATGAAAGGTCATTGACCCTATTAACCAAGAGATAAATTCCATTATTATTGTGACTCGGGAAATACAGCACCAATTAGCAATCAACTAAGCAAAACCTAATGTAATATAGAGATTTTCCTAATTTAACAAGATAAAATATTATCGGGTATTATTTACTTTCACAGATTTTACTAAAAACAATGTAATTCTTATTTGCATTTTTTTCACTTTTTAATATTGGGCTTTACAAACAAAATGAGAAACATCCAACCGGAATTACTGTGTAGCCTTTTTTTACACCAGCTTGAGATTTTGCAACCACTGTTACAGAAAAATCTTGAAGAAATCAAGATATTGTATCAGACCATAACACAAACACTTAAACTGTCTCTAAAACTATGGTTAAGCTGAGTATGATAGTTCAGAACTAAGGAAGCAAGGCTAGCTATCCTAGTCTACAGAAAAAGTTTCAGGCCATCCATACTACACAGGGAGACCCTGTTGCAAAAGAAAAGAAAAAAGAAAGAAAAGCAGGATAAAGACACATAACAGCAAAGAAAATTTAAAACAGTATTTAAGAAAAGCAGGATAAAGATTAGCAAATAATCTTTTATTTGGTGGCACACTCCTTTTATCTCAGCATTTGGGAGGCAGAGGTAGGTGGATCTTTGTAAATTTGAAGACAGCCTGGTCTACACAGTGAGTTCCAGGACAGCAAGAGCTACAACAGTGAGATCATGTCTCAAAAACAAAACAAAACAAAACAAACTTTCAATGAAAACCATCAGCCATTTGGTGGTGGTTACCAGTCCAGTCTACACAGAGAAACCCTGTCTTGAAAAACTAAACCACCCAACCAAACAAAAAAAAACCCTAATAAAACAAAATGCAAACAAACCACCAATAAACAAATACCACAAAACAAAAACAAAAACACCCAAAACAAACAAACACAACACAAAACAAAATGAAACAAAGACACAAATCCCCAAAACCCAGTCAGGAATGAGGGTGCACACCTGTAATCCCAGCATATAGGGGCAGAGATTGGAGGACAGACTCTCCAGTTCAAGGCTACTCTGGACAACACAGTGGGAGACTCTTTAAAGAGAACAAGCGGTGGGAGTGAACAGCAGCATGGACTGTTCTTCCAGAGGACTTGGGTCTGATGCCAAATGCCCACAAGGATATTTACACCTCTTTCTAGTTCCAGGTCTATGAACTCCAAGGCCCTTTGTGATCTTTCTAGGTACTTAATGCATTGCATCCATATATAAGGCAAAACAAGCACACACGACATAAATGACAAATCTCCCTAACAATTACAGCACCGTAACTCAGATAAATGTGCATAAACACAGGAGGACACAGTAATGTCTATATTATAGTAATGAGGTTAAGTTTTCTGTGTATATTTTGGTGGTGGTCTAGGACTTTTAGCATGGGCCAGGAAAGCATCCCACCACAGAACTACAGCATCAGTCCAGTATTCTGTTTCTTTCTTCTTTTTCTGTTTTGGTTTTTCGAGACAGGGTTTCTCTGTGTAGCTTGGCTGTCCTGAAGTTGATTTGCACACCAGGCTGGCCTTGAACTCAGTGATCCACCTGCCTCTGCCTCCCTGAGAGCTGGGATTAAAGGTGTGCACCACCATGCCCGGCTCAGTATTCTGTTTCTGGCTCTGGTATTATAGTGTAGTAAATTCTACCAATACCTCTAAAAAAAAAAAAAAAAAAGACACATACATGGCAAGTCTAAGTAGCTGAATAGAAGGTATGAAGTGAGCTGAGACCAGGAAGAAGAAACCTACTTCATATGTTTTTATTTTATAGCCGCCTCTGCCTCTGGCTAGGAAAGTACTATTAAGTCAAACTGCTCAGAACACAGCAGCAACACTAACCATATCATGAGAATATTTATGAAACTGTCAGTGACAATGCTGAGAGTCACTTCCATCAAAGCAATACCTTCTTCCTCTTAAGATGAAGACTTATCCCCAGCACTGTACCTAACAACGGTACAGGAAAAACATACCGTTGTTCTTAAGATAAATGTCTGGAAAGTGGTACCTTTGGCCTCACACCCAAGAAGCCGCTGCAGTTCGGAGCTCCACATTTACACACAGTTTTTCCATTCCCAAGACACTCTAGGTTGTAATTGAAGGTAAGTTCAGTGCCTGTATAAGAGACCACAAAAATATTAACATATACAGCTATATTATTTCTTAATTGATTGTAAATGACAATAACTTCTAACACAATAATTTTATTTTATTTTTTTATAATGTTTGAAACAGGGTCTCTCTGTGTAGTCCTGGATAACCTGAAATTCATTCTGTAGACCATGTTGACAGCCTGCCTCTGCCTCCTGAGTGCTGGGATTAAAGGCATGCACCATCATACCCAGGTAAGACAAATTTTAAGAGAACACAATATTAATTCTATGTTACTAATTAGCTAACTTCAGAAACTTAAGCAGCTTAATAAGTGATACTTAAACTAATCCTTATATTTAAAGTATTACTTCTCACTTTTTTATCATTTTCCAACTATTTAGATTCAAAACACACTAACTCACTAACAACAATAAATATAACCCACATGAAAGCTGAGTAAGAGCAGTGACTGTGTACTCCCTGGAAGCTCAGGGCCAGCTTCGTGTAAACAACAAAAAAAAACAATGAAAAAATCCTGCCTCGGATCAAGACAAAGGTGCCAGTCGCTGCCCTCTGATGTGCACACGCTCACTGTGGCATGTGGGCGCCGCAGCCCCTGTCAGTGTGCCATGTATGGGGAATGCAGATTTGAAGAACATCTGCCAGTTATCTGGCAGCTGCGGGGAACAGGTGTTGCACTGCCAAGTAGAGTGTAAGGAAAGTAAGATCATGGAGTGACACGTGCTAGTTATGACATAATATGGCTAGGGGATCTGAACTTGGAGTAGCTTCATTCACTCCTCAACGCTGTCTTGTGTAGACTAGGCAAGCCTCACACCAACAGAGAACCCGAGAAACACCTTTACTTTGTCCACTTCTGGATAAGAATGTTCCCCCATAGCCATAGGCCAAACATCCCATTTTATAAACGGAGAAACCATATCATAAATCAACTGAGGAACCACAACACAATACCCACAACAATATGTAAAATTTAAAGACCTGTGTACAAGACGAGGGCACAGCTCACTTGCCTAGTATGTGAAAGAGTCTGAGTTTATCCCTAGCACAGCCTCCCCACAACTGAAAAACAACAAAAAACAAAATCATAGACACACATTAAGGTACAAGCTGGGCAAGGTAGCACAAACCCTTAGTCCCAGAAGTTAAGAGGGCTGAATTCCAACCACTGCCTCAATAATAAATACCAATAAAACAAAGAAATAAGTCAACTGAATCAGAACTGAAAGGAAATTAAGCACACCAACACACAAACTCAAAAGTAGGTAGGCCTAACAAACCTGAGAATGTTATGAGTACAAACAGGCTGCCTTTGTTAGCAGCATGTTAGCTTGTACTAACATGCAAGATTGATCACTTAGCTGGGCACAGTGGCACATGCCCTTAATCCCAGCTCAGGAGGCAGAGGCAGGCGGATCTCTATAGCTCAAGGCCAGCCTGCTCTACAAATCGATTCCAGGACAGCCAGGGCTACACAGAGAAACAATGTCTCAAAAAAACCAAAAGAAAAAAGATTAATCATTCATAGTCAAATTCACGAAGTTTTAGGAATATTACAATTACAGACTGATACTCTATTTAAGATTTTAAAGCATTTGCTCTGTGTGTGTGTTAAAGGCATATGGGTGTGCATGTGTGGAGGTCAGTGGACAGCATGCTTGAGGTGGTTTCTTTTTCCACTATGTGATTCTAGGAATCCAACTCAGGTCATCAGGCTTGGGCAGCAAGTGCCTTTCCCTTCTTAGCCATCTTGCCCAACAGGGGTACCAAGAAATATAGGTTTTCATTAAATGCTAGAAGTCACAGTTTATTTCTTTAGCTGAACAAAATATAAAGCCAAGTGACTTATACTTAAGATTCATGTTGTAGATATAAGAAATGATCTGTACTTAGTTCACTGAGAGGTTGAAGGGGGGGGGGGCATCAAACAAAGAAAACAACAACAACAAAACCCCACTACAACCAAGACCAATCAAGGTTAACAGCATGGCTGCGCTCCCATCTCACATTGCCCATAGAATTACTGGCTCAAATATGGGTGACGCTACTTATTCTATTCTCATTTAAAATATTATGAACAGAGGACAGTGGTCTTGAACAGTGCAGGAGCAAATGCCTAGCATAGGAATCCCTGAGTGTGCAGGCACGGTGGCCCGCATCTCCAGTCCCAGCACTGAAGGACAGAGCCATGGCGCACCTCCAAATTCAAGGATAGTTAGTCTACATACTAAGTTTCAGGCCAGCCAGAACGACATAGTGAGACCCTGTCTTAAAATAAAAACAAAACACCAATCAACCACCTAAAATTCAATAGAGGACCAAAGAGCCAGTGGTTAAAAGTATTTACCGTGCTGGGCCTGGTGGTGCCCGTCTTTGATCCCAGCATGAGGAAGGCAGAGGCAAGCAGATATCTGTGAGTTCGAATACCAGTCCAGGCAACACAGAGAAACCCTATCTCAAACAAAACAAAACATCAATAAAACAGTGCTTCCTGCTCTTTCAGAGGACCTGAGTTCAATTCCCAGCACTGTATCTAGCAGATCACACTGCCTCTAACTGTAGCTCTTCAAACTATGGTGTCCCTTCTGGATACACCGGCACCCCCACACACAGACACATATATGCATAAAATTTTTAAAAATCTTAAAAACAATAAGACAATAATCAATTGCCTGACAACCTCTCCTACCATGCCCTAGAAAAATTCATTTTGAAAATCATGTACTTTCTGTACATGTAAAAGCTACCACACAAGTGACCAGAGTGATTGTTCAAGCATTAGACCCAAATGAATACCCATTTCACAGACCAGAAGTTGTTCTCAGTTATTGCCACCACAAAAATGTGACTGATGGTATACTTATGAAACTACTCACTCCTCTCAGATTTACTCACGAGGATGCATCTCCCTCCTACAGACAATGACCACCATAGAGCTGATTAGTGTCAAACCACCAATTCTTAGGTATCTCAGAAATTTTTCCTTTTATAACCTTAGGAGCTGGTAAGAAATTCAGTGGTGAAAGTAGAAGCCATGAGTTCAAGGCTAGTCTGGTCTACATAACAAATTCTAGGCCAGCCAAGGCTACAAAGTAAGAGCCTGTCTCAAATTAAAATAAAAGAAAAATTTTGCTAAATAAAAGAAACTGGTAACAAAAGGACTATTATAGGATTTTTATTCACATGAGGATCCTTCAAAGCTAAGGATAGTGATTCATGCTTTAATTTCAGCAGAGGCAGGCAAAGTTCATGGTTAGTCTGGGCTCCCCAATAAGAAAAACTAACTGGAGCTAAAGAAATGGCAGTGGTTAAAAACCCTGGAGGAGTGGGTTCAGTTCCAGCATCCAGAACTCACAACTGCCTGTAACTGCAGTTCCAGGGGACCTGAAACTCTCAAACCCTCACACAGACATTCAGGCAAGCAAAACACCAATGCACTCAAAATAAAAGTAAATCATTAAAAAACAAAACAAACAAACAAAAAAAAAAAAACCCAAACAAACACTAACGCTCTCCTCCCCTAACAAAAGGAAAGAAAAGAAAAAAAGAAAGAAAGAAAATTCAGTCAAATTCAGAGAAAATATGTTGAGTAGGGGGGTTACTGGAGGAGAGGAGAGTAGGAACAGTTTCAGTTGGGATAGGTGTTAACAGTTGTACAACGATGTTTATCCTAGAACTGTACAGCTAAGATGGTTAAAATAATAAATTACATCTCTACTTTATGAGATCAAAAAGAAAGGAAAAACCCTGAAAAACAAAAGGAAACAAAAAACAAAGCAACCACCCCGAAGTACCACCTGGAAAGTCTCTCAGGCCTGGGGCTTAAGGTGGGCGTCACCGCCACACTAGACACCACCTGGTGTCTTCCCTTGTCTAGGCAGCTTTGGGAATTGGGAGAATTTCTTTCCGAATGGAGGACAGAGAAGATTTTCAGTTGGTAAGTGAAAACCATGAACTCCAGACTCGTTCTCACCTGCTTTAATGTCACTCAGAGCAAAAAGGCCCACACGGGTGTCTCCGTTCACACTCCACTTCTGGGTTTCGCAGTTAGGCTGGCAGCAGTGGTTCATGAACCGAGCGTAGTTTCCCTTAGGACCAGCATCAATAATCCGATCCTAAAATTCCAAGAAAAGCTACTTGTCAGATTTCTTGAGAACTCTGCTGTGCAGAAAACTAGACTGTTCTCTCTAATAAGATGAAGTGGTTGCTTTTAAAATCATATGGTCCCACACATGTCCCCTGTGGACCAGGAACTGTCACCACCAACTCCACCTGGAAGATGATGCTTCCAGTGTACTCAAGAGGGCACTAAACTCTGTGGGTTTGACAACGTGTGACAAGCCCACCTAGGAGATTCAGATATCCACTAAGTTTAAGAACCACTGCCCCAGAGAAGAAGCAGCTTATTCTATTTTCTATTTAGAAACTTTTTAAGCCAGGGACACATTAGAAATCATTTAATGAATTTTAAATACTTATGCTGACTCCCTATTCCCAAACCATCATCAGAATTTCTGGCTGAAAGGACTCATAAACATGAGAGTGTAACTTAAGAAATACTTGTAAAGGTAACTGCCACTCAAGAGGTGTGAGTCTAAGCATGACAACGGCAACTTCCAGGGCAACTGAGGTAACTTTAGTAAGGTTCTGATTCAAATTCAACTGCAATACCCTAACCGAAAGTAAGTAACATGCAATAACAAAGCATAAAGTAACATAACAAGCTGGTGGTGGCTCAGGCCTTCAGCCCCAGCACTGAGAGGCTGCGGCAGGTAGAGCTCTGTGAATTCATGCCAGCCTGGTCTACAAAGCTGAGCTCCAGGACAGCCAGGGCTCTTACACAGAGAAACCTTGTCTGCATAAAAAAAGTTTACTGTAATCTAATATTCAAGCATTATGAAATAGAACTCCAATGACCACTAAAAACATAAAAAAAAAAAAAAATAGAATAATCTGGGTGTTACAGTTTAATCTTAACACTTGGGAGGCGGAGGCAGAGGCAGGTGAATCTCTGAGTTTAGGGCCAGCCGGGTCTACAGGGCGAGTTCCTGGACAGCCAGGGCTACCCAGAGAAACTCTTTCTCAGAAAACAAACAAACAAAAACAGGAAATTACTTATTTCTTGAGTTTTTACAATTTGTATCATGGCTCTCTCTTGGAAACAGGGTTTCTGGGTAGCTGTGGCTGTCTAGACTCTCTCTGTAGATGAGGCTGGTCTCAAATTCTCAGTGATCTGTCTGCCTCTGCCACCAGAGTGCTGGTAAGCACCACAGCACCACTGCACCTGACTTATAGCACGGTTCTCAACCTGTGGGTTGCAACCCCAAACAATCATCAAAACCCACAGATGTTTACATTATGATTCATAAGAATACAAACTTCCAGTCCTGAAGTAGCAATGAAAGTGATTTTATGGCTTGGGGTGACCACAACATGAGGAACTGTATTAAAGGACCATAGAATAGGAAGGTTGAGGACCTCTGCTTTACAGGATCCTCAGAACATACTATCTAAATATTAATAAACTACTCCTCTAGTTTATAAAAAAGACAGGGAAAAGACCCATCTGTAACCTTTGCAGCCTTTTCATACATTTTAATGTCATAAAAACCTCAACTTATACTAGACCATTCATAAAGAGTACTAAGAACAGCTCTATTGCCTATTACCCTACCTCCAGAATGAAGATCAAGAACACTCTCAGGTCTATGACAAACACTGGAACTTGGGACTAGGCTAAACACACATTCACACACAAAGCGAGTTGCATTACTTACTTTGTCTAGAGTGAGCATGTAGAAATTGGTGATGTCATGTTCCTGTGCATAACGAATCCGAGCTCTGCACTCCTCTTCGTCTATTAGCTCGCCCACATATTCATTCACAAACTCGCCCTAGAAAAAAGAAATCACTCATAATGGTAAAAGTATATTAGTGTCTACATATACAACTTTTATTTTAAAAAGTAATTATGGATGATTACTCCAAAGTAGATGATTAATCCAAAGTAGATTTTATGCATTTTATTTTTCATAAAGCCTGAGTCACTGAAGGTAGAAAATCACTTCCACACTCCCACCAGCAGAAAAATCTCAGGCTACAAGGCACAAGGCCCCTCAGCACGTCACTGAGAATAGCAACACGAAACAAGTCAGGCTGAACCAGTTTCTCAACTACGGCGTCTTCCCTGGAGCTCAGCCTGCTTACCCCCTCCACATGTCGCAGCACTCTCCACCCTACCCCATGATCCTGGCTTTCACAAATTACTTTCTTGGGCTGGCAAACAAGATAAATATATGGTAAATATCTAAGCAAACCTGGCTATAATTATTGTGCTTCCTGGAAACCTTAACAAGTGCATGTCTGTGATCCCAGCAGAGGCAGGCAAATCTCTGTGAGTTTGAAGCCAGCCTGTTCCACAAAGCGAGCTTATGACAGCCAAGCTACACAGAGAAACTCTGCCTCAGAAACACACACACACACACACACACACACACACACACACACACACACACA
>NW_026592178.1:0-2462 GCF_907164565.1 Psammomys obesus | reverse complement strand
TTACATTTAGGTTATGCACACTTAAAAACAATGTAGCTAAATGTAACGGGTAGCTAAGATACATGTGCTATAAATAGAAATATAGTATAAACCCTGAAAAGTACTTACATTCAAGAACCCAAAGAAACAGGCCATGGAATGAGAGGAAAACTTGTAGAAGACATCTGGTAAAGGATTATTATCTAAAATATAAAAAGAATTTTAAAACTAAAAAGCAAGATAATTTACCCGGTTATAAAAGGGGCCAGATACCTTAATGGACACTTCAGTAAAGAAGACATTCAGATGGTAAATGAACCACCATATACCAACAGGAAAATGCAAACTAAAAGAAGAGGCTACTTCACAATAACGGTTCCAACATGCAGAACCAAGGCCACTCAGAAGGCTGGTGAGCATGTAATGGAACAGTAACTGTCATTCACGGCTGGTGAGAACACAAAGTCACGATAGTCGCTTTGGAAGGCTGTTTGATGGTTTCTTAGACAAAGAAGCACATTCTTCTTAGATGAAAATCACAATCAGTCTTTCATATTTAACCACAAGGTGAAGGTTTGTGTGCACCTGATTACACTAATGTAGCAGTTTTTACTCCCAACTAGAAAAACACAGAGGCAGGTGAGGTAAGTTTAAGTAACTAGATAGATTGTACTGAAAATTAAAATAATTGAATATAACGTTAAAAGAAGTGATCTACCAAAGTAAACAAACAAACAAACAAACAAACAAACACAGATGGGAGCTGGTAAGATACTTTAGCAGGTGAACGTCCTCGCTACCGTGCCTGATGACCTGAGTTCAATGCCTGGGACCCACATGGTGAGAGGCAAGCACAGAGTCCCACTAGTTGCTCTCTGACACCATCCCCCATTTACACTGTGATATCTGTACACACACACACACACACACACACACACACACACACACACACACAATGTAAACAATATTAAAAGACACAGAAAATATAAATGCATATTACCAAGTAAAGAAAGCCAGCTTGAGAAGGTTACATGTACAATACAATCCCAACTGACACTCTTTTTTTTTTTTGAGTCCATGAAAACTTTTATTTATTTATTTATTTATTTATTTATATTTTATTTATTTATATTTTTATTTATTACAGTTTATTCACTTTGTATCCCCCCTGTATATCCCTCCCTTCTCCCCTCCCAATCCTACCGTCTCTTCCCCTTCTCCATCCATGCCCCTCCAACCAGTCCACTAATAGGGGAGGATTTCCTCTCCTTTCTTCTGATCCTAGTCTATCAGGTCTCATCAAGAGTGGCTGCATTGTCTTACTCTGTGGCCTGGTAAGGCTTCTCCCCTCTTCAGGGGGAGGTGATCAAAGACCAGGTCAATCAGTTCGTGTCAGAGACAGGCCCTGTCCCCATTACTATGGAACACACTTGGACACAGAACTGCCATGGGCTACATCTGTGCAGAGGTTCTAGGTTATGTACATGAATGGTCCTTGATTGGAGTATCAGTCTCAGAAAAGACCCCTTTGCCCAGATTTTTTGGTTCTGTTGCTCTCCTTGTAGAGCTCCTGTCCTCTCTAGGTCTTACTATCTTCCCCTTCTTTCATATGATTCCCTGCACTATGTCCAAAGTTTGGTTATGAGTTTCAGCATCTGCTTTTTTACCCTGCTAGGTAGAGTCTTTCAGAGGCCCTCTGTGGTAGGCTCCTGTCCTGTTCCCTGTTTTCTCCCTCCTTCAATGTCCATCCTCTTTGCCTTTCTGAGTGGGGATTGAGCATCTTACCCAGGGTCCTCCTTCTTGCTTAGATTCTTTAGGTGTACAGATTTTTGTAGGTTTATCCTATATTATATGTCTAGTACCCAGTTAAGTGAGTATATGTCGTGTGTGTCTTTCTGCTTCTGGGTTACCTCACTCAGGATGATCTTTTCTAGTTCCCACCATTTGCCTGCAAGTTTCATGTTTTCCTTGTTTTTTATTCCTGAGTAATATTCCGTTGTGTAAGTGTACCACAATTTCAGCATCCATTCTTCAATGGAGGGGTATCTGGGTTGTTTCCAGCTTCTGCCTATTACAAGTAAAGCTGCTACAAACACGGTTGAGCCAATGTGACAATTCCTGAGAAGCACTACCATTCAGTTGACCATACCCAAAAAGACACTCTTGCAAATGCAAAACCGTTGAGTCCTGGTTTAGAGGGAATAGAGAAACTACTGAGCAGAGGGCTTCTAGGGTACTGGAAATGATTTTTTAATGATATTAAAATACTGAACATATGCTATTACACATCTATTCATTTCCTTAAAGCACACAAAACTAAAGCAAATGCTAATATAAATGGATTTTGTAGGCAATGATATATAAATGCACGTTTGTCAATGGTAGGAAATACACTATTCTGATTAAGCATGTTGAAAATAGAAGATGTTATTCCTAATATATATATATATATATATATATATATATATATATATATATATATA
>NW_026592177.1:0-4985 GCF_907164565.1 Psammomys obesus | reverse complement strand
ATTAAGGTTAGATGGAAGGCGAGGAGGACCACCCCTATCAGTGGACCGCGAGAGGGGCAGGGAGAAGATGAGGAAGGAAGGGTGGGATTGGGAGGTAAGGAGGGAAGGGGTTATAGCTGGGATACAAAGTAAATAAACTGTAACTAATATTAAAAAATAAAAATTTAATTAAAATAAGAAACCTTAGAGGCAAACCTCATCAACAGAATATAAGAGATAAAAAAAAAAAAAAGCAAAACCCCTCAGACATTCAAGAAACAGTAGAAGAAATAGATATCCCAGTCAAAGAAAATGTTCAATCTAAAAAAAATCCTGGCACAAAACATCTAAGAAGTCTGGGATATTGTGAAAAGATTAAACCTAAGAATAATAGTAATAGAGGAGAAAAAGAAACACAAGTCAAAAATCATAGAAAATATTTCCAACAAAATCATAGGAGAAATTTTCCCTAACCTAATAAAGGAGATGCTAATCAAGGTACAAGAAGTATAAAGAACACCAAGTAGACTGAACTAGAAAAGAAACTCCCCTATTACATAATTATCAAAACATTAAATGTACAGGACAAAGAAAAACACAGGAAAGGCTGTAAGGTGAAGCTGGGCACGGTGGTGCATGCCTAAAATCCCAGCACTCCAGGAGGCAGATGTAGATGGATCTATGTGAGTATGAGGCTAGTCTGGTCTGCATAGACTGGTCTAGGACAATCAAGGCTACACAGAAAGACCTTGTCTCAAAAACAACAACAACAACACAACAAAAACAAACAAATAAAAGCTGTAAAGAAAAAAGGCCAAGTAACATCTAAAGGCAGCCCTATTAGGACTATACTTGATTTCTCAATGGAGACTCTAAAAGCCAGAAGCACCTGAAAAGTCTTCTCCAGTCTCTAAGAGAACACTATACCCAGCAAAACTTTCAGTCAAATAGATGAAGAAAATAAGACATTCTGTGGTTTAAAAAAAAAAAAAAGAAAAAAGAAAAAGACATCTTCAATGAATTGTGCTGGTCAAATTGGATGGCTGCATGTAGAAGAATCCAAACAGATCCATCCTTTCACTGTTAAAGTCCCTACCTGGTGTATGGAGTGGCTGCCATACCCTGCCCTCTACCTAGGGGCTGGGCTTCTCTCCCAGAGGCCCTTTCGCTATACAATCCTTGGTTCCATAACCCCATATATGCCCTTTCTCCCCTTTTCCTGCTTGCCCTCTCTGTCCATTCCCCCTCCCCAGCATGTACTCCCCTTCCATCTTCCCTTTCACCTCCATCGCTGCTCCCAAATAAACCTGCATTTATATAATATATTTTCCTCTCTCCATTAGCTCATTCTGTTTTATTTAATCAAACGTCTGGTGCCGTGACTCCGGGGAAGTTGAGCCCCACAAGCTGGACTTCTGCTTTCCAAGTGCTGGTGTCATAGGTATGTCCGCTGCCAAGGAAGGGCTCGGTATTTTAGAGAAGGACTGGTGATCTGGGTTACCTAAAGTGGAGATGTGAGAACTGAGGGTCATGGTGTTTGTGGCGGGTGGGATGACGGAGCAAACGGGGAACATGGCAGCAGCAAAGCCAGGCAGACAGTTCTAGAAATTCCACGGTGTCTCTGAACTTACAGGACGAGGCGAGGAAGGGAGCATGAACTCATTCAAAAAAATTACACTGGAAGAAAAAAATTCTGTTAAGAAAATTCAGAGTTTAAGTACAAACCAGAGAAAAAGAAGGTCTTCAGGGCTAGATCACTGGTTGAGTGTGTCTCTATGTGATTGTAAATGTGCCACAAAAGCAGTAGTCACAAGGAAAATGACACTGTTATCTTACTTTATCTGGAACTAAGTATTCAGCACCTCTAATGTTCTTTTTTGTTATTGTTTTTTTTCCTGTCAGTTTGTGGTTGTTTTATCATTAATCTTAACATTTTACTTTATTTTTTTTTAATAAAGCCCACTTAAAACTGTCCTTACCCGGACCCATACTTCAGGTTTTGCATCCTTGCCCTGCCATGTGTTTTGGCTCTGAGCAGCTGGAAGTTTCCCAAAGCACTCCTCTCCTTGGCTGCAGATGACGTGACATGGGGCAAGCAGTGTCAAAGGCAGCCACTGAAAGCTATTCTTGGCAGGTGAACAATCATACCTTTTAAAGAGAGGACCTCGCCAAAGATACTCATCAAGTAAGTTTATTAAAAGGCACTGCACATAAAGCCAACGGATATATATGCAGATAAGGGAGCTGCCACTGCCTGTCTGTAAGAGTGTCAGTCTCCAACGGCGGAAGTACTGCGGGCTAAGAATGCGTTCAGAACGCTGCGGCAATGGGGGAGGAAGGTTCAGAGTTGTCACAGAAGTCAACTTACTCTGACAAAGTGAACCAACAACTGGACCCCTTGGCGTTTTCCCAGAAGACTTAGAAACTTACTTTTGTACAAAGATCTGCACAGAGGTGTGTATAAAAGCTTGTTCATTCACAGTAGCCAGGACTTGCAAGCCATCAAGCCGTCCTTCAGGAGGTGAATGGATAAGACAACTGTGGTACCTCTAGACAGTGCTACAGAATGGAGGTTCAGGACATCAAAGGATTATAGGCACCTTAAAGGCGCGCTGTAGAGAGGAAGCCTCTAAGTTCCATGATATAATTTGCATTCTAGAAAAGGCTATGAGGTAAATAAACTCTCAATAGTTTCAAGAAGTTGGGAGGGAGTGATGAGAGGGATGAGTAAAGAGGACTTTCTGGGAACAGTTTGGGGAACTGTGACACTTCTGTATGCTCCCAAAACTTCCCCTGTGCATTTGCTCAAAGCTGCAGAGGCAACACTCAGTGTGCTCTAATGTGCACTGAGCTTGGAGACATCGTGGGTGCCATTGTAAGTTCAGCATTTGAAACAACTGGTCCAGTTGTGGATAAGGGGGAGGCTATCTATGGGTGACACCAGGACGGTTATGAATAATTGAAATTCTTCTGCCCAGTTTCTGTGTGAACCTGAGACTGATTTCAAAATGACAGATTTTAGAATTACTAATATATATATATATATATATATATATATATATATATATATATATATATTAATTTAAACAAAAATAAAGCAACAGGACTAGAGAAGTGCCTCAGTGTGCCAAACACACTTGCCTGACAACCTGAGTTCAATCCCTGGGACTCGAATGTTAAAAACAGTGACTCAACTCTACAATCACCCACACTACATGCACATAGGTACACACACACACACCATCTCACACATACACACATGCACACATATACCATCGCACACACATACACGCACATGCACATGCATGCACGCACACCATCACATACTTAGACACACACTTACACACACACATACTGTCTCACACACACAAATACACACACATACTGTCTCACACACATACCATCACACACACATATACTGTCACAGATATTGTCATACACACACACACACACACACACACATGCAATACATATTCAGTCACATACACACACTCAAACACGAAGACACATACACATGTACCATCACACACTCATGCATGCCCACATAGTGTCACACACATACCATTACACACACACACACACACACACACACCTCTATATAGGAAAGAGAAATATGGCAATATTGCCTTAATTACGGTTTCTATTGCTGCAACAAAACCCCACCAACAAAAGACGAGTTGGGGCAAAAGGGGTGTATTTGGCTTCTACTTCCACACTGATGTTCGTTTTTGGAGGAAGTCAGGGCAGAAACTCAAACAGGGCAGGAACCTGGAGGCAGGAACTGGTGCAGAGGCTGTGAAAGGATACTGCTCTCACTGGCTTGCTCCTCATGGTGTGCTCAGCCTGCCTTCTTAGAGAACCCAGGCCCACCAGCCCAGGGATGGCTCCACCCATGATGGGCTGGGTCCTTCCCCATTGATCACTAATTGAGAACATACGTTAGAGCTGGCCCTCATAGAGGCATTTCCTCAACTGAGGCTCCTTCTTCTCTCATGGCTTTCGCTTGTGTCAAGCTGACACAAAACTAGCCAGTACAAATATATAACATTCCCAGTAATTAGAGATGGTCACTATTCTCAATTTTTCTGCCTTTCTACACTCAATTCCTTCTCTTCAAACTCATTTAAATTTTTTTTCAAATACTTCCCTAAGACTTTTGTTTATAAACGTGTTTTTAAAGTAAACTAGGTGCAGGGTTATAGCATTTGAAGTTTTAAAATACAATACAATCTTTTTCTTTGCTCATCCAAGCCAGGAAAGTTTTGTTGTTGTTGAACAGATTCTATCCAGTAAAAGACTTTAAAAATCTATTTTTGTCTTCTTTTTAAGTAATTCAAATCATTTTTGTTGGGGAAGAATCTGTATCTAAACTAAACAGTATCTACTAGACCTGTGGTTACTGAGTTTGTGAATGCAGCTAATGTCAGTGAGCAACTCAGCAGTGGTGAACACGTGTGACCAGTGGCTCCTGCATTGAACAGCATGGGTTTTGCTGCTTACTCCTGGTCATTTTCGTTTCCTGTTCCAGCCTTATATTTCCTGTGGGTGGGAAATGCAGAATTAGTCTATTTGCTTGATGGGTTCAGACTGAAGTTTGCTGAGAACATGCTCTTGTGCTGTCATTCATGGCACATTCTGTCCCGCCAGGGCATACTTACTTCATGTTTGCTTAAGAATGATAAGACAGAGTCCAGGGCAGGGATGAGGAAAGTCCAATGCCTCCAATGCAGGGTAAGAATTTTTCTTGTGAGTCTGGAACATACTTGTGAGATTGGAGCTGCACAAATGTCTCCTTCTTCTTTTAATATGCCCCACATTTTCCCTTAAACATCAGCAGACAGTTCTTACATGAGTTTATTTCTTCAGGCAGTGCAGAATATTGATCATCCAGCTTCATCACTGCATCTCAATTACTAAATAATTTAACTGTGAATCGTTCCTTAACTCATATTCTATCATGAATCAAGGCAAAGGATTATTCCATTTCTTCTGGTTAACAGTTTTAA
>NW_026592176.1:0-20849 GCF_907164565.1 Psammomys obesus | reverse complement strand
AAGGCATTTCATGAAAATATCCCCCGAAGATTCCCTTTTACTTTCATATCCTTGTGCTTTGCTCTTGATTCTGTGTATGAGAGAACACACGTGCTTTAGCATTTTCTAGTTGCTGTAACTAATTTGTCACAAGAAACAACTTAAGGGATGAAAGTTTTACGTTTGTCTCATAAATCCAAGGGGATGTGGTACCTCATGGTGGCAAAAGCAGGGAATAACAGTAGGACGTGAGTGGTCCCCTTGCATCTACAGTCAGCGATAAAGGGGTAAAAAGAAAGTGGGGTTGGGCTATGAGACCAGGTCTGGTCTTGGTAACCCACTGCCTCCAGAGGTTCTCCATTTTGTGAAGGTCTACAGCTTTACCAAATGATGCTACCAGGAGAACAAGCGCTTAGTCACATGAACCTACAGGAGACATTCCACACAACAAACTCGGCTCATGTTTCCTGAATATGTGAAACTGGCTTACTTCACTGGAAATCACCTTATCAATTCCATACATTTTTCTGTAATTTATATAGTTGCATTCTCTTTTGATCATGGAAGGAAACAGTGTGTGTGTGTGTGTGTGTGTGTGTGTGTGTATGTGAAAGAGAGAGAGATTTTCTTTATTAAGTTATCTTATGAGAAAAACCCATGGACTCCATAACTAAGGGAATAAAGCACCAATAAATATAGATTTTCAGGTATCTCCATAGTAACCTGACTTGATTCTTTGGCATACATAACCCAAAACTGGTGTATCTGGTTCATATGGAAGTTATATTCTGAAATTTTGAGGAAGCTCCTTAGTGAATTCCATAATGACTAGAGTAATTTATAGTCTCACACACCAATATACAGTTTCTTTTCTCCTGTATCCTCACAATATGTGTTTATTGTTTTCTTCCTTAGTAGCCTATCTGATTGGAGTGAGATGTAATCTCAATGTCTTTTTGATTTGAATCTTCCTAGGCTCTAATACTAGTAAACTTTTAAAATATATTTATTGGCTATTTGTACAGCTTCATGTGCAAAGTCTTTATTCAGTCTGTTTGCTTATTTACTATAATTATGTGATATTTTTGGTTTTTTTTTTAGTATGTTTTGTTTTCTGGATATTACACGTATATTTGACAATTGGCTAAAACAATGTTATTTCTATAATAAGAACTGTTAAGATAAGGGAGAATGAAATTTTCAAAACCACTCAAAAGCCATGCAAAGTCCTCTTATGTTCATGAATTGGCAAAGTTAATATTGTTAAAATGGTCATACTCCCAAAGACACTAGGTTAATAGGAATCCAGAAACATTCACAGGAATCTGTTGTTGCATATTAATATTTATTATTGATTTATCTTTTAGTCAAACAGTGGTTATTCCTAAACTACCTGTATACCAAAATCACCATACAGAGACTAGGATTTATTTAATCAACCTAGAGCATAATGCTGGGCAATAGTTACTCCATCCTAAACCTCCAAGCCTGCATAGTTTCCTCCCATTCAGATTTCCCACATTATATTTGCTTTTAGCCATATCTTAGATCCAGTTCATCTCTCCAGATGGCTTCAAGCCCTTTCCTGCTGATCTCTGCTCTCCTATCCCTCTCACTTGCTTCTTTTTCCTCTCATTGAGACCAGGATGTCCCACCCTATTCTCTCCATTGCTCAGCACTGGCTGGTTGTTTTATTGAAATTACAGAGAACAAATGGTGGCATGTTTACACAAACTTGAGACAGGTGATGCTTAGAATAAGCATCACAATGCAATGTCCGATTGAAACCAAATACTGGGGGAGAGAAATCAGCATTTGAATGAACAAGGGTAAATTGTGTACATTCCATAAGAACATTATGTCAGCAGTAATCAGAGGAATCTTAAGTTTATATCAAAAATGGACTATCATGTTTCTTCTGTTTGCATAACTCCTAATCTAAAGTACGTCCGTCCTCTCTTGCTCTCTCCTTTCCTGTCCATAATCCATTACTCTGTGTCTATCCATACTATCATTTCTATTTTTTGAGAATCTGAGCTAATATGGTAGCAGTGCTGGTTTCTGGTGTTTTGAAAGTTTATTGTTAACAAAGTATATTCTTATATTCTATATAATTTGTTCTTCACAAAAACTTGTTCAGTGAAACATGTTCTGCTCTATGCTGATTTTAAGGCAAGAAATCATGGGATAGTTGGTTGAGTTTTTTCCAGCCAAGTCATGAGTTGTGTTCATAACTAAGGTTATGTAACAGATTAGTTTCTAACTCATTTGATATCAGTTCTAAATACAATCTGCCAAGCCTTTTGTTTGGCACTGATGACACGCAGCTGCACAAGGTAGGCACAATTTTCCTTTTACTCAGAGAAATTAAAACCTGGCTCAAGGTCCATCCTTCAAGCACTGTGCCTGAAGGGTACTTTAGAGTACCCTTCATAGTCATCCATCATGTTTTCCATGATGTGTCCACCAATAGTAAATATACTGGTCTTCATGTGTTTTCTGATGCAATAAACGTAAACCTGCTGGTTCCTGATGAACTTGGAAAAAAATCACCATTTAAAATCACCTATTCAGCCACATGGAATCCAAGTCCTATTGACCATATTTTCTCGTTTCTCATATTTTCTCTCACATCACATCAGTCTCTATTTCTATTCCTTGAGAGATGAAAGGCTCATCTCCTGATTAAATTATTGTAATCTCAGAATAGATATCCCTGTCTAAAATTCACACTTGCCACAGTGCTTTTTCTAAAATGTGTATCGGGTCTTTGAAGCTTTGCTTTCAAAGGCTTTCATTATACGCAAGATTTTCTTTTTCAGTCCAAACTTTCCTGCAAAGAACTTTGTGATCTCACTACTGACTAAATCCATTATTTCTTGTCAGAAGAGCCTGTGTCTCATACTGCATCCTAAAACTCTGTTGCATTAACATATTGTACCCCTCAAATATGGGGTGATCCAAGGCAGGCTTTCTTCATTAAGCCTCTTTCTCACCCAGTCTCAATCCAGCATTTCATGTACTTTAATCACATGATTTATTGTCCTAACCATTTCAATTTTGAGAGTGAAAGAGGAATTGCTAACAATTACACTGAAAAAGAAAGCATTAGTCATTTTTTAGCAGGTAAATCATATACTTGTTTAATCAAAAGGGTCATCATGTATGTTCCCATAATTCCCTGGGTTTACTTCAATGACATTAACCACATCTAATAAAAGGGCTTGTTTCTCCCTTAGTTTCTTTATTCGCAGACAGCTTTGCTTTGCTCATCCTTGTCTACAGAAAACTTTGCATAGGTTTTGATGCCTCGTAGGCAGTCGGTATTTTAAAAATAGACAGTGTTAAATGAATACTTTCAACCAGCAATTTTACTGACCACCTGGGCGTAAATTAAGCTTTATTGTTTGGTCGCCTGGTGTACCAGAAGCTCTCAGCACACAGTGTACTAAAAACTCTGTGCACACGGAGCTAGTGGAAGGTTTTCTGTGGATCTCAAATTGTTTGTAAGGTGCTGCTGTTATTCTCGCAGAATGATGAACATCTGTGGAGATTTTTTGTGAGTGGGGCAATGCAGGGATATCTCCTAATATACATTGTCTTTCGGATATATCTCATTACATTCGCAAATGCCTGAAATTTTCAGGGTGCTCTACTGCAGATAAAGAGTATTTCAAACCAGTGTGTGTGTGTGTGTGTGTGTGTGTGTGTGTGTGTGTGTGCTTAGCTGAGGTTAATGCTGTGAATAAGCCTCAGTTACTCTTCTATCCTATTCTTTGAGCCAAGTTTTCTCAGTCAGTCTCAGAACTCACTGATAAGGCTAGTCTTACTTGTCAGTTTTCTCATGAGATCCATTTTCTCTGCCTTCTGAAGTTGCAGCTGCAGGAAGGCCAACGTATCTACCCTGAGTGTACATAGGCTCAGGAGATCTAAACTCTGGTCCTCAAAATCAACTATTAATCCCTCTTGGCAAAAACAGAAGTGCTCTTTTTCAGTTGTTTCAATTAAGAACATTAGTGCATTTTTGCTGTTTTTTTTTTTTTCAGCAACCAATTACAAAAGCTTAGAGAAGAAATGAACTTTGCATGTCTTAATAACCACAGCTTTTTAGCAGAGATACAATTGTGTTATCCTCTAGGGATAAGCATCCACTGAGCCTTAATTTGAACACTCTAAATAAGATTCTTCATATTTGTGCTACAGAATAGTTTCTGTGTGAATGTTCTCATTACTGGGTCTTTTATAGCAAGCTAGAATAGTTTTTATGGATTTTATTTTAAGCAGAAGTTGGGGCTTCATCTATGTCAGGCCTGGACTATTCATGGATAGGGAAAAGCTCAACCCAATATGCATTTGTGTAAAATAAAAATTTCTGGCAGAGTTAACTCAGGGTGATATGTTAAGTATGTGTGTGAAATGATATTACACTCATGTGTGTGAATGATATTAATTAAATTCTAAAATTAAAAATCTATTGTTTTTCTTCTATGTGTGCCTGGCATTTTTCTAATCATAGAGACAAAAGCCATACTTTGAACTTCATTCCTGCATAGCTATTCATGTGAGAAGTCCATCAAATAAACAAATAAGTGTGTATTCACTAACCCTTCTTGTGAGTGGCCTTACTACCTTGAGAATTTGAAGTCCTTTAGGAAACAAGCTCAAGGGGGCATAGTGGAGTACACCATTAATTTCAGCACTCTGGAGACAGAGGAAAGATAATCTAGTAGGCCAACTTGTTCTACATAGGGAGTTCCAGGCCAGTAAGAGCTATATAGTAAGACCCTGTCTCAAAAACTAACAAACAAACATAACAACATAGGGGCAGGAAGGGTAGCTCACTTGTTAAGAACATTCTAGAGAACTAACGTTCAATTCTCAGGTTCACAGCCATCTACAACACCAGGTTCAGGGGAACCCAACACCTTTGGCCACTGGGGACACCTGCACATATGTGCAAATATTCACACACATAAACACGATTTTTAAATTTATAGAAATAAATCTCTTAAAAGCAAGCTTAATCTGCTACTCCTCAGGAACTGAACTACAACCTGTAAATCTCCAGAGGGAGTAATCAGCGCTATTCACCAGACAGCTTAAAGTAAGCTGTCTTGAAGCCAGCAGCAACAAAGAGGGGTGAGGCTGGTGTGTAGGAAAGGCTGATGGATGCCAACCATAAGTATTTGATCAACAGCAGTCATGCAAACTAACACCAGCTCACACAAATGAAACAGAAAAACCATCCTATGCAAAGTCATATTTTAGGAGAAAAAATTTAAAGTCTTTTTAACTTTTACTATATCATATTTCTGACATATTTGCAAATTTTAGAAAAAGTAGCAAGACATTCATAGGCAAGTAAATGAGTCTGGAAAAAGAAGACTGATGATAGCATATTGGTGGTACTATGACTCTTTTGTGAGCTGAGCCTGAAGTCTACGTAATTGTCACTTAAAGAAACCCTCACCCTCCTTCCACTGGGTATACTCCAGGGCCAGACTTAATATCTTGAAGCTTGGTGCCTTCACCATTTTCTCGGCACAGAAAATTTGAGCTTTTATAAGGCATTTTTATAAGGCATTTTGCATTTTTTACAGATTATTTTCTTTTTCAAATTCTCTAGTGGTCTGAAAGGAGAATAATAAGCTTTTGTTTTCCAACCTCAAGGAGCTGAAGCAATTAAGGGAAGATTGAGAGCCTTGAGATATTGCATTTCTATTGTTACCTGGCCTGCAAACCTGGAGTCTGTTATTTCCAAAGCCTGTTTTACTTACACACAAATGTGACAGTGGCAATTCATTAGGGGTGGTTTTACTTTAGTTACTTGTTCTCGCTGTTAAGGCCACTTTCGTAATTGCTAATTAGATGTCATGAAAAGTATTGCTAGAGGATGGATTTTGTTTCTGTGAGGCTCCTGGCACATCATGTCCCCTCTGTGTGTTGCCCTGTGTGAGTGTATGTACATAACTGGCTTAAAGAGCCCAGTGGTTCTTATGTTGTCATATTGTGACCGTATGTGGCCAATTACATTTCTTCTGCTTTTAATAATGTGACTGATAATTTATTGGCCTGCATTCTTCTTCTCTGATCATTAGTTTTTATGGGCTTTTATCTTCTGAATCATCCCCACGTGGTTTGTTACAGCACCACTTTCTTGCCACTACATGTTTTAAGCTTATAAACAGAATCCAGAATCGTGCTGTCCCCATAGAAACCTCCAAATACTGCAGAACTAAAAGTGTTGACTCTTTGACTGCTATTGTATGAAGATTCATGCCCTGTAGCTGCATACTTTAGCTTCCAGTGCCCTTAACAGAAAGATGCAGTTAACCCCAATGCCATTACATCTCATTGTTTATTTTATTTTCCTTTTAAATAGCTTGGAGCTGTTCTAACCACTGGGGGAGTTAATCACATTTCACCAAGTCAGGTTCTCTGAGAATAAGGAAATCTATTTAAAGAAAAGAAAGAAAACCAATAGTGGAATTTCTCCAATTTTTATTCACTCATTCATTCAGCTATTATTATCAACTAACTGGGATGAGGAAGGCCTACTTCAGTCCTGGAGATTCTAGTGATGAGCAAGACAAGGTTTCTGATTTTGTAATGCTTACAACCCAGTGAAAATGGAAATCAAATCTCCAAAAATAAAATTATATATACATATGCAGTCATATGAACCCATTGGTATAGAAAAGAGGTGGTATATACGTTAATGGTTGTAACAGAAACAGAAATAACATTACCAAACCCATTTTGTGAGGCCACAGTCACCCTAATACCTAAACTACACAAAGACCCAACAAAAAAAGAGAAATTCATATCAATTTCACTTGTGATCATTGATGAAAAATACTCAATAAAATGCTTACAAATTGAATCTAAGAACACATCAAAAATATCATCCATCATGACCAAGTAGGCGTCATCTCATGAATGCAGATAAAAATATATGAAAACCCATCAATGTTATCCACCATATAAACAAACTAAAAGGAAAAAAGAAAAAAACCACACACACATGATCATCTCATTAGATAACAAAAAAGCACTTGACAAAATCCAGAATTCCTTTATGTTAAAAGTCTTGGCTATATCAGGGATATAAAGTGCATACCTAAACACAGTAATAGGAATAAGTAGCAAGTCTATAGCAAACATTAAGCTAAACAGAGAAAAGCTTTAAGCAATTCCACTGAAATCAGGGACAAGACAAGGCTGGCCACTCTCTCAAGTCCTAGCTAGAGCAATAAGACAAATAAGGAGATCAAAGAGACACAAATTGAAAAGGGAGAAGTTAAAGTATTGATATCCATTGTTGATATGACAGTATGTATAAGTGAACCCAAAATTCTCCAGAGAACTCCTAAAGCTGATAAATACCTCCAGGAAAGAGGCTGTATACAAAATTAACTCAAAAACAGAACAAAATAAAATGAAACAGAACAAAATAAAATGAAAAGAGGGCTAAGAAAGAAATTAAGAAATACCCACAAATAACCTAAAGTGAAAGACCTGTATGACAAGAACTTCAAGATTCTGAAAAAAGAAACTGAAGAAGATATCAGAAGATGGAAAGATGTGCCATGCTCATGGAAGGATTAACACAGTAAAAATGTCCATCTTACCAAAAGCAATCTGCAGACTCAATGCAATCCCCATCAAAATGCCAACACAATTCTTTACAGACCTTGAAAGAGCATTCTCAACTTGACATGGAAAAACAAAAAACTCAGAATAGCATAAACAATACTGTACAATAAAGAACTTCAGGAGGTATCAGCCTTCCTGATCTCACGCTGTACTACAGAGCAATAGTCATGAAAACTACATGGTAATGGCATAGAAACAGACTGGCTGATCAACTGAATCAAATAGGAGACCCCAAAATAAATCTACAGAACTTACAGTCTCTTGAGATTTTACAAAGAAGCCAAAACCTTACAGTGGAAAAAAAAAAAGCATTTGCAAAAAATGGGGCTGGTCAGACTGGATGTCTACCTGTACAAAAAAAAAAAATGCAAAAATAGATCCACATTTATCACCCTGTACAAAACTCAAGTCCAAGTGGATCAAGAACTTCAAAATACAACCAGACACACTGAATTTATTAGAAAAGAAATTGTATCAGCCTTGAACTCATTGGCACAGGAGACAACTTCTGGACAGAACACCAATAGCTCAGGTTCTAAGATCAACAACTAAAATAGGGGACTTCCTGAAACTGAAAAAGCTTCCTTAAGGCAAAGAACAGTGTCAAATTGAGAAAAGATCTTCACTAACTTACACCTGGCAAAGGGCTAATCTCCAAAATATATAAAGAACTCAAAAAATTAAGCACCAACAAACCAAATAACACAATTTAAAAATGGGGTACAGATCTAAACGGAGAATTCACAACAGAGGAATTACAAATGGCTGAGAAACACTTAAAGGTATGCTCAACATCCTTAGTCAACAGGGAAATGCAAATCAAAATGACTCTGAGATTCCATCTTACACCCATCAGAATTGCTAAAATCAAAAACTCAAGTGACAATACATGCTGACAAGGATGTGGAACAAGGGAAACATTCCTTTATTTCTGATGGGGGTACAAACTTGTACAACTATTTTGGACATCAGTTTGGCACTTTCTCAGAAAATTTAAAATAGTTTTACCTCAAGATCCAGCTATACTACTTCTGGGCATATATACAAAAGATGCTTCACCATACAACAAGGACATTTGCTCAGCTGTTTTCATAGCAGCTTTATTTGTAATAGCCAGAATCTGAAAACAACCTAGATATTCCCTCAATGAAGGAATGGATACAGAAAGTGTGATACATTTACACAATGGACTACTACTCAGCAATTAAAAACAAGGAAATTATGAAATTTTGCAGGCAAATGGATGGAACTACAAAACATCATCCCAAATGAGGTATCCCAGAAGTAGAAAGACACAAAGTGGACACCTGTGCTTTTTATAGGCCCAAGTATTGAGAAGTACTAATTTGATATTTGCTCACAAATTTCTTTTTTTATTTTTTATATTAATCACAGGTTATTTACTTTGTATCCCAGCCATAACCCTCTCTCTCATTCCCTCCCAATCGCACCCTTCCTCCTTCATCTCTTCCCTGCCCCTTTCCAAGTCCACTGCTAGGGGAGATCCTCCTCCCCTTCCATCTGACCCTAGCTTATCAGGGATCTTCAGGACTGGCTGCCATGTCCTCCTCTGTGGCCTAGCAAGGCTGTTCCTCCCTTGGGGGTTGGTGGGGGGGAAGGTAAAGGAGCTAATCATTGAGTTCAGGTCAGAAATAGTTCCTGTTCCCCTTACTAGGGAAACCCACTTGAATACTGAGCTACCTTCTTTAATAATGTTTTCATACAGGACTTTTCTTTTTGACCATATGCTGGGCTTCAGCTCCCTAGAGAGAAGTATGGATTCAAATATAGAAGAAATGGATGATAGAATTCAAGAATGCAAAATTCTTAAATAAAAGTTGGTTCTTAATGTTTTGGTATTAATCGTACATATTGAAACCTATCTGTCAGTTACGTATTTACTTGTGCAGATTTACAGTTACACTTGTTAAAACTTGCCATTGTGCATAGGATAAGGATTAAGATCCACTCCAGGGTAGCTAAAAAATTGTGGGAGACATGAGTCCTTCCTACCTCTGCCTCCTCATTTTCTATTGTTTTTCCATGCATCTGTATATCCTAGCAATTATGCTTTGTCTGTTCCTTGAATGACTGTTCCCTATGCTTAAATTTCCTCTGAGACAGTCATCTATCTTTGGGTGCTTACTGAACTGTCTGAGGTCTTCTGAGACTCATAGCATTCACCACTACACTGCTTAGCAGAGAAAATGTGAGTACACATTTTGCATAGCTATTTTATTTGTATCTGTCTTCCCTACTTTAAGATTCATGGAAAAAGAAACTGTGCCTGTATAATTAACTTTTGCAATTCTAAGGCTTAGCGTGGTGCCTGGTACAAAATAAAATCATTAGAATGTTTTTGTTTGAGGCTAGCTTGCCTGCCATCAAGGTGAATCCTTACCTTAAACAAAACAAAATGAGCAGGTCATTTGCAAGTACTCTAAAGAGTTCTTAGAGAGGTATGTATCAGAATATTCTCTTTTGATTATTTATTCTTACTATTTTTAGGACTTCCCTTGTTAAAGAACCAGACTCACTTCTACTTCCTGAAGTAGCCATTTTATCATTTTAACATAACAATTTAGCATGAAGAAGTATTACTATAAAAGATGTTACATTTCTTTCTCTTACCTAATTTCCAAATGCAGAAAAATTAGGTTTGAGATTTATTTCTGGAGATATTAACAGCATAAATTGACTTTGACATTTGACTACTTGACATTCCATTTTTTTCCTCATGACAAAAAGTGTAGCTCCGAAGAGGTTTTCTTATGACTTTAATACTTTTACCTTTCAGTATGAAGATAAATGATTTAGAGACCTGGATTTTAATATGTATTGTATATACTTAGACTGTTATCTTGTAGTGAAAATTTTGGTTTCTTTTATGTGTTTTTTTTTTTGTCTTAGTCACAAATGTGGAATATGAAGAATGTTTTCAGTTCATTGTCAGTAGAAAAGAAATATTTAAGAGGGCACATGATCTTGGTCAGCTGAAAAGGGACGCATTGAGAGGGAAAGTGATGTTTTTCTGGAAGCTGTCTCTTGCAAGTGGCGCAGTTTTTAAACACTTGTTTGTGCTCGGAGAAAGGACGAGCAGAAGCCCATGGACAAGGAAACAACACTTTTTGGATTGCTCTGTTTTGCAATGGTCTACACGGCTTTGCTGATCTTCGTTTTTCAACACTGCACTTCGCAAAGAGGAACTTCTCATGGCACTCAGGCAGAATCTTGAGGCTTTTGCTGACTCGGTCAGAGGAGTCTTGCTGTTTCTGCTGAATTGTGGGGCTGCCGTTGAGTGTTGCTGTTTGGTGTTGACTGTTTGACTGGACTGCTGGTATCAGGACAATGAACAGTTGACTCTCCCCATGGAAAAGGTCCACAACCCTCTTTTCTAATAACCTTCTTTCTTCCTTACCTCTGGTCAATGGGTTGTAAAGGAGGTAGACGCATGCAAGTACCCTAATTAAAGTAGGTTTTTGGAAAATCAAAGCCTTTGGTATCTGATTGCTCTTCTGAAATTAAATCTTTCTTATTTACCTATGTGAGCATCTGTCCAAAGTTTTCTGTAGATTAACTGACAGCTCTGTGAAGGTTTTAAATGTTAAGACAAAGCTTTGCCAAAGAAGGAGGAAGAAGTAGGAGGGGGAGGAGGAAGAGGATGACGAGGAGGAAGAGGAAGAGGGTAATACAATCATAGGGGTTTCAAATATTTAGTTCTATAATTCTAGTTACAATTTTTCCCATCCAATGCCCTTGAAGGGGATTGATATAACCCCCACAGTGACATATAGCATCCTTCCATAGTTGGTAGACTTCTCCAGAAATTTTTGAGCAGATAGCTAGAGAGGCTCCTATACTAAAGACTTATAAGGATTGTACATTCAATTTAAGGCAGAAGGAGGATATATTAATCACCCAAACACAAGCCCATACATCAGTGAATACAGAGCTGTCATAAGAAAATAACACTTGGCAATTTGTTTCTGATGGAGCCTCTTTTAGATTTCTTTAAATTTACCCATGAGTTAGAAAGGAAAACAAAGCAATACACTGAAACTTAAATCTGAGATTGCCAGAGTTGAGAAAATTCCCTAAGTATAATATAAATTCCATGTGCTTGTTTTAAGATAGAGAACCTAAATGGTTATCTTTCTCATATCATGAGAAAGCTCTGTGTGCCAGAGAAGATAGGAGCAAACTTCCCTCTGATTTATCACTCCATCTTTCAACCATAGCAACAACAACAAGGAGCCTTACACTTCATATTCCAGTTGATATAGGTCCTGAGAAATTGAGGATAAAGGAAATAAAATGTTTTCACTTACTGAGCTTCTATTCTCTCAGAAAACCTGAAGCTTGCTACAAAAACATGTCATGAGAGCATGTAAGGTACTGTGTGTTAATTTTAGTAGTATCATGTAATGTGGGACATGGACAGTGAAGAGCCACATGGACAAGACAACAGGAATGATTGAGTTAATGGAATGAGTGACAGGCTTCATAGTGAAAGTTTCTGTTTGAATGGGCTGAAACAAAAGCCCAATAATTGTTTTTTATATGTTATTAGGATTTAACACCTACGCATACCAAACTGAAGCAATAGGCTTGAGGATATGAAGAGAGTACAACAGAGAGCTTTCCAATATATATAAACTCTTAGTTGACTAGATTACAGAGGACTAGATAAAGAAGAGTAGGACTTGTCCTGAAGGAAGTCAGCAGAGGTAACTCTGGGAGAGATAGTTACTCGGTTTACTTAATTGACACCTGTGTACACACAGGGTGCTCAGTGTGATGTTTGGAACTGTTGCATACTTTTCAGAAAGATCCAATTAGTCTGAACAGCATGCCCATGACATCACCTACTTTTTTTGTTAAGACAAGATTGATGAAAGGTCTATTCTCCTAATAATGTTGAAAGTTTCAACACATTGTTATTAATAACTTTGTTCACTGTGTAGTTCAATAGACTCTCAATATGTAATAATCTACTCTGACACCTGTTCCGTTTGAACATCATCTTCTGATCTCCATGACCTTCTCTCCTGCTGCCTGGCTTCTACTTTACATTTAAATGAAGTCATTCTTTTAGCTTCTCAATATAAGAATATCTTCAAATATTTACCTCCCAGTGTCTGGCCTCTTTTCCTTAATGTAATGTCCTCCATTTAACATACTATCACCTGAATCCATCCATGTTGTCATGAATGACATACTTTCTTCATTTTAAAGGCCACACTATACATACATATATGAATATAACCTCAAGACACAACTTGTTTCTATATCTTGGCTATTATGAATAGTGATTAAATAAACATGAGCATGTATGTTTCCTTAATACACAAAATTTAATTCTTTTTTGTTTTATATCCAAAAATGAAACTGTTAAATTGGTAATTCTATATTTTCTGAAAAGTTGTACTATGTTACAAAATGGAAGTACCAATTTACATTCTCCTGATAGTGTTTGTACACAGGCTTCCCATTTTTTTTTAAATTTTTTTTTGAATTTTATTTTTTTCTTATCAGTTACATTTTATTAACTCTGTATCCCAGCCTTGTCCCGATCCCTCATTCCCTCCCAGTCCCTCCCTCCCTCCCTCATCTCCACCGTGCCCCTTGCCAAGTCCACTGATATGGGGGGACCTCCTCCCCATTCATCTGATCCTGTTTTATCAGGTATCTTCAGGACTGGCTGCAAAGCTCTCCTCTGTGGCCTAACAGGACTGCTCCTCCCTTGGGGGTGTGGGGAGGCCAAAGAGCCAGTCATTGAGTTCCTGTTAGAAATAGTCCTTGTTCTCCTCACTATGGGAAACCAATTGGTTACTGAGCTACCACAGGCTACATCTAAGCAGAGGTTCTAGGTTACACTCATACATGGTCCTTGGTTGCATGTCAGTCTCAGAAAAGACCCTGTGCCCAGATATATTTGGTCCTTGTGGAGCTCCTATCCTTTCCTCATCAGACTAACTCCCCTTCTTTCTTATGATTCCCTGTACTCTGCCAAAGGTTTGGTCATGAGTCTTTGCTTTGAAAACACTGCTAGTTAGAGTCTTTCAAATGCGCTCAGTAGACTCCTGTCAATGTTCAATGTGCATCCCATCTGTCTTTCAAAACGAGGATTGATACTCTTACCCCATGTCCACTCTCTTGATTATCTTTTTTAGGTGTATAGATTTCATTATGTTTATCATATCTTATAGGTCTATATAAGTGAGTATATACCGTGTTTGTCTTTCTCCTTCTGGGATATTTCACTCAGTATGATCTTTTCTAGATCCCACCATTTGCCTGAAAATTTCATGATTTCCTCCTTTTTGATTGCTGAGTAGTATTCCATTGTGTAAAAATACCACAATTTCTGTACCCATTCCTCCGTTAATGGACATCTGGGTTGTTTCCAGGTTCTGGCTATTACAAATAAAGCTTCTATAAACATGGTTGAGCAAATATCCCTTTTGTGTACTTGAGCAAACTTTGGGTACATACCTAGCAGTGGTATAGCTGGGTCTTGAGGAAGCACTATTCCTAATTGTCTTAGATAGCCAGGCTTCCCATTTTTAACGCATCTTTTCTAACATTTGTTATTATTCTTCTTTTTAATAGTTGACATATGTGAGGTCATGGCTTATTTTGTTTCTTGCTGAGGAGCTTGGACAACAGAAAGACAATTTAGTTTTAAAAGCAAGTAAAGGGCATTGTTCAAGCCATACTTTGAAATTATGAGATCAGCTTCAAATATGATGGAAAAATATAGGGTGGGAAATATGAGAGTGAACAGAGGAAGAAACAGGCAACTATAGTCAATAGCCTATAGGTGACCATGATAAGACACTGGCAGTCATAGTCAATAGGCTAAGAGTGAGCAGGGTAAAAAATAGGCAGTTATAACCAAGGGAAAATGATAAAATAGTAGTGCTGTAGTTTGAATGATGCATGTTTCTCAAAGACCCATAAGTGAAATGCTTGGTTCTCAATGAGGTGCTGTTCTGAGGTGGTGGATCTTTAAGAGCTGAGGTCTAGTGGGACAGCTCTAGGTCACTGAGAACCTGTTCTTAAGTCAGTCCACAGCTTTCTCCTTCTCTTTGTGTTCTGTTGATTCAATCATCAATTTTGTTCTAGTATGAGCCATTCTATATCACTTTCTGGTAGACTTAGAACAACGAAGCTAATCAGTTATGGACTGGAATGTTCAAAACTGTGAGCTCAATCAACCTTTCCTTTTATGTCCTTACTATGTCATATAGTTTGTTATAGTGACAGAATGTTGACTAATACACATCAACTCTATTAGTAATAGTGGAGGAATATGGAAAATAAGTTTTTATTTGTTCATTTGATAGGTTTGGTGAGTTTTAAGAACTGGTTTTGAAAAAGATAAAGGTGAGCCAATTGAATCTTGGGTATCTAGATATTTGATGATATTTCCTAACCCTGAAACAGATGAGAAAAATGAGACATTAAGGTAAAGGTGAACTTAATTTTTAGTATCCAATTCCGTGCCTTCTCTAAGAGAATCTACAGAATTGTAAGATTCACCTGCGTGGAATTGTTGAGGTCCTGGAAACTTCTAAGGTGGCTGTGCTGAACTGTAATGGATGTAAGAAGAGTCACTTGAAGATGAGATACACTGATGTTAATGGGACTCACACAAAAGTGGACTTTTGCAAAGGTGAGTGAGGAAGAGGGGCCAGTCTAGACAGAATACATCTACAGATCCACAGTTCAGAAAGCTTTTGAGGAAAAGGGAGTTCTATGGTGCCCATGAAGTGTAGCTTCTGGCTTAGAAGGGTACTGTCATCCAATTATGTTGTAAGTGCTTTTTTGATGTGGAAAAAATGTTCTTGTCTAAAAGGTACAATAGAAAGTGTTAGAGTTCATGCTCTGTGCTGCAACTTGGGGCCATTTTAGTGTCAATGGTCCTTGCTGCAATCAGGGGCTATTCTGAGGACCATGTTTTGTGCTGTTGCCAGAGGCCTTGTTGATGGCCGCTGTCTGTGCTGCCACCAAAAACTATGTTGAGGTACATGGGCCAGGCAGTTGCCAGGGACTATATTGGTGTTTGTCATCTGTGCTGCCCCTGGAAACCAGGCTACTATGGGCAAGGGAGCTTTTTTTTGCAATGGTATGAATGACTGCAGATTCCTAACTGAGACTGAGAAACTGAAGACTCCTATGATAACCTCTCTCAGACACCCCCAAACAGGAGTCCAGACAAGAAACAGTTGAAGAGAGTTCTTAAAAACTGTAGTAAAGATGCTAAACGTAGTTCTTGACAGTTGATGGTTTCTGGCTGGGTGGTGGAGAATGACTCAATTTTCTTTAAGGGGATGGCCACTGGGAATTTGACCATGTTTTGATGAGTATATGGGCAACACAAATTAGACCTTGTGGGTTCTTTTGTGGTGGTGTGCGGGTGGTAGTGTAGACCTGGGAAGAATGACAATTGAGTATGACTGGGTGCATTGAATGAAATTCTCAAATAATCAGTACAAATATTGTGCTGGGAAAAGAGTGGAGATCTAAGCTAACATAGCTGGAGATTATAGGTAGTATGGTACAGAGTCCTGAAGTAAAAACCTGCAAAGTTCGTTATAAATATTTAAATTAACATTAGAAAGTCACTGGACAAGCTATTCAGATGCTGCAAGAAGTATTTGCAACATTCAGGTGGATGGTGGGAGTTGAGTAGGAAAATTTTCTTCTGTATCATATTTATTCTGCTTTTTTTAAAATGCACAAACATTCTTAAATATTTCACTTCAAAATGTTCTTGTTTTCACTATGCAGATATTTGCTGTTTCTTATACAAACAGGAAATATCTGTGAAGGGTGACAGCTCCTTTTGTGAGGATCGTACAACCATATAGTTGAACAGGATTTAATGAGTTGATTAATTCAAAACCACAACCATTTATCAGCAGCTATTGCGCATCCATCACTGTTCTGTGAAAGAAAAAGGGTAACTCCTTGCATGTGAGTAGCTGACACATTGCATGGGAAAGTAGATAATAACAAAGAAATCGAAGAAATTGCAAATTATATATGATATTCTAAGGTGACAAATATTACTTGGAAAATGGGAGAAGAGAAGGGAAAATTGGGGTTGTCAGGGGCAGGATGTTTGGAAAATGCTATCTCTTGCCACTTGTTGGGTGTAATTGACTCATACACTCTTCATCTTCCGTACTCTGGATGTGGGAACACCTAGGTAAACAGCTCTCTGTAATTTGTTGTGACAACCACCTTGTACTGCAAAAGGACAAAACAAGAGTGTCTCAACCAGGCCAGGAACAAGTTCTGATGACAGAAAACTTCCTTTGAGAAATGACATCTTATCTCTGGTGTAAACAGGAGAAAAGCAGTCAGGCAGAGGGAGGCACAAATGCATCAGAAAACAGTGTTGTCCCCGACATCCCACACCTGTTTGTTCTATGGCAGGTGACAGAGACCTTTCAAATCAGAGTCCTGAATTTACACAGTAGAAAGTCAAGTTCAAGCCATGAAAAGCATGTAAGTCTTTCTTAATCAACAAATGAGATGATTTTCCTACTTGGCCAGAAATTGACTGCAGTGAAGCAAATGTCAGACTCTCAGTGTGTTTGGGTCTAATGAGTGTTTCCTGGGCCCATTATTTCACAGTCCACAGCTCATTCTTCACATTGTTTAAAAAGCAAATCACCTGTATCAGTTAGTTTACATATGTTCCTTCAGAGAACCTAGCTTTCTGACAGAATGCAAATATTAGAAAATGTATTTAAGCAATACTTAATATCTCCTGTAAAGCATTTTTAAATACTGCCCATTTCACTACCTGATGTTCTTAAACAGGATCTCAATACAATAAATTGCTATATTAATTTTTTGTCAGCACAAGAAATATTCAATTAACTTTTACAATTTCTTATTTCTTTTTTTGAGGTTTCAATATTTTATTCAAGTTTTATTTTTATGTGATCTTAATTAAAGCATTTGGAGATAATAAGCTAATTCTACACAAAATGGAAGACTCAATAATGTATACATTAAATTGCTTAAAAGTGCTAAAAAGTAGAGTGGTGAGACTATAGCAGAAATCAGTTTAGATTACTAATCTTAGTGTGACCTCAATTGCCTGCCCATCTCAGGGATTGAAGATCTAGAAAGTACTTTTTTCTCTGGTACAATGGAAAGAAAGAAAGAAAGAAAGAAAGAAAGCCACCACAGCACAAAGAAGAATTAAGTCAGGCTGGAGAGATGGCTCAGAGGTTAAGAGCACTGGCTGCTCTTCCAAAGCTCCTGAGTTCAATTCCCAGAAACAACATGGTGGCTCACAGCCATCTATAATGAGATTGAGTGCCTTCTTCTGGAGTACAGGCATAATTCCAGCAGAACACTGTATATATAATAAATAACAAATGAATCTTAAAAAAAGAAGAATTAATTCTTGAAGGACTGCCTGTACCATTCCCATCCTTTCACCCTGGCATACAAGAAATAACTAACTACCCACATATTGAAGACTACTTTTGGTGTAAAACAGATAATTTATGGGCTACGGTGGGAACAAGGCATGAAGATCTGTCTAAAAATATTACTTTTTACATTGGTCAAAACTTCTCAGCAATTAGAATAGAGGCACCAAAATTTGAAGCTCACTAATCATATTTTTGTCTGTGGACCTGATATAGATTGATAAAGTGCCTGAACTTTCAGCCTGTCCTTTTTAGAGGGGCTTCTCCTCAGCCCACTTACACAGCTAAAATAACCTTTTTCTGTACCTCTAAGTTGATAGCACCATAAAGATAAGTCATTGCTAGCCTAGAGGTCTAACACGATAAACAACATTAAAAGATAAACCAAATACTGAAGGTAGCTAAAGCTGTAAAATAGTTTTAAACTAATGATATATAATATTATTTTATGCTTGAAATTTAATTCCTAGACCAAGCTTGTGGCTGTTGGCATTGACATTCTTGCCATCCAGCAAAGCCAACAGGAACCTCGTGATACCTGGCTTCAGAGTGTTGGGTGTACTCTAAGCCTATCAGGTTGGAATTGTTCACTTGAGCCTACAAAAATGGGCATCAAGGATGGTAGGCTTTGATTTAAAAATCTACTTTATTTAGGGTTCTTAAACATCTCTACCTCCCTTCCAACCAGCCAACCTTAGGTAGGATAGAAAGAAGGGTAATAGGGATGGGAATGCGGACCTCTTTAGACATAGTTCCTTGGGATGATTTTCCATTCATCAGGACACCAGCAGTCATCCAAACAGCTAACAACAGCAGCGGACAGCAAACAGTGGCAATGGCAAGAATCAGCAGGAATGACACGATTGGGTAAAAGTAGCATGAAGAGTTCTCCAGAGCCTTTCGCTCTAGGAATGAAGCATAGTGAAGAAATATAAAGCAAAGCAAAGAGGGGCAATGAGCTGCCATAGAAAGAGGTGTGAGGCAAAGCATTTTCTGTCTGTGAGAGCCTATTTATACCCTCTCAGAGTCCATACCAGGCTATTTTTTCAACTGGCAAAAACCATGCCCTCTGCACAAGGCAGTTTCCTGTTGACAAGGATCACTCATCTCTCAAGAGGCTGTTTATTAGCTGTCAAAGACCAGACACCTCTCAGGAGGCAGACATCAGCTGCAGACAGAACATTCCCGAACCTCACACTTGGGACTCTAACAAAAACATGTCCACAAAACACAACTGATATTATATGTCTATATGAGTGAGTATATACCGTGTGTGTCTTTCTGCTTCTGGGACAGCTCACTCAGGATGATCTTTTCTGGATCCCACCATTTACCTGCAAATTTCATGATTTCCTTTTTTTTTAATTGCTGAGTAATATTACATTGTGTAGATGTACCACAATTTCTGTATCCATTCCTCCATTGAGGGGCATCTGGGCTGTTTCCAGCTTCTGGATATTACAAATAAGGCTGCTATAAACATGGTTGAGCAAATGTCCTTATTGTGTACTTGAGCCTCTTTTGGGTATATGCCTAGGAGTGGTATATCTGGATCTTGAGGAAGCACTATTCCTAGTTGTCTGAGGAAGCACCAGATTGCTTTCTAGAGTGGTTGTACAAGTTTACAATCCTACCAGCAGTGGAGGAGGGTTCCCTTTTCTCCACAACCTCTCCAGCATGTGTTGTCACTTGAGTTTTTGATCTTAGCCATTCTGATGGCGAGAGCTGGAAAAGATCATCCTGGGTGAGTTATCCCAGAAGCAGAAAGACGCACACGGTATATGTTCACTCATATAGATATATAATATAGGGTAACCCTACTAAAATCTGTACACCTAAAGAAACTAATCAAGAGGGAAGACTCTTGCTAAAATGCTCAATTCCTGTCGAGAAAGGCAAAGAGGATGGACATCAGAAGGAGAAAAGAGGAAACAAGTCAGGAGCCTGACACAGAGGACCTCTGAAAAACTCTTCCCTGCAGACTATCAATGCAGATGCTGAGACTTATGGGCAACCTTTGGGCAGAGTACAGGGAATCTTATGAAAGAAATGGGAAACAGTAAGATCTGGAGAGGACAGGAACTCCACAAGGAGAGTAACTGAACCAAAAAAATCTGAGCACAGGGGTCTTTCCTGAGACTCATACTCCAACCAAGAACCATGTATGGAGATAACCTAGGACCCCTACATAGATGTAGCCCATGGTACTTCAGTATCCAAGTGGGTTCCATTGTAATAGGAACAGGGACTGTCTCTGACATGAACTCAGTGGCTGGGTCTTTGATCACCTCCCCCAGAGGGGGGAGAGCAGCATTACCAGGCCACAGAGGAAGACAATGCAGTCACTCTTGATGAGACCTGATAGACTAAGATCAGAAAGAAGGAAAAGAAGACCTCCCCTATCAGTGGAGTTGGGGAGGGGCATGCATGCAGAGGGTGGAGTAAGGGAGAGATTGGGCGGGAGGAGGGAGGGAACCATAGGGGCATACAAAGTGAATAAAGTGTAATTAACAAAGAATTAAAAACAAAACAAAACAAAATTTTCACTGCAGAGGATGACCTGATACTCGGCTGCTATTCTGATGGCTCTGAGTGTTCCTGTTCTTTGATGTCCAGGTAAGACTGACAGGCTCACTTCTTCTTCACCTTTTGGTAAATGGTGCCACCAAACAATGTCAGGTCATTGACATTAGAATATGCTTTCTGAAAAAAAAAAATTCCAGTGAATGGTATCTTCAACTGGACTAAAAGCAG